>NW_005054343.1:4548068-4594447 GCF_000277835.1 Geospiza fortis
GGAGCTCTTCCAAGGTCCCTCGGGGCTCCGGGGCGATCTTTGTGCGTGCTGGTTAAGGCTCACATAGTATTGCAGATTGGTCAGTTTGCTTCCTTGTGGGAGCAGGGGAGAAACAGGTGCGGTGGAAGTTAAAGGCAATGCGTGCTGCTTCGCAGCTCTTCAGTGCGCCTGGGGCAAGAGATGAAGAATTGCATTGAGCTCCTTCTGCCCATGGACATGATCCCATCCTCCCGGGTTACAGAGGGAATGTGCCGCAGGATGAGCTCACTCAGTAGAATATGTGTTTATACACTCCTGTGTGGTTTCTGTGGCCGTGCTGATCTTGGGATCTCCTTCTGTTTAAAGTCACAAGAGTTATTCCCTTCCACAAAAAGTATGGTTCAATCTCACCAGTGCCTTGTCCTCCCAAGTTCAGCTCTTATAAACGCTGGACAGAATGCTTTGGTTTATCCACACTTTGCAAACACTGCAGTTTCTCTCTAGGTGTTTGTTTTCCTTAGGTCAATTGCTTATATATTTCCTTTGATTTCAAAAGCTCTTTCAGGAAGGGATCACTAGGTGAAAGTAACAAACCTATGAAATAGCAAGGTGTTGTTGAGCATAATTGTTACACAGTCAGTTCAACAGGTCAGTTTCTGAACTCTTGTGAAACTGGACTGGTTCAGTTTAACAGCATAGCATGAATATATCTTTACTGTCTGAAAATCTTGCCCAGGGCGTCTAAAAATGTATTGCACTATTGCTGCCTTTAAGTATACACCCTATATGTGTGATTCTTCTGCATATTCTGGGAATTTACTTTAAACCTCATCACCAATATGAACTTTTAGCTGGAATAAGATTATTTTGGTTGAAGATTTTTAAAGGTGTTTATGATGAGTTAGGTGTGCACAGAGGTGGACAGCTTGTCAGGCTGCTGTAATTTGGTTACATATCTCCTATTCTCAGGTCACACAGGGGCACTTGTTTAGTCCCAGCTCCCCAGCTGTGATCCCTGTGATACCATGAGCTGTCACTGTGGAGTTGCTGTAAGAAGGGAAAGTTGCTTTTGTTGTGTGTAAATGGCTGTTGGGCCTATAGGTTATCTGTAGTTATTTGTGTGTTATTTATTGCTGTTGTCACTCTTTATTTCACACTTGGGCAGCTATCAATTTGGGCACTCAATTAATCCCTGCCTGACTCTTAAAACTTGGTTGTTATTTAAAAATACTCAATGAAAAATGAGATTTTAATGTCCAACTCAATTCAGCACTTTGGTTATTTTAAGACCTTGTTTATGTGCACATGACTTTGCTTATTAGTCTATAGTGCAAAAAATCTTATAATGGAGTATTTTAATCCTGCTAGTGATTTAAATAATAAAGTCTCTGAATTGGAAGAAAAGGTAGGATACCATTGTTATGCATATTAAATAAATATCCTGCTAGTCCAAGGCCTCTGGATAAACTTACCTGTCTAAAGCTACACTTGATCATAGAAATCCAACTTATTTATATTATACTCTCTAAAACTCCTAACAATATTGATTTGTAGAGTATAAGTAACCTTTCTAAAGCACCTTTCAAAACTTTTCAAAAGCATCTTTCTAAAACTCCTACCTAACAATATTGATTTGTAAAGGTGCGTTTGTAATTTGAAGAGTTATTATTGCTAGCTGGTGATAAATTCTTTTCTTTTTTCTTTCTTCCTTACTCCTGCCAAGGATTGTTATCTTTTTGAGGTGTTTTCTGAGTCTGTTAATGTTATTTTTAAATGAGTTTTTGTTTTTTTTTTTTTTTTCTTTCTCATAAGCAACAAAACTTGGGTTAGAAGTCAGACATTTATTTGAATTTTTATAGACTCCTGTGCTCTCTGATTAGTTACTTTCAGAACTGTGGGGATATTTTTGGTTATGTCAGAAAGATTATTGGGCAATTTTAAAAACTCTTAAACTTTTTCTTTTCCTGCAGCCACCTAGAAGAAAAGACACAGTGGGAACATCCTAAGTCTGGGAAGAGGAAACGTGTTGCAGGAGGTTTGTGTTAAACTTTTCTAATGAACTGACATTATCTTACAAACACCTGGTTCCTCCACAAACTGCAACTGATCTCATTTTGACCTCCTAGTTGTTACTGATTCTGAGCTTGTAGAATATGGCTGATTTCAGTGGGGTTTTACCTCACCTGTGATTGTGTCTGTGTAGAGTGATCACTTTGCAGTTTTATGGCTTTCCTGTATTGCTCCACAAAGCCAAAGTGCTAATTCCAGGTTACAGAATTTGTTTTAGGGTGGCTTGTAAAGCATATAGTAAAAAGCTGGAATTCTGTGTTCCTGTTGTCCATCAGATAATATTTATAATTAGATTATATTCTTCAAAGAATGTATTTCATCAAGGAGTATCCCTGGCACAGAAGGAAACCTCATTAGTTCTCATTTTACCTGTCTCCCCCAACCCAACTATTTGTGAGTATTTGTGCCAGAACAGAAGGCAGGCTGTGTGGCAGGACACTTCCAGAGGAAAATCTTCTCAAGGACCTTGGGTCAGTGCCTTAAATCTTCCCAGGAGCTTCGGTACCTGGGGACAGCACACTGTTGGCAAGCCATGTTTCTGTTGGCACTGGTAATCTGACTGTAAGTGGAATGTTTTCACTGTTTTCAGTCAGTCAAAGTGAAATGAGTGCTTTCCAGTTAAGGTTAGAAATACTCTGAATGCCATCTGTTAACTACCTTTGTAGAATCTTTTATATAAGAATTTGTTATGTAAAGATTTGTCATTTTCTTTTATCTGTCCTTCTAACTTCATGGAATCATTGAGGTTTGATTTATTGTATCTCATGCCCACTTGAGGGCTCTGATCTTTCAGCTTTTGGTATGTGTTACACATAACTTTTCCTATATGCTTTTGCTATTTATTTTAGCAGGGATAGATACTGAACTGGGAGTAGTATAGATCTGTTTGTGCTTGGAAGCATGCTTGCATTTTGCTGTTTTTTTTTTGATCTATAACATGAAATAATCTTTATCAAGATTTTTTTAGACTGTCTTTATACTTAATCTGCCAGCCATTGCACTTGTACCAGATCTTCTGTGTATTGTGCTTTCATGAGAGAGCAATTGTGTGTGATTAGGGAAGCAATCCTTCTGTCAAGGTCTGTACTCAAGGGCAGCAGGTAGCTGCACCACCTACAGAAAACAATGCAGAATTCTCTCATCACTCTGAGAAATCACTTAAACTTCAAACTGAAGAGTATTCTAATGCCTGAGAATAAAGTGAATGCTTTATGTGCTTCCTAGATCTGCCATATGGATGGGAGCAGGAGACTGATGAAAATGGACAAGTCTATTTTGTAGAGTAAGTATCTCAAATTGTGGAGTATGTAGAAGGAGGACAGCTGGGTTACATGCTGAGTAGCCTCCTGAGTTATGATACTGTGACAGTATCAGCTGGAAAGACAAAAAGATTAATAAATGCAGCTTCAGAATCCAAAAGCAGATATTGCAGTGTCTGCAAGTTTAGGGTCCTTTTATAGAGTTGCTATAAAAGATAACATGATCTTCTCTTATGTAACAAGATTTTTTTTCTTTTTTTTCCCTGACAAAGTTCTGCCTTTTATATCAGCGGTTCACATGAAGTTCAGAATGGCTTATGAAGTATGTAAATACAATTATTAATGGATGCTGTCACAACTGGAAAAAAAAAAGTTTGATTAAAAAAATAATTGGGATAATTTCAACCAAACTGAAAAAAAAAAGATTTTTGGGAATCTGAGTAGTCCACTGGAATTGTACACAGCAGTGGTTGAAATACATCTAAAATCTAAATGCAGAGACCAGAAGGGTTCAAACAGCTGAGATTTTGTGTTCTTTTGCAGCCACATAAACAAAAGGACTACCTACCTTGACCCAAGACTGGCCTTTACAGTAGAAGATAACCCAGTAAAACCCACTACTAGACAAAAATATGATGGGAACAGTACTGCAATGGAAATTCTGCAGGGCCGTGACTTGAGTGGGAAAGTGGCAATAATCACAGGAGCCAATTCAGGAATAGGTAGGTTAACATGGCACAGAAGGTAAAATATGCCAAACTTTGTCTTACTGCCTACTTGCTTGTTTAAATATCTCTGTATTTGTGGTTTTCAAACTTGATTTGCACTTTTTCATATAAAACCACTAGTTAGAAAGATGTTTTTTAAAAATCCGTGGAGAATTTGGAGCTTATAGGAGAGCTACAGGAAAGATATCAAGTGCTGAAACAATTGATTTTTGTCTAGAAAAATATTGATGGAGGCATTTAACATTATGCAAATATATAAAGGATGGCTGTGAAAGGAAGGGAATTTTATTTTGATGATCTTAGTGGCTAGGACAAGGAGTCAGGTTTGTATGGCTGCAGGGCAGGTCAGGTAAAGTATTCAGAAAGACTTCAAGTAAATTCAGGTAAGATTTTCTTAGGAAGCTGTGGAATTTGTATCTCTGAAAGTAGTTACAAGTGAATTTGATGATGAACTTGTGTCAGGATGTTTTACTCAATGCTCCTTTAGTTCAAGGAAATACAGTTTATGACCTTTAGTAATCCCTGTTAGTTATCACAGGTTCATCAGTCCTTTCAGACCTAGCTTTTTTAGATACCTGTTAAATATTACTGCTTCTATAGTGGGTGAGGGAGAGATTCAGATGACTGTTGATCTTTTGTTGCCTTTTATATTTTGCCTTTTTCTTCGTGATGGGATTACATAATTATTGAAGGTGTCCTTATACAAACTGTTTGGTGGTTTTTAGTTTAGTTCAGAATTTTGACTTAAATGCATTTTTGAGGACATTGAAAAACCTTGAGGATGTTCTGGAAAATGGCAGGACTTACCAATCTGAATTTTCTTGAGTTTTATTTCTTAATTATTTAAGGCAGTGTTACTGCACAGGAGTCGCATGAAGAATTTAGAGCTTCACTGTGCCTTGCAGTGACATCCTGCTGTCCCTGCCTGATGTGCTTCTACAGATTGGCACTGCAGTTGGGGCAGCAAGTGTTGTACTTACCTGTCTCAATGAATTTGGGCTTTCTAGTGAGGTTTATGTTCCAAATTCTTGGTGCAGCATTTCTCTACATTACATCCAGCAGTACAATTTGTTCTTTATGCAACTGTGCAGTCTCTGAACATTTAAAGAGTTACCTGGACCCAAAGGGATTTGCCTTCAGCAGGCCCAGAGCTGCCATTCAGCCTTACTGAATCAGTGGGAGATGTTTCAAATATGGCAAAAGATTAATCCAAGATACACAATGGTTTTGTCAAATTTTTTTTCAATGTTTCTCCCTTAGTTTATAATTGGCATTGGTCACAAGTAATCAATCATATCCTTGCTTGAAATAGTTTTTGCTTTTACATAGAGTCAATAAGTATGAAGGTAGCAAATTTGTGATCCAGATGGTGTTAGGGCCTGTAGAACTCAAAACTCTGGTTTATCACATTGCATTTAGTGCTGCTTTAGTTCTGTGCAGTGTCTGATATTTCCTACCAGTTGCCATAGACCATGGATTAATTAATTGGTTCAAGGGGACTCTTACCAGTTTGGAGCTTATTTTGCAGTTTAGGATTTGAATGCTGTGCTCCACTTGGTGTTGTAGATATTCCCTTTAAATTTTCTGTGTCTGTTGGAGGTAATAGTTTCCTCCCTCAGTATTTTGAGGAGTAAACAATTCCTGTGATTTCAGAACAGCAAAATGTTTTCTTTTAAAGGTAAGTGTAAATAATTTGAGGGAAATGTTGTCCATGAAGTAGAAAGAGATATAAAAATATTGTATCACTTGTTGAGCATTTGTACTCAATAGTGCAAGGGAAAAAAAATAACTGAACCCTTTGATAGTTGTCCAAATGAGTTTCAGTGGTATATTTGAAAATAACTAGCTTTGGTGTCTGTCCATTTGTTGAGAAATGTTTTATTTTGGGATGGGTAGAACAAAGATGAAGCTGTAACTTCGTAGACTGCAGTCAGAAAAATGCATTTTCAATTACTGCATTGCTGGATGCTCAAGATAAAGTTTGGGAAATGCTGAGAATCCCTTGAAAAATGGATGAACACATAAATGATGTTTTTATTCATCCATATACTCTGCTTTAAGATAGCAATGTTAAAGACAGATCAGCAAAGATGGAATGATATCTTAATTCACTTTATTTGTGAATCTAATACAGGGACTTCTATCTTGCTTGTCAGGAGTACTTTTTTCCCTCAGAGTTGAAAAATCTCCCTGAACTTGTGAAAAATAGAGATGCTTGTTTAGTTTCTGAGGGAATACTTTGGATTCCTTCAGCAGTTTTAGGGCTTTAGTGGTGTCACATGTTGCCTCATTGCCATTAACTTAACTTGTCTGTAAATAGGGACACTGTCTGCCCCGTGCTGGTTCTTTTCATCCCTGATTAGGAAAGTGGTCTGTATAATCTATGGAATAGATTATACACCCACTTTCTTAACTTAATCCTTAAAATTGCTGTGCAAAGTGTGAGGGGGAAAAAACTACTAAAAAATTGCATTTATAAACACCTAATTTTTGATTAGCAGCTTGGAAAAGGTTAACAAATGGTTCTGTTCTTACAATACAAAGAGGTCCTAGCAGCTCAAGAGTTATTAGTGAAATATTTTCTTTTTTATTTTTGAAGCTTTTTCTTCTGACAGTGCACTCCAAGTATGGGTGCAGTCCAGTACAGGCCTGACTTTAACAGGCCACAGCTGCAACCAATGAGAAGAACAGTGCTATAAAAGAGTGGGGTGGCTGGGTGAGAAGGGAACTGGAGTTAGTTGGCTGCTTTGTGAAGAATAAAGAGTCAGTGCTCTGAGGAGCTGTCCATGAGAAACACCAAGAAGGTGCGAAACTTTTGTTGTAAGGAGACAACAGTCTGGAGCCCCTGCAATAAGATGACGACATTTTCTCATCTACTTTTCAAGCTCGATCAACATTTTAGTCTGCATATCACATTAGAAAGTTGAGGTAACTTTTGATCCCAGTAAAGCTGGTGTATTAAAAAGAAGTAGGACAGACTTAGCAGTTCAGTCTTGTGCTGTCAGTCCTGGTTTTAAAAACATATTCTTTGTACACTTAAACATGAATAGTGTAAATTGTCAGTTGTGAGTAAGATTTATTCCACTGGGAGGAATTGAAGGTGCAATTTTGAGCGTTGTTTTTCTGTTTAGAGGTCTCAACATGACGACCTAACAGAGAAAGACCTTACTGTGTACTTACTGCTGGTATGAACTGATTCCTGTTCCCCAGTGTTGCCAGTAGAGGTCTGTGTTGCTCTTTGAAAATACTGAACAAAAGCTTATTGCTGTTCTTAGGAAATGCTCCTGTAATTCTGTTGTTTGTGTTCTTGATTATTAGGGTAAGAATTGTGAATTTATAAAAGTGTGTCAGCAGTTCCTCTAGGTTTAATTTTACAGAGATGTGGTATTTTCAACTGTATGTGTAAGCAATCTTAAATGATACTTTCTTAAAAAAAATTACTTTAACTTGGCTTTAGTGTCAGAGAGGCAGTTGTGTAGCTAATATGATTTTCTGACTTATATAAAAATTGCTGTCTGTTTTCAAGGATCATGTATGACCATGGGACTGTGATGGGATCTGGTTGCTGTGTCAGGTGCACTTGATCTAACCCAGTGACTGGAGTGTGTCTGAGTGGTGAAATGCAAGTGGTGCAAGAATATAATGGGAGGGCAAAATGGGTCTGTTCTGTCCAGTCAGGCAGATTCCACAAAGCTGGGTGTTTCTTAATGCTTTTCCAAGATTTTATAACAAAACCGTATTGGTATTCACAACCAAGCAGTTGCTCAAACTTGGATTCTGATTTTTCTGCTAGATGAAGGTCAAAAGAAGCCTTGCTTTTGTAAGGGATGCCCAAAACAACCAGGTTAGGTTTTTTTCAGAGGCTGAAGAAAATACAGAAGCTCCAGCCACAGTGTGGCTTGCTGTATTGCTTTCCTTGATCATGTTTTAGTTTGTTTCTTCAAAATGATTGTTGTTTAGTGTTTTTTTGGAATTCTTTTTTTGGCACTTCTGTGCAATGGAGAAGCCTTAGCCAGGAAAGAAGCTGTGGATTAGTTGCTAAATCAGTGCTTAAAAGATGAGTCACTGCTCCAGTAAGATTTTGGTGTGAGAAGTTACCATGGTTCTTTCATTTCTTGTACAGAACTTCAGTGTTAGCAACTTGTGTCATACTGATGCAAGAGGTTGGGAAATGTGCTTATAATCTATCTCAATTAAATATCTGCTTTATGATATAAGAAATTGTTTTGAATGTCTGGCCATTTAATTTTTATAAATGATAACAGTTTTTCTGTTTTACTCATTTAAGTCAAACTCTGATCATATGGGAGGAATTAAACAGACCCTTCACATATCACTGAGTGCCTGATTTTATGAATGTTAGTCTGACTGTCTTAAATATGTTCATTGTCTTTTGCTCTACTGCCTGGAGTTTCAGCTTCACTTTATGATTTCTTGTATGGTTTTGGAATTTCTCATATTTATTGGGCTTTTAAAAGCATGACAGAGGTATTCTGTGATGTATATTTTGATTTTTTGGTGAATTTTAGGCTCCATGTATCATGAATTATCTTACACCCCATGAGTAGCACTACCATGAAAATGTTGATGCCTGTGTAGAAGTTTTGTTGTTTCCTTCTTAGTTAAACTTGCACTTAGCTATTTTTTTTCAGGCATTTCCTTTGTGAAAGTCCAAACCTTTGTAGCAGGCATGAGTTTTGTTGTACCAGTTTTTTGAGGGAATGGAAGTACAGTGCTTTTGCAGGAGAGCCTGGGTCTTGCATGAAGTGTATTTTTGGCTGGAGTAGACTATTGGGGTCACTCATGTAGAAAAGCACAATTTATGGAGGGCAGTGTGCCTCTGGGGTGCAATTTTTAACTCCTTCTCTTGTGGGATGTTTGAAGCTGTCGGTCAGGGATTAGTATTGATGTACTTTGAACAAAAAAGAAAACCTGCTAATAGCTATTATTTTCAAAATTGGATTAATAGAAGAGGGTTCTCTTTATCTTACAGAACTCTATTCTTAGAATTTATGGCTGGTAATAGTGAGTGAGTTTTCCATGAGTGCCATCATTCTGTTTTAACTGTGGCTTAATATTGAGGAATATTAATATTGCTCTGCTTTACATAAGGCTCCAACTGCTTACTTGTTACATACTGTAAATATTAAGAGGTCCCCTTGGACTTCCTGTAATTTATATTTCTTATTGAGTAAGCTGAAAATGGTGTCAGATGTTCATACTGCTTTTTCATGTCCATTTTGATGAATCTATTTATTACTTGTGTAATGAGTAGTACACATGGTTGGTTAGCCAAGTTATTGAACTTCATCAACCTTGGCTGAAATTCACAGTGCATGTGAAACTTGTTGTAACATGTAAGAAATTACATCTGGGCTAAAAGGTTCAATAATGATTACTGCTTGTAAGGGAATATTTTCACAAAGGGTGGGATTGAGCTGTGGGCCTGTGTTGTATTTTCAGGTATTCCTTTTACAGAGGAAAAACATATTTGTAGAACAGGGAGCCTTCCTAGGTGATACTTCCTTCTTACCTAGAAAGACTTTTCAACTTGATTGCTTTTCTGTCTTTTGAAATATTTAATTTCCCAAAGGCTTTTTGTATTATTTTATGCATACTTCATAGTCCAGAGGTGAAAAGACCTTTTACATGATTGTTTGTCTTGCTGCAACATTGAGATTACACTTTGCATCATTTTGTGTTTTCATGTTTTGAAAACTCATTGTGCTTCAAGAATTGTTTGAATACATACATTTACATTTGTATTATTTAGGAATGCATGATAGATGCTGGAGAGGGAAGAGGTTGCTAAATGCATTTTATTTTCTCATGATAGGGTCTTCTGAAACATGTAGGGGCTTTTCTAGGTGCTGACAATTCTAGTTATCGTCTGTAGATGTTCATTAATATGATTTTTTTTGTCTTAGTACCAGAAATTTTTAGTGATTACCTCTATGCTAAGTAGGTGCACAGTACCCTGTGTCCTTTTTATGCTTCTCATGCTTGGTTGTGTCGAGGTGCTACAAGGTCTTGAAACTCAGGTCTGAAACAGTAAATCCTTACCAAGAAGGAAGGGAAAGGACACAGGTAAAAACCTGGGAAGACAAAAATCAAAATCCTGACCTGATTAAAAGGAGTTTGATCTTCAGAATTTGTGATGCGCGAATTTTGTCTGAATTAGAGAATAAGAATAATACAGTGAGAAAGAAACTGATCTTACACTCATCCTCAAGTCTACAGTACAGAGGTTTTTTTTTTTAAAGACAGTGTGTGATTTATGAAAATAAATTTGCCAAGTGTCACATTCTTTCAGGAGCTCTCAAGGGAAGACCATCAAAAACAAAAGTACTTTGTCTTCCTTTTTGAAATTAGTTAATGGTATTTGCAGTTTTTAGGTCACACATTAAACTCTTATGCCTTTCTCTTGTTTTTATTTTTCTTCTGTGAAGGGGAGATTTTTTTCTTCTCCTTTTTCCATTTATTCTGTTGGCTTCTCATTTAATATGTGAGATCTCTGTAGCTTTATGTTCAGCTACATAACCTCAGTATTTGTGTTCCTGTGACATCCAGCTGGCTTTGATTTCTTGCTGTACGTCTACAGTGTGGATTTCAGTACTTCATCTGTTGCTTCAGAAAACTCCCTACAGTCTGTCTTCAAATCTGAATTGTTTCATAGTAATACACTTTGTTTCCTCTCCTTCAATTAATGATAATTACTTTAATCACTGTTCCTAAGTTCCTATTAATAGTTAATGTCTTCTATGTGTTAAAGATCCTGGTGAAGTTAGGTTTTCTGATTGTTGTTGTACTTTCTTGATAGAAATAATATGTGTGAGAAAGGAACTGTCACAGTTCAGTTCTGGATGTATTTATTGAAATCTTGTTCATGCACTGTCACTCAAGGTTCCAAACAATGAATGTTGCTTAGAATTTTTTCATATTTTTCCCAGGTTCTGTTATCTTTGCAGAAAGTACATTTGGTGCCTCCTCATTATTTATTCTTTATCCAAGCAGCTTTAACACAATACATTCTCTAACTGGATTTCCTTAATTTTTTAATATGAAAATCAAAATCATAGAACTTGTGGGGCATTTTCCCTCTTGTGGTGATTAGTCAAAATGCTGCCTTTTGTGCAAAAAATGACAGTTTAAAAGTTTGTGAGGAGGTTTGCTTGTTCTCCTGTATCACAACCAAATTGAAGGAGACACTATCACATTGTGTATTCAGAGACTCAGGAACTTCAGAGATTCTGGTCGTGTTCCTCTCCTGCCCCTGGCAAGCATGAGCAGCATGTCCTGCTTCTGTACATTGTAGACATTGATTTGTGCTACTGAAGATTTTGAGAAATGTATTAATAGCCTTATTTTACTTATGGAGCAGTGTATGGATGCAGTAAATTACCCACATTTACAGATTATGTTCATATTCCAGTGTAAAGTGGGAGTTGCATTGTTCTGTCACAAGATAAAATATATATTTCTCTGCATGCTATTCTGATTGTTCAGCAGAGAATAATTAAGATATATTAAGAGTAGAAAATACAGCAACTAAAAAGAAAGCTTTTTTTAAGAAAGCCTTATTTGTTTGGGTCTGTGTCCAGCTGTGAGCAGATGCTGAGGGGTATAAACTCACTCTTGCTTAAAGATTTTTAATTCTGAAGGTAAAATTGGATTATTTTATGCCTTGCTAAGCAAAGAAGAGTGCATAAAGACGTTCATGACCTATTTGGCAGCACACTTTTGGCGTCATGAGTGAATGGAGATTGTGATCTGTGGGAAGGTGTCTCTCTGTGTCTGTTTGTGAATTGAGTCTGTGGTCCAGGGAATAGAGCTTGAGCTTGAGACTTCTTGGTTCTGCTCTTTGCATCTGGCACTTTAAACACTCATCTCTGGCAAAACAAAAAGTTGTGTACCTGGAATGTAAGGCAGAGAGAGGCTTCTTTAATAGAATTGAGGAAAAAAACTTGGAGTGTGTAACTGTTATTGCTGTAGAGGATGGTTGTCACTGAGCTCTTGGGTGGGCTGCTGGTGTTCCAGCTGTTAGCAGATAGACTTTAAGTGTCTCCTAAAAAGACACGAATTAATTTTGCTGTGGGAAGATGCATGGCATGTTTTCATGCACTTCTTGAAGGTGTGGCAAAGAGGTCTTCAATTGTGGTTTTTTTTTTTTTTTTTGCCCATGGCCTTACATTGTTATTGACTTCTAATTCTTGCTTGTTATCCATTCTCCTTGCTTTTGTGTACAGACACTTTTTGTTAATACTGTTCTTATTCTCCATCTTTTGTTTCAGAACTCCATCTCCTGCCTTACTTTGTGTGTTGGAAGCACATGATGGATCATTTGAGTTACATAACAGCTTCCCACCTCCCTCTTCCCTTCGTAGTTTAAAGCACACCCAAAGGTTTGCCAGGTTTGAACTAGAGACCAATGAATGCATCTTTCCTGTACTCAGGTCTTTCTGCAGGATCCTCAAATGGCTCTTTTATTATAAAACTCTTCCTTTGCTGCCAAACCAAACAAATTGTCTTATATGGCCCAAAGACAGAGGTGGGTGGAGACTGCCAGAAATCAGGTAGTGTTGTTTTAATTTTCAGTCTGTTCCTTTCCCCCTGATACAAAATGTGAGCTCCTTAGAACAGGACCTGGCTCTGGATGTTTGATTCCCTAAGCTGCCTCTTTTTTTTTTTTTTTTTGTAAGCTGAACTGTGAGCTTTTTAGGACAGAACCTTGTTTTATTATTTGTCTGTAAAATGTCTAGTGTGCCTTTTAAAATCTTTCACTGTTTGTGTAACTGATATAAATAAATATCAAGTTTGTTTTAAGAAAAAAAATTGGTCCAGTTTATGTTGTAGCACTTTCTCTGTATCTTTACATAACTGTGAACATTTCTCATGAAATGACTTTGAGATTAAAGCTGGGAGGATCTAGCACTTTAGCTGACAGCACAGTATGTCTTTTAATTATTCTGCCTTGGATGAAGTATTCCTCTTTATTGAATTTACTTCTTTTATTAACATTGCACTGTTGTACTTGCCAAAAGGAGATTCAAAACATGCAACTAATTTTTTTATTATGTTTAATTAGGGCTCAGCTCAGCAGTACAGAAACCTATGATAGTGTTGGCTAACAGAGGAACAGAAGTGTACTTGAAAAGAAACTAGACAGTTTCTGGCTTTTTTTGTCCATTTTTGCTTTGGTGGGAAAAACTCTTGTGTTGCCAAAAGCTGCTGCAAAGAGCAGCTTTAGAGAAGTTTGTCAACCCTATTTCTCTGAACTTGGAACTTTTTAAAAAAATCTGATTAACAGCAACATGCACAGAAAGTTAATTTATTTCCTTAATAATGTATTCAAGTGTTGGTATTTATAAATAGACTGGCTTTATTTAAGCAAATAAACAAAGGAACTGGTCACTTATCCCATGGCTGCCAAACCTTCAGGAGTAATTACTGCTGAGACATGGAGTGCCCTGAATGTCACAGCAAATTTGACTGCTCACACCTGATCCAGGTTTCATCAAGATGCTGGTTTGATGTTGACTTACATTATGGGCAGATCTGTTGTTTTCTGCTATTCCAGATTTCAGTTAAATGTTTAATTTGGAAGTGTTTATTTTGGAGCAAAAATAGAAGTAGTTAACATAACTACAGTCTAACAAAATATTTTTTATCCCTTATGAATATAAGCATTTATAATTCTGAATAATTTAGGTTTTTTACTAAAATAAAGAATGAGTCACACTAAAGTAAGTTCTGCTTATTTTGAGACAAAGTGCTATTCCAGGTTTCTTTTAAACGGTAACTGTATTTGACTTGACTTGGTAACAATACATTTAAATACACTTTCAGGTGGAACGGTTGTTTCTATTTAGAAAATGGGAAGTTGTGTTGCTTCATTATCAGATGCCTGTCTGCCTTCATAATATGTTACCTGTTACAATGGAAAAAATTGTATACAAACAGAAAAATAAGCTCTTTAATAAATTCTCTGTAAACATTAAAAGATTTAGCATTTGGCTATATTTGGATTTTTTTTTAAATTACAGTAATTGATTTGTGTTAGGAAAACTGGCTACCTTCGCTTGCAGGAAACCACACTGTCATTTTTAAAGACAATCAAAAGAAAACATGAATTTATTCTATGCTTGAAGAAACACTGAGAATAAAAAGTTCAAACAGAATAATCCCTAGTTCCAGATATGATGGATTTAATGTGGTGCATTCCCACTCCAGGGCTCATTCCAGGCTGGAGCCCTTGGCTGTTATTCCAGTGTTTATGCTGGGAAGTGGCTCCTTTGCGCCATGAAGGATCTGCAGTGCGTGTTTGGATCTGCTGTGGGACCTTTGGGTAGCTGAGATACTGATCAGGGTTGGGTGAAACAGCTCAAAGGCCTCAAATCCCAGCT
The DNA here is from genome assembly GCF_000277835.1 of Geospiza fortis. Classification (NCBI taxonomy): domain Eukaryota; kingdom Metazoa; phylum Chordata; class Aves; order Passeriformes; family Thraupidae; genus Geospiza; species Geospiza fortis. The sequence goes on from NW_005054343.1 coordinate 4,562,508, forward strand.
TCCTTCATGTCTGGAGTGAGGACCTTGTAGAGTTGGGTTAGTGGTGTGTTTGGGCAGTGAGCTGGAGCAGATACCAGGTCTGGTTGCAGCCCCATGGCTCTCAGTTGCAGCACATTTGTGATGTATGTGCCTGACATGGTCCCTGTGCTGGGTTCTTGCTTGCTTGCAGCACCATCCATCACAAATTCAGCTTTCTTACCCTCAAATGATGCATTTTAAATTTTTTACAGCAACAGATATTTATAATCCCATTAATTTAAGGGCATTTTAAAATGTTTGTTTAGTCTCGTGCTCCCTTCAGAGGAAACAAGATATTTTGGGGTTTTGTCAGTGACAAAAGCAGTGCACTTACTGTCAAGAATAACTTGGCCTTACCCAGGGTAGTGTACTGCAAAAAAGTGTAAGAAGTGCATAGTTTTGGGTTGGTTAGATGGAAAACAGAACCAATGCATTACTCATCCTGTTTCGTTTGTGTTGGCTTTTTCTGTGCTTCATGCCTCCAAGAAAAACACGTTTGTCCAATTTACACACAAAGGGAGAGGCAGGATGTATCTTTCATATAAAAATCACACTTTGCCATGAAAAATATTAGTATGTGTCATTGCCTTGTGTCTGTAAACACATGGGAACAAAGGCAGCATTAGTATTCTCTGGGAATTGCTTGTTTTAAATTGAGTCTCTTAAAATATCTTAGTGCTTTAGTTGCTTGAAAACTTGCATTTGGAGCAAGTTGAATTTTAAGATTTTATCCTAAATATCTGTACTGAAGCAGAGTGGATGAGGCCAAGCAATCCTGATGTGGAATGTGTGGTGCTTTTTTGGCTGTGAAAGGTGTGAGTTTGTCAATGATGTGATGTTCTGCATGTGCTTGTGTGAGCTCTGTTGGATGCTGCACTCTGGATCCACCAGCACAGGCAGCAGTGATCCCAGTTGCAGAAGATTCTTCTCTAAATCACACCTCAGTGTTGCAGTATTTCAGCCTGAAAAGAATTCGTTATCACTTTGTTTGTAGAACATTTGAATCATCTTTACTCCTGCTCTGAGGAAGTGTTGATCCACTTTCACTGGTGTTTAGGTCTTCCAGATTTGAAGAAATCTAAGTGATTTCTATGACACAGGTTTCTTTTTTGTTTATATGTAGTTCTCTTGAGTCCCCAGAATCAGAAAACAGTCTGTTTGCTGAGATGCAGCAGTTGGAATGAGAGTCTGTTTTGAGTTTTAAAGACTGTTTGTTGCAAGCAAACCCTGTAGGCTTTTACACTGAGAACTGAGCTGTTCAAAGAAAGATGACATCATTGTGTTTCAAATTGTGGTAAAGGACAGCTCCAAGGTATCCTGGAGTATTTGGGCAAAGGTAGAGAAGCTGAAGAAAACTTGCTATTGTCTAAAATGTTTTTGAATTTTTCTTGTGTATTCAAACCTCTTTATATTTGAAATAAAGGAATGTTTTAAAGTGTGTGATGGCCTGGTGCAAATTCTTTACAAAATATCCCCCCTGATTGATGGACTGTATGCTCTCTGTTTAAACAAGAAATAGCTGAAATACTTTTCCATTCAGTGAATCCTTTTCTGTGTTTTACAGAGGAGGTTGCACCATTGGACAGAGCCCTGTTCTCATCTGGTGTGTGTTGACACAGTGTAGCTGGCATTAATTGAGCGATGCTAACTGCTTCTTAATTGACACCATTAGCTGAAAATCTGCACCAAAATTCAGTGGCAGCAGTGACTGCAGATAGCCAGGAATGTGGGAGTATTGAACAATCATGGAAGAAGATGAAGAATGAAATTGAGTGCTAATTTCTGAGTCTTTATGAACAAATTCTGTAAGGAAGGGCTGAAGGGTTTTAAATGTCTCTAGCAAATCCCATATGCTTGTAGCTCTCTTGTTAGTTCTGCTCCCAGTCCTTTAGGTTAGCTGGTGATGTAGAACTGTGCCATAATGTTTATCCCCATGTATGTCTTATTCTTAAAGAGGATTTTCACTTCTGAGTGTCGGATTAGAGCTCGTTCAGCCACAGCACCAGCAGCAAGAGTAGTTGATCTCAGCACAAACTTGAGATTTCCAGGGCAATTGCTTGAAATTAGTTTTATAAAACATTTGCTCAAAATAGTTTATTTAAATACTCCATACAATGCAGTGATTACTTTTCCAAAGTGGATGTTAGTTAAGTATGTTACTCTCCTGTCACATTTGGGGGAAGAGTCTCTTTTATTCCTTGTAATTGGTTGACCTTGATGCCCAAGTCTGTAATTCTGTGCTGTTTTTCTAGTGTACTTTTCCCTACTTTTAAAACCCCCACAACTAGTGTGTAACTTGTTGGCAGTGAGCTGTGCTGTCTCTTTTACCTGTGTTAAGTAGCTCTGCAATAACCTGGTGCTGTGGTACAGGGAAGATTCACCTCTGGAGAATATCACTTGGTTTCTTTTCCAAGAAATAATGTCATTGCTGTTAGTGTCCCCTCGCTGTAAAAAGGCTGTGTCCCTAAGTGGTGGCAGTCTCAGATTAAGTGAAGTATTGAGAAAATCTTTACTTCTTTTGAAGTCCACAGAGTTATTGTTGTAATTAAGGTTTTTTGTAATTAAGAATTAAGGTTGCTCTGGTTCCTTAATTGTGCATGTCCCTTACATAGTTATTTAGGCTTCTCTTTCTATGTAACCCTGCTGTGATTTTTTTCTTCAAGGTTTTACTGTTTGGGTGTTTATGATCTTTGTGGTTTAACTTTGGTGTGTGAAACCACATTCAGTGTGGATTGTGAGTCAATGGTAATTTTTATAGAGAGGTAAGATTTTTATTGATAGAGTTTAAATAGTTTTGTACTTCACTCAATCCATGTGTTAGGCTGAGGTTTTAAAATTTACTGTATATTGAAAATATAGTTGCATTTTGCTGAAGAACAGACTTAGTTTAACACAGTGAATCTGACAGGAGATGTTTTCCAGCCTGCTAGAAGCTAAGGGAAGAAGGAAGCTTTACCTGTCTAAGCTTTTTGATACTAGGGGGGAAGAAAAAAGCATTAACTGTTGCAGAAGAACCAGAGAGCTAAAGCTGTAAAAAGACTTGGATACTGAGGTGCTTCCAAACTTCTCCTTCAGGTGTTCCAGTTAGAAGTTGCAGGTGTATCTGTCCTAAATTAAGTGCAGGACTGTTTGTGAATTAGTTTAAAATATGTCTGATGGGGAGACATGTCAGCACTTCACCTCTGACAACATTGAGATGGAGGTTTTTTAGCACATGATTTCATGTAAAGATCAGAACACGTCTGCCTAAGGGTGAAGAATCACTCTTTGAAGCTCAGAGAAGAGCAAGGACATCCTAAAGCGAAGTGCTTAACACTGCTCTCCACATTTGCAGGGAACAGTTGAGATGGCATAAAATGAACTAAACTCACAGCAGGTAACTTACTTAGTTTATAATGAGTATGAAGTTATTAACTACAGGGGAGAATGGCATGGAATTTATTATTTTGCACAGTTGATTATTTTGCGCAGTGTGACATGGGGTAGAGTTAGCAAAACATCATCATGCTTTGCTAATTAATCTGGCCACCAGCTCTCAATCTTTGTTTAACAATAAAAACTATTCCCAGGCATTTCAGCTAGTTTTTAATAATACAGTCAGCTAGTCAAAATAAGTATTCTTGTGCAAAACAAGAAGCATAACAGCTAGCTAATGGTACATCTTAGATTAGTTACATGAAAAATTCTAGTTAAATATGCTTAAAGTGGAATTAGGAACAAGGGAAATCTTTGCATATGCTGTAGCTGAATTCATGTGCATGCAATGAATTACCCAGGTAATTAAAGTTTCTTGGTGCAGTGAATGGCTTTAAAGGAGATACAGGAAAATTGCTTGGACTTAAATACCATAAGTATGTAATTGCAGAAAATTGTATAAATTTGTCTTGGTGTCTGTTGTTTCTATAATATAAGTTATGTTTTGTGCTGTAACTGGGTTTTGCTGCTCCAGGGTGTTTTGGAAGTGAGACAGCCCATCTTCATAGGCTTTTTGGTAAACAGTTTTTAACAGGAAATTATGAACATGCTTTAAATGTCATAACGCTAAAACAAATGCCTCTTCTCTTTGCATTCTTCACATACTCAGATTGTTGGGCATTTCAGTTTGATTCTTCCTTTCATAGTTGAGGCTTTTCTAATTGAACTCATTAAGCTGTGTTATGCCTCTTTCAGCTAGAAAGCAATTCCTGTCATTGGCACAGTTCTCCATGGAGATGGACACCCAGTGATACCATTGACTGCATCACAAATATGTAGTAGCTCACTCCTGGTAGAAACCCAGGTTCTGGCTCAGTTCTCTGCACTTCATGGGCATTCTGCTCTACCCAAAAGTCCTCATCTCCTGTTTTAAATTCTCACAGATTTTTTCCCATTTAATGAAGTTTACTTTGGACCGACTTCTATGCAGCTTTTCATTAGTGAATTGAATTGTGAAACAACGTTTTGTTCCCCCGCCACAGGTGGTCCTCAGATTGATGACTCTGAGGCCAACTGTGTATCTAAAGAGACCTGAGCCCAGTGTTTCATGCTCTGTCACTTCCAGATGAAGTTGCCAGGCACAGTGGCTGTGCAGTCTCTCTGTGTGGCACATTGTGCACAGTCAAACAAGGAAAGAGCACATCCAATCCTGCCCTTCCAACAGCTGAGGACACCAGTAGGCTGAGAAGTTGAGTCTGTTTTTTGAAGATGCCAAACCTGTTTTGCACAAAATACATACAATTATTGTCCAGAAGACCTGATCAAATTGAGGTGTCTGTGTTTCTTCATGTGTACTCTTAAAAGCCGAGTCCAGGTGGCTCTCACGTCACCAGACTGCAGGTAGAATAGCTGCACTTAAAAAGGTAATTTTATAGCTCTGTGTTGCTCCTGGGATGTGTTTGTGACTAGGACCATGTTTTATCCTAGGTTTTGAAACCGCCAAGTCCCTGGCCCTGCACGGGGCGTGTGTGATCCTGGCCTGCAGGAGCCCGGCGCGAGGCGACGCGGCCGTGCAGCGCATCCTGGAGGAATGGGTGAGTGCACATCAGTGCCCAGCACAGGGCTGGGCTCTGCAAGGTCTGACATCCTCTGGGCACTGCCAGCAGGCACACTCAGCACTGCCACAATCGTGGGCACGTGCCACAGTCTGAGCAAAAAGTCATTTGTCTTATGGGTAACGCCCTGCTCAGCTGCTCGTGCGTGGGTGATGGAGATTTTTCATTCCTTGTGAGTGTGTTGGACTGCAAGGCTTGATGTGCTGTTATCCATCTTTGTGGATGCTTTGTAAGGGGAAAAAAATGGTTGGAAGAACCACTGAGGCTTGGTTCATAGGAAAGGACATTCCAGAACCAAAGTGAATGACTACCCAAAGGAGGATGGGCGCAGTCCTCCAAAAACAGTGTTTTGCCCATAATTTTTCCATAGTGAGAGATTTCAGAGGGTCATTTTTGTACTTTTGAAACACAAGAATTTTTCTCCTTTTCTGAGTTCATCAGGCTTTACACCCCTGCTGCCAGGCTGTCACAGTGGTTTTTTCCTTCTAGCTTCTTCCCACTTTCTTTCATTTTTATCCCATTTTTCTCACACAAACACCAGCTTTTCAGTCCCATCTATTGCCTTGTTGCTCTTTGATTCCTTTACCTGATCCCCATTTTTTTAAAATGATCTTCTAAGCCCTTTATTAAAATATATTAAGCTGTCCTAATTTATTCCTCCCACAATCATTTATTTGCTAGCAAGGATTGCAGGCTACTTTTGTTTGAGCTTGCTGGGATTGCTGACTTCCATGAGAGAATGTGGTGACATCTCTACACTTAAATGAATAAAAGACCAATGGATCAGATTCTTGGATTTCTATTTCTTTCCAGCTAAAATTAGTGATGAGTGTTTTGCTTTTATTTCCTGAGCTCTCAAAGTATTTCAGCTGCTCCCAGATGACATGGGAGAGCACTCAGTAGTATTAATATTTACACATAAGTAGTCTAAAGATAATTATAATATTTATTAATGCAAAACAAATGGTGCTTATTTACATGTATTTCCAGATAAGTGATGCTTTCAATACTGCTAATTTTTGTAACCACGAGTTTCATGAAGAGTCAGTCTTTGGATTTAGGTCTTTTTCTCTTGCCCAGATCATATGACTGATTTACAGTAAAGGGTTGGTTGGGAAAAATGTCTTTCTTGCTTCTTTCATCCCATTAAAACTTTACTTTTTAAATGAAAAAAAAAATTCAATATGATAGAATTCTAAGAGAATTCCAACAGAGGCCAGCATAGTGTCTATTCTTTTTCAATAGAACTGGATTTGGTGATACTCTGTTTGGATTTGAGAGTCCCAATCCAGCTAAATATGGCTGTTTATATGGGTTTTATCTAACTAAAATTAGGCAGTGGTGAACATCTTTTATTTGAAAAATATCCCATTACCCTCTTAATCCTAACCATATCTCTGACCACTTTGAAGACAATGGGAGTTCAGAATACTTGTCTTAAATACCTGTATTATCTCGCCCAAAGTTAATGAGTTGTTAATTGAATGAAGAACGTTGAAGGTCAAATTACTTCAGAAACACTGCATTTATTTACTAACAGTTTTCAAATTCTAATTGTTCAGAAAAAGAGTCTCATCTGTAAACTGGTAGCTAGAAAACCTTCAATGCATCTTTGTAATGGCTTTGTTGTTGTTTATTGAGAGGGACTAATTAACTTTGATTATTGCACTAATATTATGGCACTTTGACAGTCCCTCAGATTTATGACTCTGGGAAAATAAACAAATGAAATGCAGGTGCTGGAGCAGAAAGAATAAGTTATTACTGAACTTTAATTACTTGGAGTGTGTAACCAGGAGAGAATTAGTTGATGAATTACAAGATGCTTAAAATTTACATCAAATTGTAAGCAGTCTTGAGGAAAACAAACACAAAATCCAGCCCCAAAATCAGCTACTGAAAACAAACAGACAAAGATTAATTTGACTGATTTGCTTCTAATATTAAAATATGGATGTAAAATATTAATTTTTAGCTTATAGGTGTAACTACAGGAAGTTGTTAATTGAAAATCCTTTCCTAAAAATGAAAGAGTTTAAAAAAATGCCAACAACCTCTGCATCTGATTGAGATGAATTCTCAATATGTAGCTGCAACTGTTCTGTTAGAAAGATCTTCAAAGCATGAACAGAATTTTGTCTCCTCTGTTCCTGGGGAAAGCAAAATTATTGAAAGGAAGTTGATTTACTTTTCAATTTGGAATCAATTTAAAGAAAGATGCAGCTGGTTAGGTTCAGTCTCACCAAGCCTGAAGCTCATGGTACTCAGGTAGGATTTTCAGTAGCAATAGTGCTATCCACTTGTTTTATATTTTCTTGTACATCTTTGAGATTCAGTTTCTGAGCTGCACTATTAAATACAATGTTCCTCCAGTAATTTGAGGGGTGGAAATCTGATAAATACATTCTTCAACTGGATTCCCAAACCTCTTTTCATTTGCATGAAATATGCTCTTATAAAAACAACCAATCGCAAACTGTTGCCAGATGGAGTTCTGGTGGGTTTACCTGTCCTAAGTGTGGAATTTTACTATAAGTTGTTGTAATATAATTGGTATTTCTATCAAAACATGTATATTACCAAAAGCAATGTGTGCCCTATGCTGACTTTACTGTGGGGCAGTATCCTTTGGTACTCAAGGCTTAGATGTTGGACACAGAATATTTCTTTTTCCGCTCTTTGTAGATACAAAAGAGTTCCACCTACTTTGTAAGAAGATAATTAAAAGTGTGTAACAGAACAATGTGTCATTTCAAATTTTGATACAATTATGCAATTGATGGGCTGCATTAGAGCCTGAAATATATATATGGAAAAACCTGTAATTTTTAAAACCCCAACCACCACCTCTGCCAAGCCCCAACAAAAAAAACCAAACCCAAATCAAACCTAGTGCAATGCAGCATTTAAAAATAAAGTATTGTGTACATAAAATAACAGTACTAAGGAAAACCAGCCAGCTGGGTCCCCTAGCGAGTCTCTTTGTGACATCCCTGTCTGGAATGCCACAGACTGAGTGTCTGCAGAAACACCTCTCTGCTCTGGGCCTGCTGTACTTTGGAATCAGTTGTTAGGCAAAAAATGCAGTTTCAGTTTGCTTGTAGTGAAAGCTGAAAATCAGGTTTATAAAGACAAAATGGGACTGCTAAATGGCTTGGGAAAATCCAATTGTTAAGATTTAGAGAAAAAAAGCAGGAATAATTGGAGAAAATAAGATTTTTTTCAGATTAGCTGTCATTATGTTTAAAAAGCAAATGAAAACTGATCTTAACTGGCTGTTGTAGACAAATCTAGAGAACTTTGTTTGTAACAATTTATGCCTGAAGAGCTATTTTATAGGGAATTTGAGCCATTTGAGTGGGGATTACCCATATAAACTTGCTAATTACTTTGGTTAAGTGACATTTGTTTGCAACCTGCAGTATTCCAGTTATTTTCTTTCTAAACTACAGCAGAATTTTGCTAATATTGCAAATCAAGGGTAATTGCCTTGTGTAAAGCATTGTGACAAGTTTTAATGTGATTGGTCTGGCTGGTCTATCAAATATAATTTTTATGGAGGGGTATAGTTGATTATATTGGTGCAATCTAATGTTTATACACATGCATTTATATAGACAGAAAAAAGAAGAGAAAGTGTGTAAAGGCAGCAGATAAAAAGAGAGATCAGTATAGCTTTCCATTTGATATCTGGAAAATGAGTGTTCATGCACGATGACGTTCAATATCAATTTAAAACTGTTTGATAATTTCTTGCTCGGAAAAGAGGAAATTAGAATTCTAGAGTTATGATTCATTTTAATCAGAAAGAAATTGTCAAACATAAATCTCTCCTTGAGTAGTGAAAAGGCCTGAAAGCAGCCAAGAAAAATATCAATACTTTGCAAAGGAGGAATGATTGTTCCAATTCGTAGCTTAATTGACTTTGAGGCTTAATGAAAAACACTACAGTGCTGTTTGTACACATAGTTGCTCTGACAAACATGGAAATCTATGCTCCAGGAAGAGAGGCTAGGTAATTTATTTTACATTATTATTGATATAATTTTCTAATTGAGTATGAGCAGAATGTTTGGATAAGAGTGCATAGCTCCAGATGTTAGTGGTATTCTCAAGAAAATACTTAAGAATATGAATGAATAAAGTATTTCATAAATCACAGCTTTTCTTGCCAAGAAGCTCTCATTTATTTATTCCTGTCAAATAGTCTTTGAAGTACATATTAAAAGATAAATTGTAAGTTTAATATTTCATAAAAAGTATAATGTTTCTTTGGTTATTATTCCTCAATGTTAAACCTACAGCTACATTAAAGATTAGATTAAACTGTAAAAAGAACATTTGACTTTGCTTTTTAAGTAGAGACTCACAAGGTAGAGATGTGACAAGAGAGAAAAGCTGTGAAGAAAACCAACCAAACAAACATGACTCCTTGCTGTATTCCTTTCCCCTGAAGTATTCTTCACTGAAGGAGTGATTTATATTCTTGCTGATTAAGTAACTGAATGAAATTAAAACCTGATAAGTGAGTCTTTGTATTCCAGTTGTGATCCTGTGAAGTGCAGAAAGACGAGAAGCAAACTGGGCACGTTTACCAGTCCATGGGCAGCAGTTTTCATGTGGTCACTGGGTGTGTTTCCCCCTCAATGAAGGGACTCTGTTTTCCCATAAAGTGTTTGGTCTCCACTGCTGTCCTTGGTTTAGAATTTTTTGCAAACCTCCTCATGGTTAGTGACAGGTTTCAATTTATGGGAAAAGCTGGAGACTGCCTAGGAGATGGCTTTGGAGATGTAGTAAATGCTGACTGAAACCACAGTCTGTTAGTACAGAATCAAAGGTTTCCAAAGTGGTGCTAAAAAAAAAGCTCTTAAAAATAATCCTCAAAATAGGAAATATTTCAGAATATCCTACAAGTAGAGCACAGTAATTTCTATGAGAATATTGCTTCCAATATTCTGTTATTATTTTGTGATAAAGAATTGTCTTGTTTCAAAGCAAGATACCCTAAACTATGTATTGCTGGCTCACGTGCCATCACAGTATAATATACACTTAGAAAGGCCTCCAATATCTGGACATATTTCATTTTCCAATGCTTGAGCAGTGCCCATGCTGAAGAATCATGTTAAAGGGAGTTATCCAAACCTTGCTGTGGGGAAAAGGCCTTGCAGGAAGGGGCAGTATCTTGTATTAAATGAACTGGTAATGCAAAAAAAAAAAATCTGCATCCATTTGTCTCACTTGCAGCTGTGGACACTCCAACTAAAGAATTATTGCCTCTGCTGACTATAAGGCCTTTTTTATTTCTTCAGGATGTGATCCAGATTTTTCTGAAACGAAGGGATCTTTTAATTAACTAATTGCAGTGCAATCAGACCGTATGTTACTTGTGGAGAATTGACAGTATAAACATTACCCAGTTCTGTTGCTGGCAACAACTCATTGGGACCAATGTGAATGTATGACCAGATTTTGGCCATAATGTTTAAGAATTCAGTAAGTTTCTGTGAGTAATCTGCTCAGTTGAGAAACCTTAAGAGAGTGATGTGTGCTGTAAAGCTATTTTCCAAATCCAGATGCTTAAAAATCCCCCCACATGAAGTTAAAAACATGGAACAGTACAATCAACATTTACATGGATAGATTGTTGAGATCTTTTTTTTTTGTACACCATAAACATATGGCATGAATTTGATTTCATTACAGATGCTGAGAAAAGGGAAAGGCAAATATTTATATTACATTCATGTTTTACAGTAAAAACACTGTTCAGTTTGTTTATACAGTTCCACTGTTACAGTTTTTATGGTTAGTAATGAAACTGCTGTAAAACAGAGTCTGAATTATATAGCAGATGTGTTAAGCCCCTAACTTTCAGGGTTGGGCATCCTCCTGAATACTGATAGCAGTTACTTGCAGAGTTGATGTACTGGCTGCAGCTGAGCTGTTTCACACTTACATTTTCATCTGCAGTTAGCTCTGCGCTGGTGCTGTATGGATACATACAACTGATAGAGTTTGATTATTTGTCATGATGGAGCAAGCAGCCTGAGAGGGCAGGGTGCCCTGCCTGCCTCTGCTGCAGGGACAGGGTTTGTTCCTGGGGACATCTGCCTTCAACAGCTTCCAGCCCCCAAACCTGAGGTAACCCTTAGACCTTGACCCTTGCCCAAATCCAGGAGTATTGATTTCTCTGGGTCTGGATTGAAGGCACTTGTGATGGTAGTTCATATTAAGACTCAGGTGATTATTATTGCTTATCAGTAAAACATCCTCACAACCATGAGTTCTGCAGCTTTTCCTTAGAAGGCACAAAATGTCCAACAATCTCTTGTTACAAGGTCCTTTAAGACTAAACTATCCAATTAAGAACTGACACCTAGATTATTTTCCCTTTTAACCTAATAACAATGCAAACTTGTCTGCCCAATTACAAAATGCCACCCAAACCCATGGAGAAGGAAGAAGAAGCATGAAGAAGAAACCCAGCACCACACCCTATGCCCTCCATCTTGCTTCCATCCACAACATACTAAAAATCCCAAAACCTCAATTTCTCACCAAGTGATACACCTACACTTCTCTCTATAATCTATTTCACACTTTTGTGGATTCTGGTCTGCATTGAAGTCTTGGAAGCTTTCTCCATGGATGAGGGTCACAGTCAGTGCTCCCCTGGGGGTCAGGGCACCCCAGAGCAGACAGAGAAATATTCCTGGTGCTCTGGGTTTCTACACAGGAGCAAACCCTAAATCTGTTGGCACCCCAAAGCACCCAGGTTTGTCTGAGTTCATAACTGTACACAGCTGATAGGGACTGAGCACTCCCAGAGCTATCAGGTTGCAGGGTTTTTAACATAGTAAGACAATAGGCCATGGTTTCCTGCAGTGAAGATAAAAGTTGTCTTTTGAGTTGGCTTAATTACTTCTACTCTCATAATTCTCTTCACATTCCAATATCTGTTACACGTGTATTAAAAAAAAATTCTAAAATGTAATTTTAAAAGAAGTCACAGTATTTTACTATTCCTTAATTTTTTCCTCCAGTCAGCAGAATTTTATACATAAAAATGTTGAAGCGATCTTTTTGGTAATTTGTTTCTTTAGCACAGCCCTGCTGTTCTTAATCTGGAAATGTGAGTCACAAAATCCCTACCATGCCTAAAGCTTTATAATAATACTACTTAAATGCAGTTTGAGCTTTTTAACAAAAAAAAAAAGTAAAATTTCCCCCCCCCCCAGACAGTAACAGACCTCAGGATAACCCCTTTAAAAATGGCACTTTATGCTTGGTCTTCAGTTAGAAGTCACTAGGAGACACTGTGTGCTCAAATATATCACCCTCCTGTCTGGGGATGTCTGTCTTAGTGCAAAAGTAGACTTTGTACATTGACTTGAGTGTAGCTTACAGGATGCAAAGTTTGGGTTTTCTCTGATAATTTATATATTTAGTGTAACTTGGGTTTGGTCTTTTCCTGAACCCTTCTTGCTCAGAATGTGTTTTATAAAACTATTTAATGTTGCTGACATTGAAAACTTATTTACTGTAGTACAGATAGATGTGTTCCTACATTGAGTGAGTTCTGCTGTCACTGGATTTCTAGCTGTCATTGCTGGGAGAGGAGGAATTAAAGTGTCTGGATATATGTATATATATTTCAAACCATCTTCACAATTAATCTGATTGTAACATAAGCTTGTAATATATTCCATTAATGAAGAAGACAAGCTTAGCTTATGGTAAATACAGTACTAAGTGTTTATAGTGCATTTCATATTTTACATGATTCCCTTTATAATTCTGCTTATCTTTTCATTCTAATTCCCTAAAGAATGTATAAAAGAACCCCTAAAGAGAGTAATTACTGCTCTATTCCTTAACCAAGGCTCCTCTTACAAAAAGAAATCTGAGCAGCTTTTTAAAGAAGGCAGTTTTAAATAAAAATGCAAATAAGCTGCTTTGTAACCACATTAATTACCCACCTAGCCTCTTATTACCGTGTTTGTATTGTTTGCAAACACTATTTACAGTGGTGTGGAAATTACCATTCCTGGGCTGGAGGAGCTGTGCTGGTGGGTTGTGCTTTGGACCCAATTAGAGTGAGCCCTGTCTGCAGCGGGCTCGGGGGAGCAGGAATAGCCTTGCACTGTCAGAGCAGGCATTAGCTGGGCTGCACAGCGCTGCCTCGTAATTATAGCGCTGCTCCTCGTCTGCCTCTGCATGCCTGCCACTCTCTGCATGTTAAAACTGGCTCACTCATGATTTAATGTGCACTCTGATCATTGTTTTGTTTTTTTTTTGTGGAAGTCGTGGTAAAATCTGGTGCGTGGTTTTTGTCGCCAGATTTGTTCTTTGCTTTAATTTTATAAAAAGTAAACAAAATACTCATGCTGTTGTGTTCAGGACGTTACACATTTCCATTAATCACATTTTCACATTAATCCCTCAACTTTATTCGTTTATTTCATCAGCAAAAGTGAGCAGAGTGGGCTATCTGTTGGTGTTGCAAGCAGTGTTAGTGGGCAATAATTGTAGCTCTTCCAAAACATTGAAGAAACAGAATGGTTCATAACAAAACACACTCTTACTTGTAAAGTGCAGTGCACACTTGTTGCTAACTTGCTGTGTGTTGTGTTCTTGTCTTGGTTTTCCCTGTCACGATTCTAAAATGAGCCTTTACCCTAAAAATTGCCCAGAAATTAAAACCATAGAGGTGACTCAACATTCATGTTTTTGGACTTATAAATATTTTTCAGATCCCAAAGAATTTGATTTGATGGGTCATAGAGCCTGCAATGTGCAGAATCAGTTAAGATTTGTTTACTTAAGCTTGTAAGCAGTCTATCAATGTGGTTAATGAATCTTCTGAAGTACAGAAATATATTTTGGTTGAGCTCAGCATGGGGAAGAAAAAGGTAGAGAGATTATTTTCTTCCTACTTGTGGATCTGCAGTGCTGTGACAGGGTGATAATGTTTAAAGGAATCTTGATGATAAACCCAAAAATCTTAAGGTCTTACTGTGACACTAAATGTAGTAGAGCAGGAAAATAGTAACTCCAGGATGGTGTAGTACAACTGTAGAATTGTTATGCATTAGAAAGAAGGAAAAAAAGAATAAAAAGTGGCTGCAGGATCACTTGCAGTTTTAACAGTGACGGGGGACTAATGTGAGGGCATCAAAAGAAGCACTGACTTGTTTCATGATCCACAATAGCTGATAAAACTGAAGATAATTATCAGGCTTATATGACTACAGAGCAGCATAAGTGACATAAAACAAGCATAGCTGGGGCTCAACAGGAATGCAGGAGGTGTCTTGAAAACAGACTTGCTGAGAAGAGTGCTTAAAAAGTGCTAATAATGTGATTTTCAATTATATTTGTAAACCTTTTATTACTATAAAGCCAAAGCATCATACTTTTTGTCTAATTTACTGTCCTTTCTAATTTTTCCTCATCCTTTAATTCCCTTTTATCTTAATAATCACTGTTGGAGGTGGTGTGCTAAACTTGTTCTTTCCCCTGTATCATTGAGGGTCACAGAGACAGAGTATTAACTTCAACAAGAAACTTTGCTTATAATAAAAGCATGGGATTAATGCAGCAAAATAAGCATTTGGGGTAGTTTTTATTACTTTGTTTTTACTAGAGCCAGGTAAAATAGGCTTTGAACCAACTTTGCAGTCAATGGGCAGAACTGAGGGGGCTTTAGGCTCTTAGACATCAGAGAACCTTTGAGAGTAGGTGGGAAAGAAAGTACAAAACCCAGTATCAGGGAAAGTTTCAGTCTGCTCTTGTATTCTGCTTTGGGGGCTGAGATGTTCTCAGGAATTGTTACTGTGCTGTTTAGAAGGAGCTGCACACTGCCTGCAGCTGCAAAACAGGACATCAGGAGATCTGGAGTGGTGGTGACCCTCTCTGTGACATTTATGCCTTGTGTGGTCAGGGAGATTTAATGTTTTCCTCAGTTATACCAGCTTATAAATTTTAGGAACTGTTCATTAATATAGTCATGTTTAACATGTTATGGCTACAAACAAAGACATGAGTGTATGTACTCGTTTCTAATTAATTTGTGCAATTATGTTTTATAATCTAGGTGTTTGCAAAGCAGAACATAGTACACCCCATTTACTGTCTGCTGTAGCTAATAAAAAATAATAGAATGAAATAAATCTTGAAACTAACTTTAATTGTAAGTATAGATTAGTTGTAAATTGTATCTTTGTTATGTTTATTTTTAATTCTGCAGTGTTGCAGGTTTGTAGAGCATCCCAATTAGTGTAGTTATTTGCAGTAATGATGAGTTAATTGCTGTAAATGCTGAATGTTATTTCGGTGACAATTTAAATACAGTACTGAGATACTTTTTAAAAATGTAGGACTGGAAATAAAGGGAAAAAGGAAATGGTGGTAATAATGAGACTGGTTAATTTTATAAAGATTTTTTTCAGCATTCAAAATGATAAACTAGATAAGATGATTAAAAATACGTGAAGAAGAAAGAAATGTAACATTTAAAAATAAAATCTTGCCATCTCAGCTAATACCATTATAAATATGAACACAAGGTAAACCTGTGTATTTCACCATGCACTTAAATATTAATTAGGAACATTTGATTGAGCTCATCTGAAATGGATTTCTGCTCTTGCAACGCTGTTTGTGTTTTCCTGCCAAAGCCTCTCTGGCTTCCAGCTCATCTGGTGCAGGCTGGGAGCCCTCCCTGGCCGTGGTGCTGCTCTGCTGTCTGAGGCACTGTGTTGTCAGGTGAATTCCGTGAATGTTTAAAGAGTAGAAAGTGCCTCTAGCTTAAGAGAGGAGTGTTTTCCCTTCTGATGAACTGTAGTAAATCCTCCCACTTGGAAAGCTGTGGAGTATACCTGTGAGAAAGGAGCTGGTCCTTGTGTTTCCTTGAGCATGCATGCTATAAGAGATATTAATAGCTTCCTTCAGCAGTGTCCCACTTAGAGGAACTTTGAAATGAAATATTTCATTCTGTCCTGGTTAAATTAACCTTACGTTTTCCTCTGAAATGGCATGACTACCTAGAGAAAATTTGAAGTGTACTATGTACTTTCACACTGCAGGGGGGAAAATGGTAGCCAGGGTAGTATTTATGCATTAAATATTTATTTTTCAGTTCAGGATTGGTTGAGTGCAGATTTGATAATGGAAACTGGTGCCATGTATTTCTCTGTTTGATGACTTTCTTAAATAATCACAGAAGTACTAAAACTCCTTGAGATATTGTGACATAAGTGATAAGTTGGATTTTACATGCAGAAGACTTTATAAGGCATCAGCAGAAATCTGTTCCTTTCAGTTCTAAGAATGGTGCAGTAAAGGAAAAGCTCTTCCACTCCTTTGGGGGAGTTTTTGGAGCCTTCCCCCACACCAGAAATTCACCGAGGGAATAAAGCTGAGAACAACAATGCACAAACCTGAAAGTCACAGACATTCAGGTTCATCTGTTTGCTCCTGTTCTGACAGAAATCATTACGAGTTTGATAGATTTATTTATAAGGACTTGCTTCAATATTTAAAGTACATCTATTCCAACATTCCTCATTTCAAGCTCGGCTGTGGATCAAGATGAAAGAAAAATTAAATTGTATATTGAAGAGCTGTTAATTGAACTGCACTGCATTTAGCAAGGGAGCATCAGCTTCAGGCAGTCAATACTACAGAGAATTTTTAATGTACTGTATCACTAGATTGTCAGTTTGTATTGGAGAATGCAAACAGACTGCTTCGACTGATGATAAAGCCTTGGAAACTTCTAAGTTGTTGAGGGGAGAAAATGTTAGTTTGCTTTGATATATTGTGACAAAGTTGTTGACGGAAGCAGGAACAACATTTTTTAGGTGAATATTATTTGAATATCAAATTCTGATTTTAGTGGGTAAAGATGGGGTACTGATTTTTCTTTATGGGAGAAAACCAAGTTCCTCAGAACTCTTGGACTGGCACAAATGGTACTTTACAGTTTGAGCAGCTCTGAAAGTCTCATTTAAAAATATTAGTTCTCTCCAGATATAATTCTAAAAAATAGCATATCAAAAAGCTTTAGAAATGCTTTAGAAAAATGTTATCTCTTTTTCCTTGGGCAGTGTTAATTTCTTTTGTAGTTAATCTTTTGCACTGGAATTTAGTACATTTATAGTTAAAGATTCTTTTTAACAGCTGAATTATTTAAGCACATCTTCTGGGGTAACATGGTCTGTTTGGTGTTAAGTATGAAATACTTTTTATTTCATTTTCTTCACTGATAAAAAGGAAATAACTAGAGGCATTTGTAGAACCAGAACAGATTTAGGACTGTGGTGTTAGATTAAAGATGTACTATTCTAAGACATAGCTTCTTACAGCTGTCATACTTTGGGATAAAATTCTTCCTTTTGGTGTTCCTTACAGGGCTGAAAGTTCACCTTCAGAAAAGCCAAAGCAAGTCTGAAACTTGTTAATAATTTAAAAATGTCAGTCTGTGGTGTTTTCCATAGATGTGGTAGGTCTCAAGGAAGTGGTAAAGCTTAAAAACTCCATACATTGTCTTCTCTTGAGCAGAAAGATCTTTCACAGAGGTTGGGTTTAGTTTGGTTCATCTGGGTGCCTCTATGGCATCTGAGGAGACTGGGAGTAGCTTTTGTTTTCAACACAAATATTATGCAGTAGAAGGGAATTTTCATTTGTATAAAGGAATTCATTTCATTAGTATGAAAACATTAATGGCTTCAAAAGACCTTATTTCCCCATGGTGCTGAAATCTTACCAAACTGGTGAAAGTCTTGTGACTCCAAAACCAAAATAAAAGAGCAAAATCCACTCTTTGTAAGTACCTGACTTTGCTTCTTAATTTTGGTGTTCTACAGATAAACTTTGTGCAGAGCTGGCAGCTGCCTGAGGAGGTCAGAGGTATTTAAACAGATTTGATCCTGTAGCTGCTCTCCCTGCTAGGATGATGTTGCTGAGGTCAGAATGGATGTTGCTTACATGCTGTCAACTTACTGTTGCATTTTCCAAATTTTTCTAATGGTTTCCCCTTAGTAAAGTCTGGGAATATTTCTTACCACGTGAAAAATTGCAAGAAGGGAGGTACTGCATGTTGTGAGCCTGGTATTTTGCCTTAGGTATCAAAAAGTTAGGGTCTAGATCAAAGGTGTGCATTTGATTTAAAGAGTATCCTGTAAATATTTGAACTCATGTGCTACTGACTATATATTTAGAAATATTACAATTACTGAAATGCTACACTTAAAAGCTGTATAAAAATCCCTTAATTCATATTAGAAGGTGTAATTTTAATAGCTAAAATACTTGTATGCAATTCTAGTTAAAATCATTGTATTGTATGAATAGTACTTTGAATATTTGCTTGAAACAGTAATGTAGAGCAAGAAATTCAGTGGCTTTGCTACACCTGTGTGAGACAGTGTTTGACAACATGAATACATATGGTAATGTTCAAGAATCCTTTACATGACAGCTTGACAATCAGAGTAATTAAGATAATTCTCCAAAGCTCTGGGAAATGCCATATATCATTTGGTATATCCAGAGGTCAGCTTGAAATCGTGCAGAAATAAACTAAAAATCTTCAATTTTATTTTTATATAGGGAAATCCTGTATTGTCTGTGTAGTGGGTAGTTGTCTGGTATGAGGGCCTGATTCTAAGAGTCATTGTAGCAGATTTAGTGTAGGATACATGGATAAATCCATTAATATAGTTGGAAATTTACCAAAAAAAAAAAATCAGTTGTGATGGCCAGGAGCACGAGGTCTTCACAATGGGTTCTGTTTTATTGTTGGAAGGATGGAAGCTTTTTTTCTGTGGAGCAAGGTTAAGTTGGGTGGCTTCCCTGTGACTCTAAGGTAGTTAAAGTTTAAATGTTAATAAGCTTCAAGAAGATGTGTGTGCCTGTTCCTTTTTTTTTTCTTATTAGAGTACCAGTTAATTTGTGCAAACTCCTCATCTCCAGGCAATCTGATTAAAAAAATGGTATGTTTCCTGTTTCTTTATGCACTGTGTAGCTGCATGAGGCAATATCTTTAAAATGTAAAAAAGCCTACAAAATGCACAGTCTGATAACAACAACAAATCTAATCTAAAGTGACAACTGGGAGACTTTCCCAGACGTTTTTCTCTTTAATGTAACATGACTTTAAATTGATGCAGCCCCTCAGTGATTGAAAAACTCTCAGAGCTTGTCTCCCATGATTACATTTCTGATCTGTACAACTTAATTTTTTAACTCGGTGAATCTCACTTTCGCGAGTGAGCAGTTTGTCTCTGTTTTAAGAGGGGGAGTCTTGTGGAGGCATAAGCAATGGAACAGTAATCCTGTGAAAAGTATATTCCTGATAGTCATCCTGGCCAGAAACTTGGACTTGTTCTTTCTCTGAATGATCCAGAAGTCAGCTGGTGGGTAAGGCACTGAACTGAGTGCTGGTTTATACTTACACAGTGAATTCAGTGTTACATTAACAGAATTAAGAGTAGCCAAACTTTGGGTAACTTGCCCCCTCCCAAAATACCTTTGTTGCAGCTTTTAAATGTACTTAAGGTACTTTATATCTTCAAATTTGGTTCTCTCTTTTTAAATTTTTTTTAAAATTATTTTTGAGTTTTATTGCAATGGGATATCTGTTACACACTACCTTAAGCAAACAAAAAAACATAAAACCCTATTAGGGTTCCTGAGCTGCTTTATTGTGAAACAAGTAACCTCAGATTTGAGGTTAATGAACTGAAACAGTATATTTTATAGGCAGATTTAGTAATGAACTGAAACAGTATATTTTATAGAGGGAAGATATGAAGGATAAAATGACAATATTTTTAATAATTATTTCAATATAAGTTGTATTGACTTCTGGATTTCTTGTTATAATTTAGGTAATTGATTGTAAGACTTTAACAGATCTACTTACTAAATGTGAAAGAAGCATCTCTTCTTTGCTCAAGGACACTTTCTCATATTTTCCTGTCTCCAAATCTCAGCTTCTGGGCAGGTGGGGCAGCACAGTCAAGGCAAATGCTGGGGCTGGGTCTCCCCAAATGGGATGGAGTGAGGCACCTGCAATTGGGAATGTGGGCAAGGAATGGTGTCTGGAGCTGAAAGGAGAGCAGGAAAGTGGAGCAGGCAGCATGTGGGAAAAGAAGAGATTAGAAGGTCAAAACACTCACTTGATACTGGCCACAGTTTTTGTTTGGAATATAGCTGGAAAACCAAGAATTGGTTTGTAACTTCCATGAATGGTTGAAAATTGCTTTTGTTTGATAACCCTCATTTTATCCCAGCTTTCTCTTGATATATTTCTAGTGCAGAAGTACATAAATTCTCATTTACCTTTGCATTTACCTTTAGAAATGTCTAAGGATTGAAGAATGATATATGTATAGCAATATTTTGTAATATGTATAACTGCTCCTGAGCCTGTTTTCTAGAGGTGTGTGCAGGAAAAATGGTTGTGTGTAAGAAGAAATGTCCTGTGGTCAGTTTTGTAGTACAAATTCTAAAAATCTGTTATTTATTTCTTTATTGCTTCTCTCAGAAGTAGAAAATGATGCCTATGGGTAGATGCAGTGGTTGGTTGATATCAGCTGGAAATAAAAAGAAATAAAAGCCTTTGAAATGTAGTAGCTGTGTTTTATATCAGTGATGCATCAAACTGTGTGGTACTTATGAGATTGTGCCTGACTTATGCCAGGGTAGAGCAATTGGGGTTTCAGAAGACTGTGGATTTAATCCATAAAAGAGTGGACAATATGCAGGACAGGCAATAGGCACAACAGATAAACTTTCTGGAGGAGGAAGCAGTGAGGTGAATGTTGTAGTCCTTAGGAACATTTCAGCTGCCTCGATTAAAGCTCTGGAGGTGCTGGAGGGAAAAAAATGGAATAACAGTTCTATTGGAACATCAGAGTTTTGGAATAGTGCAGTAGAATGTAAACCAGGTGAAAATTCAGATATGAATTTAAAATACCTAATATTATCTTTTCCATAAGGTTTAGTAATCAAGCATTTTATTTGACACTTTTGTTGCTTGAACAAAAAAAGTACTATTTTGTGATCTATGTCTTAGGTGTATGTTCTGATGATGAGGATTTCAATCTTGATTTCAAATCCTTCCTTTAGTTTAGTTTGCAAATGAGAGCAGGTTATTTCTGCTTTAAGATGGTAAGTTTCATTGATGGCAAACCAATGAGAGTGTAATATTCTGAAAATCAATAGTCCTGATAGTGATCCTGGTCAGCAACCATGATCCATCCAGGAACCATAACCTAATTGTAAGAGTATTATTTCATAGTACAGCTAAATTAATTAATGGAGCCACCAGGACAGTGGTTAAACTGCCAAAATGGTCAAGTCATTGGCCAAAATAAACATGGATCTAGAGACTTCCTGACAGGCATCCACAAACACCTGGAAATTACAGCCATGCAACCATATCAGGATGCACATCTGTATTACAAACTAGTCAAACTACTTCATCTGTTCAGTTGTATAAATCTAGTGTCCGTAATTCTTCAGAAATTTGTTACCAAAGAAGTCCAGTTCTGTTTGTAAGAAAGTAGCAAAAACTTTGCCATCCACAGAATGATTTTTCAGGATCACTGCTTTTTATTTTTTTCCTAAGGTAAAGTAAATATGTTCTGCTATATTTAATTTGGAAATGAAATAATTTACTATTTAATTGGCTTTTTTTTCTCTGTGACTTCTGCTTTATTTCAGTATTAGCTGTTCTCTTCATGGTGCCAGTTTGTTAAAGGTCCATTCTGATAGGGAAAAGAGCTGGGGAATCAACATTGCATGTCAAGTAGTTCAGTCATGTCTTTAGTGTCTGATTCAAATCATGTCCAGTTCATGGATTGGACTCATGAAATCCATATTATGTGGAGTTGGAATGGATTTATTTTTCTTCCTGTGCCAAACAACACTGGAATTACTTGCAATTCTATTTTATTCTCTTTCCATGCCAACTTCTGGTGGAGGAATATGGTCAGGGAATATGAATGACTGTGATTCCTACCTTTATGCCTATCTCTAAGTCCCCCACAGTTAAAAAGAACCCTCTTAGCAGAGCTGTTTCTGGTGGTGAGTTGATGCAGATTCTTGCACACAGACTTTCTCCATCCTGTCTCTTGTTGTGGATCAGCAGCCTGTGGGGTTTGCATTTTGACACCTCACCCAACTCATCTTTACCAAGGTGACTGTGGAAAGTTTATCTGGATTCACCCTCCAGGATATTTTTAATTAGATATAAAGGAATGAATATATTACTTTAAGTTATTTTGATGAAAGAATTCCTGCACTGTCATTAACAATGAGTTAAATGAGCTAAAACTTCCCTCTAGTTCCCTCTCTTTTGATGAGGAAACAAAGCAGTTCTTTGCATGATTAAGATTTGTGGTATCACGCCTGGAATGAGAAACCATAATATGTACTTTATAATTTGTGTAGGTTTTTTTAACTCCTACATGACCACTCTTCTTTTTGTGCCTATTTTTACAGCTGGTTTTGTTACGTTTTCCTTTGATTTGAGACGCTGACATCATAAGTTTATATCTCTGTTTTTATTTTTCCTTTATTGCTAAGGAGGTTTATTGATTCCTCAGGCACCTCAAAAGGAGTTGACACTGACAATTCCTGAGGCTCTTTAGAAACTTCAGATCTGGTTGGTTTTAGACTCATTAAACTCAGTATGAATTTTTGATAGTTAGTGATGATTGAAACTTACAGTAAGGTGTGTGAAAACATGTGGAAAACCTGAGGGCAACAAGATAACCCTTTCAGTCATTTGAAATGTGCCAGGAGTTCAGAAAGCTGATTTCCAGTAGCAGATTTACAGTATTTTACTGACATTACCATGTAGCAGCAGTTTGAACAGCAGATACAGAGAGCACTTACAGAAGCAATACAGGGTATTTGCTCTTGGAGAAAGATGATTATTCCAGTGAAAAAAGAAAGGGATTAAATTTTGTTGTTGATAGAGCTCTTGGCTGAATCTCAGAATATATATTCTGTAACAGCATGGTTTGGGTTGTTGACCTCTTCAGTATTTCTAATTGTTTCTGCAATAATACCTCCTCACAGAGTTTAGGGAAAAAAGCTCTCCATGCCAAGTGTCTGCTGCCAAATAAAATTATCAGATGGTCTTTAATATGTTGAGACATTTTATAAGAAAGGTGTCATCATTTGCCTTATGGATTTTAAATTGTCTCTATTCTAATCTCAGCCTTGCAACCATGAAAAATCATTAAATATTGCAAGATTCAGAGTTTTCTCAGAAATGTTGCAGATGTATCATTGCATCCATCATTTTTGTGAATGGAAATTGATTCCTGTATCTTGGAGCTCTGGGTTCATCCTGCATCATTTTGAATGGGTGTTTTGGAACAACTGAGGTGCAATATTTGGGATCAGTGGGTTGTTGACATGGGATATTTCCTGTTGGCTTTAATTCAGTCCTGAGCACAATATAAAGCAGCATAATTGGCTTGAACTGTGGGTCTGAAGATGGCAGGTTATTTAAAATATTGGGTAACACAAACTGGAACACCAGTGCCTTAAGAGTAGCAAAGGTGCATATTCTGCTAAATAAACTTCAGTAATTACTTTAGGGGCTTTTCCTCTGCAACATTGTAATTTTTCTAGTTTATATTCTTCACAGACTGCTGACCACAGTGACAGTTTTGCTGTTCTTGTATAAAATAACTCACACATGTGTGCACCTGGTCTTCATTACTGTTGCATTGCATATATGGTAATGGCAGAATGGGAAATTTTCTGTTCTGATTTCTGCTGATGACGCCTTGTTTCAGGCACAGCACTTTACAAATACATTGTTCATTAAGTGTCAGTATCCATTAAGCAGCACTAACAGGCAAAAGGACTGTACAAAACACTCTCATCATTTCCATAACAAGAAAGTATTTACTATAAAAGATTAAAAAACCCCAACACACCTGCTTTAACTTTTTTGAACTGTCAACAACATGAACATTCATGTTTTACCTTATTAAGGCAAATATATTTGCAGTAACAAGACATAAATATGCAAAAAATCCCTTTGAAAAATATTATCCCCCATAACATTATACTCATATACGTTTGAGTTTAAGGTACTCACTGAACAGAATAGGAACACTGAAAACCCCACTTCTAAAAAGTTAATCTTGAAAGTAAAATTACAGGTGTGGTGATTGAAATCTATTTTTGGCTGAGCTCCGTTGCATTTTGTAGTATGCTATGGCTAATTTGACCCACTGCATTTTAGAAAATCTGGATTCTCACTGATTCGGGTGTTCTTGCAGACATTTTTGCCAGACACGCGTGACTGTGAGAAGTTACCTCCAAACCTCCAGGTCACACATCTGGCTGCCAAAGGTGGCACTGAGGAGCTGCCTGCCTGGCTAAAGGCAGGGAAAGGTGGGGACCTCTTGTCTCCAGAGGGATGACCACAATTCCTGGATCCATAGGGGATCTCCTCACTCCCAGAGATGAGACCTGAGTGCAGCTGCAGGAGCTGGCAGGGCTGGGGCTGCAGCTTTTAAGCAGTGCTGGGTTTGCTCTCTGTTCCATGCAGAGATGAGTTGTGCTCCAGCCAGGGTTTCTGTGTCACCACGAGATGTCACTCTTTTGTTAGAAAAAAATCTATCCAATGGCACGAATATCTGGAAAATAAATTATATAGCCCTAAAAGGTGAAACTGCAGGAATTTAAGGAAGAATATTCTTTAATGTCTTCAGTTGGGTTATGTTCTGTTTAAGTAGGGACAATGTACAGGCATTAACATCACTATTTCCAGGTTTGTTAGTGTTCTAGTTTTTCAAGCTGGAGGGACTGTAACGGGATTTAATTAGTTTAAAAGTCAGCAAATATTTGGGTTTGCAACATGGCAGCTGAGATGGATCAGACGTTGTTGTAATCTTATTTACAAAATTAGAAGCTGCTTAAATATCTGTGTCATGTATCCTTGTGGAGAGGGGAATGTGGAAGTCCCCAGTGTCTGTCAGGCACACTCCCCACTGCTGTGGAGCAAGAGTGACATCCTGTGGGAAAGGTTTATAAGGGACACAAACAAAAGCCTGCTCCTGGAGCCATCCTGGACCCTGCTTGGATTTGGCCATGGCATCTTTTAATGTTGTGAAGCCAGCATCTCAAAAGTAAATTAATATCCATTGTCAGCTGTGATTAGGACATCAAAGATTTCTGTGCTTTAGTTTACACTGTTTTGGGGTACTGAATTATTGATTTGCATTGCAGGAGTGCTCATGTTTTACTTTGATCAGAACCCAAAAATGTAGGGCTTTTTAATACAATTTATGACTATTTGGTTTCCTAATGTGCTAGGACATGTTTACACATGCATTTTCCTCTAAAACTAAAGATAACATGTAGGCTATAGTATATCGTTAAATGGCATCCAACTACTCAATTTAAATTATTTTTTAAATTATTGTTTAAATTTACAGCCATGAGAAAAATATTTATATTTTTGGCCAAAAATTTGTATATTACATTTAATAGAAATGTGAGCTCTGAACTTTAAAACCTGGTTCTGATAACAAAAGTAGTGGCAGAGATTCCAGTATTTGTAGTTAGATACAAAATTATATACTTGTACAACAAGATTGCAACAGAAATTAAAGGAATTGGTACAATGTTATTGCAATGATGTGACTTTGGCTGCAGAATAATCCAGGTGCTTCTAATTTAATCTCTTTATTAGCCTTTTTTAAAAGGTATGGATTGAAAAACTCTTGGATGGTTTTAAGAAGAGAAGTATTTACGCCTTGTGTTGTAATTCACTGCACGTCTTGCAAGAGGAAATATAAAACTAATATTTCTGTGCATTTTTTTCCTGGTTTTAAAAATAGAGATGGATAAAATTGCAGCCCTATCCTCATGTGAAAGGATTATTTGCACATCTGTCTAAGGTTAGTACCTCCTGTGTGGTTATCAGCATCCTTCATTGTGCTTGCTGAAAAAGGGCCAGATGATGAGTGGCTCCTTGCAAGATTAACTTTGTATTGGTAGTCATTAAACAGTGGGAATTTCTACAAACTGGCAGTTTGGGATACTGAAAAAAAGAGAAAAAAATTGAGGAAGGAGTATTTTAATGGTTGCACATACAGCATCTAGGATAGACTGGGGCTACTGGCAACAAGTGTGGTGGAACAGTTGGTGAGCAGATGTACGATAAATAACTGTCAGGAGGTAAACTGACACCTCTGATAGCCAAAACTGTACTAATCCAGGATTAACAAAGCAGTTGAAGGAGAGGTATCACTCTTTTTTACAGTAAATCCAGTCCCTGCTGGAGGAAAGCAGCGTTTGTGTTTCAGCTGAGGGGTGTGTGAAGCCCAGTGGTGGCTGTGTCCCTCCTAACGCTGCACTGACACCCACAAAGCTAATTTAAACCAAATCTGCTAAATGTGGCTTGAGCCATTTTTCTGGGGCGGCTTAAACGTGTCATTAACTTCAAAGAGGTGAGGGGAGGATTCTTTGCACATGCCTGTGAAGGACTATAAAAGTGATTGGCAAGCTGAAATTAAATTTTGAATATTTTTGTGTAATCACCGTTAATTTGGTTTTGCAAACCCGTTCCTGGCAGATATCTGTGGAAAGCAGATGGCTAAGTTGTGTTGACTGGAAGCAGATTTTCAGATGCTTTTTACAGAAGCTCTCTATAATTGATTTGCTGGCAGATTAAGAGTTACTCATGAGATGTGTTTTGTTTTGCTCCTCTGTTTAAAAAGTATACTGTGTTATGCAGCTGCACTTAAATTCTTGAATCAGCAAATAAAATAGCTTGTGGTGAGGATCTGTTTGGGAGTATAAAAATATTTGAGAAAGATTTGAAGATTGAGAATGAGTAGCAGTAATGAGTCAAATCCTAAAGCTTCTGCTCAGATTTATGAAACATTTTTATTGAATTTTCTGTTCCAGCTGATAGAATTTCTCTGAAGACTTCAACTATTTCACTGAATAAATGTGATCATTTTCCTTATGTAACTCTGATCTTGTGCCTTTTGTTGTTGTTGTGGATTATTTTGTCAGAGCGCTCTTTCTTTCATGTGTAACCCAGTTCAAAGTAACCTTATCATTCAGGTATTTTATCACTTCTGCAGAAGGAAATAGCAAACTGAAACTTTCTGTGCTTTCTGACTACTGAAATTTACATGAATTCAAGAGGAATTGGTCAGATGGAAATGTAACAGAAAAAATTGTTCGACAACAATTTTTGTTGTCTCTGACTCTGGGTGTCCTAAGCTTAAAACTTGTTTGAGAGTAGGAGAGTATCCCAAGGCAGTGTCATATTTTTGCATTCTTCCTTAGGCATTAGAGAGTGAGAACTCTGCCTCTGTGAATATATGGGTATAGTCTTTAATTATATATGATATATTTATTTTTGCCTCGGGATCTCTGTCACAGCTTGTGCAGGCAGGAGTTCAAAATTGGAGGGACATCGTGGCAGTGTGTGTTGTGGTAGGAGAGCTGTGTTAGTAGCAGGATGGGTGACTGTGAGGTCTGCTGAGGGCTTGTCTTACTCCCTCTTGAACATTTAAATTGCTCTTTATTGCAGCCAAATTCCTTCTTCCCCTATGACATGAATCTGCAAATATGATATTAAAAGAATTGGGGTTTTTTTTGGGAGGATCACAGAACATTTTGAATTTGTTTCTGATCCAAAGCTTTAATTTAATTTAAATTTTAATCACGTTCAAAAGAAAAACCTTGGAAGAAAATGTTTGTTTAAAGCAAATTTAATTTTTGTTTTCTTTTGTGGTTCTTTCCTCCTTGGATGATTGTGGGATTATGTGTGCCAGGAAATATTCTTCCTGTCTCGTCGGAAACCTGTCAAAACTTCATAATAATATACTAAGTACTTGAAATAATATTAGTGTTTAGCAGAAAATGGGTCTGCCTATCTGTAGAGTGCAGTAATGGATGTGCACAGCTACAGCAAATACAGGGGCTGTGGAGAAGAAAGTAATTTTAAGAAAGAAAACATACAAAGCCAAAATGCTTCTCGTGCAGGGCATGCTAATGAGCTGCCTGCTTTTTGTGGTGAAAGGCATTAGTGTCTACTGGAGTTAGAATGGGGGCCCAATAATTGCTCTGACTCCAGTGATGAAAATCTCAGAGCTCCTTGTGGCTGCAGACATGGGAGGTGGGTGCCAGCTCTTTCGCAAATCTCCTGGTTGAGTTTCAAAGGTGGACAGACTTTCAGTGTATTCAGCTTGCATCTGTAAAGTACTTTTTGCTTTATTGTAGTTGACATTGTTCATTTAGAGGTTGACTTCAGTTTTATTGGATTATTTGTAATAAAAGATGATTCTAGATTTCAAAACTTCATAAAATATGATTTTGTATACTGTTCCCAGCAGCCATTTAAATTAAAAGCTGACGAGGTCTTGGAGGTCTAAGTTAAACATTTTTGCATTATTTTTAACTTAATTGGAAGTTGACATACTGTGTTTTTGACCTGGTTGCTGCAGAATGCTACATTCTTTGGCAGATATTAACCACTGTGTGTGGTCTAAATAGATATTCAGCCAACATGCACCAAGCCTTGCTCTGGTTAAAGCTATCTCTTTCCACACATTTCCTAAGCTATAATGAACATTTTTATTAGTGTCTTCTCAAAGCACCACAAAGCTCCAGTAAAAGTAGAACATGAATCTATTTGTACAGAAAGCATTTAGCATGAAACCTTTATTTTAATTCTGTTCTTTATTGCAGTGAACATTGTATTGTTCATTTTCAAAGCAAAAGATTCAAAACTGTTAAAGTAATTTAGTTCATCATGTTAGAGGTACTGTTTCTGGAAATTTTTATTTTTCTCAAGGATCACTAAAATCATACAATCTTTAAAAATATATTACCTTTATGATATAAATTTTTTCTATAAAATACGCTGGGTTTTTTTTTCAGAAATCACATTTTAATCTCTAAAGTCATTGGCTGGGTCAGAAATTGCAGAACATGCTGAGCACCAAGGTTAATGGTTCTAATGGAGATAATTCTTTAAGTGAATACCTTTGCAAAGGTTTGACTCAGGGGAGAATATTTTATTGATACTACCCATATGAACTTGGGGAATATGGGTAGTTGCAATATCAGTAAGAATTCTACATGGTACTATTTATGACTTTTTAGAGAGGATGGGTT
This sequence comes from Geospiza fortis, assembly GCF_000277835.1. Taxonomy (NCBI): domain Eukaryota; kingdom Metazoa; phylum Chordata; class Aves; order Passeriformes; family Thraupidae; genus Geospiza; species Geospiza fortis. Next base: position 4,591,739 of record NW_005054343.1, read on the forward strand.
TTGGTTTTAAATGTACAAAGGCTCTTGATGTTGCTTATATTTTCTATGGGAGTGCAGACAAATTGTTATTTAGCGTCTTGTGTGTCATCATCTCTAAGAAAATGGGTTTCAGAAACCTTAATTTCATAATTTTTTTCAAAGTTGTAGCTATAGATCAAGTTTAAAATACATAATGCTTGCTCACAATGTACTTTAAAATTTTTTTTATTATCTCCCAATGCCTTTTTTTTTTCTTTTTCTGGTATAGGGATCTCACCCCCCTGCCCCCTTTTAATTCAGCATCTCTTTTGCCTGAACAATAAAGGCTCACTATAGATAACAGCAAAACATAAGATACCTCACAATATATGTTACATTGCAGATTAAAATCTGGCCTTCAAGGCAAAATGACTTTGCCCTTGCGCTGCAGGAGTTTCCCCCACTCCTTGGAGACAGAATTCACTCCGCTGATGGGGTGGGTTTGGCTCCTGTCTCCATCAGATCCATCTCTCCGTGGTGTTTCTGGTGTCTGACAGTCTCACACAGCTCCTCTTTATCTCCTGGTTGGTTTTGTGTTAATCTGACAGATACTTGTTTTTTCTTTGCCTCTTCCTCCCTGTCTGGCACCTGAATGCTGCTGGAGTGTGAGCCTAAAGTAGGCATTGATAAATGAGAAGAGGAACGAGGAGATTTTAATGTTAAAATACCTTAAGGCTCAGACAGTGGAATCCAAAGTAAATTTGAATCATTGGAAGGACTGAAGGAAGAAATCCTTCCTGTGAGGGTGGTGGGGCCTTGGCACAGGTTGGAGAACCTGTGGCTGCCCCTGGATCCCTGGCAGTGCCCAGGGCCAGGCTGGAGCAGCCTGGGATGGTGGGAGGTGTCCCTGCCCATGGCAGGGGGTTGAATGAGATGAGCTTTCAGGTCCCTTCCAAAGCAAACCATCCTGTGTTTCTATGATTGTTTACTTGATAGCTTTGGAAATCAGGAATGGAAATACTTTCAATTTTTCCATGTATAAACAAAACTTGTATGTGCTATTTGAAGGTACATCTTTCTTTCTGTTGATTCCCTGTCCTTTCCTTAAGAGCAGAAGAAAGTTTGACATCTGCCCATCCCTTTCTCTCGTGACCAGATTGGGTTTGGTTTCTGTTGCTTACCTTATTTCCAGAATTATGAATAGAATTTAAGGTTTTTAGCCTAACCTCAGGTCTGTTCAGGGAGCAGTGACTTCTCTGGTGCTTGCTGTCACTGAGTGTATTGCAAGCTGACCTGGGAGAAAGGACAACTGTCAATATTAGCAATTGTTTTTTTTTCTTTTGTTTATGTGAACAAGACAATGGTCACAATTTAATTTTATTTTCTTAGCAGACAATTCTGTTTGACTGCTTGCAAACTTTTTTTCTACTCCTTCTACTGGAGGAAACTACTCCTTCAGCTGCATCAAATATTCCTATTAGATCTTCCACAGGTGAAATTTGAAGTTGAGATGTGCATTAATCATTCTTTTAGCAGACTGTTATATCATGTTCTTGTCTGAAAATGAATGTGCAGGATTTGGGAGACTTTCTTTTGGTAATATGTAAATATGTCAAATTAAACCTGTCTGTTGTGTTTTCTTAGAATGGGAATATTTCTAGTAGCAGTAGCAGAGAAGAAATCCAGACTCATAAAATATGAGGCAGTACTTTATGGAATGGCAATTTTGTGATGCTGAAATCAATGGGAGCTTGGCAGTGATTTCAGTAGAAACAGAATTGGGATAAGACTGATGCTTATGCATTATTATTTGAATGTCCTTTTCTGTTTGTAATGGTAAATAAAAAAGGAAGATGAAGACTTCAATCTGCATGAAAAAGTTGACAGTTCATAGTGAAATGTTCACTGTTTGCTCTGGCTCATTCAAAAATCACAGAACACCAAAAATCCCCTGAAGGGGGTCGCCTGCAGATGATGTAGATATTTACAGAAAGATGAGCACAACTCATAACTTCTGTACCAAATTTCAAATGATGAGGGCCAGGGAGAGCACAGCTGTACCTGAAGGTGTGAACTCTGTTCATCTGATTTCTGTTCTTAAAGCTTGCACAGGGCTGCAACCTATGTGTGTTTGTCTGAGTGATTAATGGCTTGTATCCATACATTAGAACTGAGAGTATTAAGATTTATATCTTTTTGTTTTGAAGAGCAACAGCAAGCCCTTAAATGCATGCTAAATGTACTCCATCTGATGAGCATGTGACCTACAGTGGACATTTACAGTAAATGACTAGAGCCATTTAAAGGGCTTTTTTTAAGCTATTAAATATATTTTAAAATGTCATAAGATGTCATGAGTCATGGATGTAAAGCTGATATTTATATTTATCAGACACTTTGAAGACAGGAAAGATCTTACCTTTGTACCTCTTTCTTTGCTTTCTAAACTGATGAATGTACTGTGCTAGGAGAGGTCAGGTAGAAAAATACAGGTAGTGAGGGTCCAACATTTGTCATGGTGTTTATTTAAACAGTTTATTCCAAGTACCATAAGGATGGCTGATAAATGTTCTAAGTTATGAGGGATTTAGAATACCTAAATTAGGTGTTGAGGGGAGAAACCTGCTAATTGGAGACAGCATGAAGAGACAGTATGGAAGAAGTTTATATAGCTTTTATTTTCTTCTAAATAAGGTACTAAGCATATTCCAGGACTTTAAGAAATATTCTACTCCTTCAGTACCTTGTCCC
>NW_005054343.1:4594457-4642798 GCF_000277835.1 Geospiza fortis
CAGGTCCATCCCTGCTGGTGTTGAGCGGGATGGGAGCTGACCCTGAGGGCTGGGTTACCTTCCTTTGGATGCATGTTCTGTGTGTTCATTACACCCTTTCCAGAGCTACTCTTTAAGTTGACATATTCTAGGATTTTTTCCCCCTTGTATAGAAAACCAGAAGCAATAGTGGGTGCAGCACTGGGTCTGAGTTACATCTGAGGACTTAATCTCTGTGAAATTGTGTTCAAGAGCAGCTGAACCCTGCAGTTTGTGTAAACATGAACAGGTTCAATGCACATCAGTTTGTCTTGTGTTTGAGGAGGAGACTGGTCAAACACAGGCTCATAACTGGTATAGAAAACCTGGGATTTTGAGCCATCAGGATTTTATTTCTGGGATAGATTCAAACCTGTTTATAAAAAAAAATATTTTGTAGAAGACATGGAAGATTTAATTTACTGGCTGTCTTACTCAGCCAGCCAAATAGTATTGTTTATTTCAATAGCACTCCTTCTCAATAGAAATCCTAGATTACTTCAGCAAGCTCAGGCAATGGAATTTTTTAATGCCTTTTTTTTCCCCTGTCTTGTACAAGTTTGTGAGAAATCATCAAACAAAGCATTTTTTTAAAGAAGTTGCTTAAAAGATTTGTTGAAATAGTTTTTTTCACAATCTATTTCTTTTTCTCCAATGCTGTTGATGGATTTGAGATACCCGAACTGTCAGTGAATTAGCTGTATAAGAATGTTTTAATGATACAAGGGGGTATTGGCAGACTTTTTAAGCATCTCTGAACAGTACAAATTGCCAACATCTTCACATTTCTGTAAGGAGAACCTGCTTAAGGCCCAGTAGGGTTAAGAACGTTGTTTACTCTACTCTTGACTCCTGTAGTATAACAATAAAAAAGTGATTAAAATTTAAGTAGTCATGAGAGGTTTTTGCTATATCTAATTTCTTGAATGCTGGTGTGCATTAAAACTGGATCATTGCATAATACTGTTGTGGTAAGTATTAGTGCATTACCTTGCTTAGCAGCCAACAGAAATAAGAACAGTAGTTTTGTGATGAGTAGTTTTGTCTAAATGTGCTGAGTTCAAAAATTGTTTAGCATTAAGGTTGTGTTAATTGCTTCCTTTGTAGGTTTTATTAATAATAGAGATATTAATAGATCTCTATTTTGAAGAAGTTAACGTACCACAAAATTCTTTTGCAAAACAAAATTTGATACTGGGTTTCTCACATCAGAAAACATTTTCTGCTTCTTTTTGGGAAGGTTAGTGATTTCCTTAGACTTCACAAGGAAAGCAGGAGAGATGCAGTCCTTTTTCAGTGTCTTTGCTTTCATCATGAAGCAGAGGTACCTCTCCAGCTGTGGATGTGGAAGGGTGGCTCTTCCCTTCAAGGGCACGTGGGGTTGCAGTTCTCAGGGAAGCCATCAAGCTCTCCTGTGTAGGTGCTGTGCAATTTGAGCTTTTATAAGCAGAGAATGTGCATTCCTAAACCTCAGCACACAGACCGGGCTGTGCCTGCACTGCAAAGTGCGACAGCAGAATGGAGCATTCCTTGCTGTCAGCTGTTGGCCTCTATTGCTCCATCCGCATCTCCAGGCTCTGTTTTTCCCCATTTTCTTTGGGACAAGTCAGAGAGGGGATGGTGGAGGATAAATAAGCAAAGGTATCCTGTGCAATACCTCCTGCTGACTTTGCTGATTCTTGAAAGCTGTGTGTGTTTGGAGCTGAGCAGTGGAAGTGTGTGGGACAGCTTTATTTACTTACACCTCTTTGCTTCATGGGCTTTGGGAGACGTTCCCCCTCACCATGTTTATTGCTTTGTAAAGCAAATCTTTGATTCACTGTAGCAGTCACAGTCTGTTAAATAACTGTTGTTTTTTTTTTTCATGTGGAACAAGCACTTCATGTTCCCATTCCCCAGGTCTCCCCAGCCCACATGGTGTGAGTTCCTTGTCTGTGACTGAATCTGCTTTTTCACTGGTTTCTGACAGTTTATTATGTACTTTGCCATTATTAGGAAGATGATTTAAGCTATAAACAGATCACATGTAAACAGTGCTTCCTAAAATGATACTTTTTTTTACTTCCTTAGTTTTGTCTCATTACAATGTTCTTGCTACCATTACTCTCTTAATTATTTCTTATATTTAAAATGCTTTCTGAAGCAGGACTCAAACATCTCTGTGTAAGATGAACAGTATCTCTTTCTTTAAATGACTCAGTACCAAATATGATCCATTAAGAGTTGGACATCAGTCTGAGGAAGGAGGTTTTCTGAATACCACCAGGACAAGGTTTTTTGAGATCCTATTCCAGGAGAGACAAACGCAGATCCTTTCTGACACTCACATGCCAGTACCTGCTTTGCCAGACACACCAAACCAGGCTGTGGCCATCTGAAAATGTGTTACTGAGTTCAATATCAGAATTTTGCAGCACCTAAACCAGCCTCATCTCTTTCCATGGCACATGAAGTCAGACTGAAGAGTTATATTGAAATTATTTTATTGCTAATGTAAGATATTTCACATTCAATGTTTTTATAAATCAATTTACAGGCTTGTTTAAAGAATATGCCTGGATTAATGGGAACTGTAATGGTTTAATTTCTCTGTTTGTCTTATTTTGCCCACTATGAAAGTGTGTCCTTTGAGCTACATTAAGTAGAAGATAGGTTGTCACAACTAGAATTTGTTCTCTTGTGCTGTAGAAAGATTTTGGAGGAAGAAAGTTTGATTTGAAATTGTAGATGTCTCCTCTAAACGACAGCCAGACACATCAAGCAGAAAATTCTGAATGTCTGATGAAATTCTTGAAGTTTTTATTTTTTTAATATAAATTCTCATAATACAAATGCACCTGCTTCAAATGGTTATACTGTGTGTGTGCTGAATATCTACAACTCAAATGGATCTAATTACTCCTGATAAAATCTCAAGCAAAATTAAGATACAATTGTACTGTAAAATGACCTAGAACAGCATTACTTTGAAATATTCATTAACATAAGAGAAAAGAGAAAACGTTTAGAGCCCAGAACATTTCTCTGAGGACACAGATAGTTATTTTATTCTGCATTAGTTTCACTGATGGCACATTGTTAAACACAACGAGTTATAAAAAATTATGAAGAAATTTGTATTTTAGCCACTGTTTTTCAGTTGTGCAACATGGAGATGTTTAACATGACGATGCCTCCATTTGCAGATAGAATGGCTTTATTTAAAATTGATTAGGAGCAATTCACAGCAGCCTGCCAAATTGCTAATGGAAGCCATTTGAATCAATTCTCTCGTATAATTTAAATGCCATTTCACTGCATATAGTTTAACCAGGAAAGAATCCCAGCTTGCAGCCAGGAAAATTAATTATTTATTTTTCTTTTCATAAATATTTTCTTGGTCAAAAAAAAAAAAAGAAAAGAAAAAAGTAAAAATTAAAACCAAAATAAATGCTTATATGCTGAAACTTTTCCAGGGTGTGCACACTTCAAATGGCTAATTTGAGAAATGCCACAGTATTATTTTTACTTACGTATGTCAAAAAGCATTTTTATCTCCATGTCAGGTGTTTTTCTTACCTGATAGCTTTTTGTGGAGTATGCATTTAAGGCTAAATTACAAATTGGATTCTGCTGCTAACTGAGGGGCCTATTCAGCAAAAATTATATATAGGCTTTTCTCAGAAGGTCGTGGAATCCATCTTTGCTGAGGTGATGAAGCAGGGAACTCCTCTTGGCCCCAGAATCTGTCCTGCTCTGCCTGGGTGTCCCATGGGGGAGTTTCTGATGGCAGAGAATCCATTGGGTGAGGTCTGGTGTTCGCTGCAGCGCTCTCATCCATCACCCAAAGATTGTCCTATCTATGGGTTAATTTTATTGTTATTTGCCCGAAAATCAATTGAATTAAACTTGAGAACTAATGGTATATTGCCCTAGTTTAAAAATAAACATTCTGGGGTTTGGCTGCTATTGGCTGAGATTTTGCACTGTCAGCGCAATGCAGGAAGAATATCTTTTAATTTCATGCTTTGCCCACTCATCTATTGCACTGCCAATTGCAACCACTGCAGTGCCAAGCAAGGGAGAATATAGATTGCATAAAAATACAGAGGAGTGTTGATGCTGCAACAGCAGAGGAAGTGCATTACAGGGGCTGCTACTCTTCAGACGGAAATAGCAAATTGAAATAGTTTCTGGTTGTCCTTCACTGCTGCCCCTTGTGACTTAGAGAATCCAAGAACAAACAGTGGTGCTCTTAATTCCACCCCTCCCCACCCCCAAAATATAAAAAACCACATTTCAGTGTCTTTTGCTCACGTATGGTGATGCATATTGTAAGACTTAAAATATGTCTGAAAATTAATCAGCCCTCAATTGGCCTTTCCTCATGGGAGTTGATATGTAAAGTTGACCTCAAAGTGTAGTAATAATATATGTCAAAGATATTTAGCAGGCTTTTGCCATCTCCTCTGTATTGGTGTGGGGGGCATATGACTGTGCTGATTATGGACCTGAAGGCTTTTCCCCTGCAAAATGTGTGTATCAAGTCAGGAAAGGTCGACCTTCAATAAGGGTATTTAGCAAAGGAATCTTCAGCTGCATTGGCACAGTTGAAAATCTAATACCTATTTAAACAGCAAGGTCTTACAAATAGTCTGATGAACATATTGGAGAGACTGTGAAATTTCATGAGTAAAAGGGGAGAGAAAAACTTTAATAAGAAAATTTATTGAAAATATGGTCTGAATGCAAACCAAAGGACTTAAATGTCAGATATTCTAAAACAGGAGTAGCTAATGATGTGAAATGATTTGGCTGCAGGTTTGTATTTTTATTTTTTTTACCATGGAAAGAAAATCTTTGTGGTAATGGGACTGTGCTAAGGTGTTTTTTTTTTCTTTTTTTCTTTTCTTTTTTCTTTTTTAATGATTTCTGCCCCCATTTCCCCTCCCAAGAGAGTTACTGCAGTCATAACATTAAAGTTAAGAAAGCTAAGTGGTCATGGCAAAGATGACCAAGAGGAACCCAAAGGGAGTCAGGCCATTTGTCTGGAATATAGGAATTTTGAACAGGGATTGAGCTCTTGTGGAGCCTTGCAGAGGGGACCTGCTCTTCCCTCAAAGAAACCCAACAGTCTAAGGAGGTCATACCATATTTCCCTTTCTTCTTGGAGAACATGATAGTTTTGTAGAAAAAATAGTTCCTTAACTGTATCCACTGGCAATTTTAGACTAATAAATAATTCTTTACAGTCACTCAATCACTGCTAGTGCAGACTTGAAAAAGTAATTTATTTTGCAGATAGACACCCCTGACAGCACTCTGGAGGCCATCCTTTCTGACATAACCACTTTCAAGAAGCCCAGGATAAAACATCCTGCTTGACCAGGTTTTGATGTAGTGAAGCCCCTCCTTGATAGAGAAATCTAATCTGTACTCTGGGGAGGGAGCAGGGCTCTGCCACTGTCCTTTTTCATTATGGTTTCCTGTCCTGTTAACCAAGGAAAGGGTCAGTAACACATTCTCCAAGCTCATCACTTCACACATGTGCACCACCCAGCAAAGGAGAAGCCCTGTGTTTTTCCACTGCTCCATGGGATGTGTTAGCGGAAAATGGTCACTGAAGGAAGCAACAAGGAGTTAAATGCTTTTTTTTATTTGTCAAAATTAAGAAATGAAGAAATGATAAACAGTTTGGAACTCCAAACCTGGATGAAGCCATAGATTCTTGATATGGGAATGATGGTGGGATAGAAAAGAGAAAAATTTAATTAATGGGGAAGAGCTGAGTGAGCAGAGACAGATTTTGGAGAAAAATACGTGACCTAGTTTGGTATCACAAAGCATAATTTTCATTTTAGCTGTGAGGCATTCAAATGGCTAACATTTCACAAAATGGGCTGTAGATCATACAATCTTTCCTGAAGTCCATTGGTGGAAAAGTTTAGAAAATGCTGTCTGTGTTGAAGAAAGTCTTTCAAGGGCTTGGGCAGTACCTCTTGCTCTTTCTCTGTTTCCCTGCCTGGGGACAAAGTTCCAGCATTTCTTGGTGATGTGATTGGAGCAGACCTTGCACAGCCCTTGTGGTCCTCAAACATCAACATAGTCCTTGGGGCAAGATTGGGAAAATGTATTGATAAACGTAGTGGGAGCTTGACTTTTGAAAAATTATTATTTTTTTTCTTCTTTCTGTTCATATTGCAAGCTAGCTTACTCCATAGTGAGAGATTAAAGTCTTCACTGGCACAGTAAAGAGACACGCGAATGAAAATAATTTATTTCAACCTGTTCTTCTTTTATCTGAGTAAATGAAGTTTAGGGAAGTATAGTGCCTTATTTTATCAGGAAGGAAAAAGAAATAGAATAGGAATTGTGGTTCTAAATATCTAAGGTTACACCTTTGCTGTAACTGGAGCTGTAACTCCCTGTTATGGCAGTGTTTGATCCCCTTCCTGATTCCAAAGGCTGTCTGGGTTACTCAGATATATGTCTCACCATTAAAGCATTTTCCCCTTCTCTGTTTCTTATGGTAAATATGCTCTAGAAAGACTTTTTTTTTTTTAACTCTTTTTGCAAAGTTTAAAATAAAATTTACAGCTGGTGAGGAACATGATTTTTACATACTGGACCTTATCATCTCAGTAACCAATTTTTCTTTATGTCTCAGAACTCTCATTAATTTTTCACAGGTTTGTGATGGATAGTTTTTATTTATTCACGTCTGAGGTTCTGTTGTGTGAAAAGGACTCATTTTATAACATTACATATTCATGGCTTGGGATAGATGGGATAAGGAACTTATTATTAATGTGTCACAGTGGGAAACTTACTCTGGGTTCATTTGTGAATCTTGTTAAATGTGGTGCGGTCAGCAGACAGTGCTGAAATTCTTGATACATTTTATTGGAGAAGGGCAAAGAGGTTCAGTGATGCTTCCTTATCTAAACAGCACCAGTGAGATGGTGCCTTTCTAAATGCATTTGAAACACTATATCAATAACACAAGGGTAGGAGCAAAGCATGCCTGGACTACAGTAAAATCAGAGTGGTGCTTTTTAGTAATGACTGTTTCTAGGCGCTACTTGGGTCTATTTAAATCCAGTTTGCTTAATTAAATCTTGTTTTACTTTTAGCAAAACCACAGGAGTTGCTTGTATTGTAGTGAATTGACATCAGAGTATTGCAAAACTTGATTTCTAGCAGTTAGGCTTGCCTTTAGGATTTGATCATGGCCATATTTCACTGAGATTCTTTGCTGATGTACAGTGGGACTGTGCAAATTCTGAATGTATAGATGCAAAAATGTTTGGAAATCAGGGAGCAGTCTGTGTATTGAAGGTATGCAGCATACAAAATAAAAAGTAAGGAGGTAAACTGTGTTGAAAACTATTCTAGAGTTGGATCTGGTTTAAAAGAACAAAATATCCCCTTTCATTGGGCCACAAAGATACTAATTTCCATAGCAGACCATTTTGTACCACTGAAAATTTTAAAGAAGGGGCTTTGTCTTCTGTACTTATGTACTCAAAATTTATTTTTCAATTAAATGCTTCCATACTCATTTTTGTAGTTATGGAAATGGGCCCAGAGAGGAAGTCAGTAATTTAGCTCTATTTCTGACTCCCTGATATTTATCACCTATTGTTACCTTTCTACTTATATTATTATTGGAAATTTAGAAAAATGATTTTGTTGGGGTCTTTTTGAGTGTACTAATCTCTTTCTTGCCAAAGCAGCTTATGGATGAAGGTATTAAGGTTTACAATACCAGCAATTATTCAACTATTTCAGAACGTGCTATCAAAATCCAAATGAATTATAATTCCCCTTTGTTTTAAAACATTTTCTTTCATTTGAAATGAATAATAAAATAGATGAAATAAATTTGAGCTACTTAAGTACCTTAGGACAACCAGGACAAGACAATTTATGATGGCTATATTTTAAAAGAAAATTTTCAGTGATGTTAAATGTTGGCTTTATTAGCAATCCTACCAGTAGGTCAACAGTATTATATTGTCATTTATAATAGAGGAGCTGGGCAGTGAGAAAGCTGTAGTCTATTAAGAGTTTTGTGAGTGTGTGTGTGTGTGTGTATACAGTGAAATAATATCTAGTGTAATGTGAAGTGACAGTCAAAATTACAGCTTTTCTCTTGCCGCAAGGGTACTTCTCTGCCAAGTATAGTAATATTGTTGTAGCAGTGTTCAAGGTTGTCAGCAGTTCTTGGTTACTCTGCAGAGAGCCATAACTGTGTGTGGAAGCAAGGAGCTTCCTGTCAAGGGAGATACTATAATTTTGATATATATTTGTTGGTGCCAAACTGCAATTAAATAGGAGGCGTTGGAAGAGGTTTTATTTAGCCAGCTCAAATTTGTTGATTAATTAGTTAAAACAAGAAAACCCCCCAAAACAAACAAAACCAACAAAAAACCTCCAAACACAAAAAACAAACAAACAAAAAAACCCCAAAAAACCATCACCAAAAAAAAAAATCCAAAAGGAAATCCTCCTCTTACACAAATGTAGTTTAAAATTATTAATTTATCTGGCATTTGTATGTGCTCAAAGTGTAGTGTGTTATTTTTATGGAATAAACCTTATTTCTGCTGGAGGATGTATAGGGCATACTGCTTTTAGTTAAAGTATTAGCTCTGAAGCTAATTATCTATCATAAAATTATTTTAAGGGGTAGTTGTAGAATTCAGTTTTTTAGAGGTCAGCATGGAAACTGTTTCTTCTCAAGGCATGTTTTTTCAGGGTATGCTTTCGTGTCAGGAAATCGACAAAATAGTTACAAAAATGTGTATTATCATCCATATTGGAAGCAGTAAAGAATTTCTCCTATTTCCCCACATTGAAAATGATGATAATGGTGTCAGCAGTTTTATTCAGCAAAACCCCATTTTTCTTGATGATTAGATTAAACAAAATGAGGTGGAGGAGAGAGTTCCTTTGGAAAACATTGCTTTAAAGAAAATCAGGAACTTTCCTGCTGTCCTCCAGCAAAGTATTAAGGTATAAACATACATGATCTTATGACTTGAATGATGAAAATTTAGTGTTATTTTGTGCTAATGTAACTGGTTAAATACTGTCTAAAATATCGCTTAGCCAAAACCCCCAGTGGCTTTTATTGAATATTTTTCAAGTGAAGCTGCTGGTGCACCTGGTGAGGTGTTCCAGACCCTGCTCCTCCACTCCCTGATCTCCCTGCCTGATTCTTTCCCTGATTTTTTCCCTGACTTCACTGCAGTGCCAGGGTATGACTTGCCATGCAGAATTGGGAGCTGCTTGCAGCAAAGCAGAGGCCACAAAAGGTGACCCTGATTTTCAGATGGGTGTATGAGGAAAGAGAAGATAATTGAAAAAATAAATCACCAATAACTTCTCAATATTTTCCTCCTAAGTATAGCTAAAATGGATTTCAAATACTTCATGTTGGGAAGGTGCAATTGAAATCAAGAAGCATCCTTGGAGTTTTTCTCAAGGAAAATTGGGTGGTCAGTGGGCACTTTGCACAACTGGCATTGGTTGTTCCACTGTTGTCTCAAGGACTCTGGATTTATCCCAAAACACACTTCCAGGTGCAAGTTAACTTTTTCTGTAAACCCTTTGTGTCTGATTTTATAGAAACTGAGCATGGTCTCAATTTTCAGGGTGTGTTGAAGAGCTGAAGTTGTAGGTTCTGCTGTTGTTTCTCATTAGGTGAGCTTAATGAGTAAATGTGATATGTAGCTGTAGGATTTGCTACTGTACTGGGGCTCACCCTTAACCACGGGTGACATCTCTGGCCCCTGTGCAGAGTGTTGCGCGGAGAGAAAGATTTTACTATGTCTCAAGAGGAGCTGTCCCAGGGCATTGTGACTGGACCTTACACATAGGAAAGACTCTACAAAGAAAAATTTATGAAATTACACAAAATATCTGTTTTACGTGTTTCTCTCTATGGCTTCCACAATGTTTTTGACTATTGTTTCTCTTCTTTCATCACTGAAGCTTTTTTTATTCTTTTTTCTGTTGGAGGGCAGAAAGCCAAAATCTGACCATGTTATCAGAGCTGATTTCCCCATTTTTGGTAAATATATCATTTACAGAGGGATCATATGAACATGAGAGTTTTATCTCTCATGTTTTCAGATTTTCCTCAATCGGGCCAGCTATCTGGTTTATGAACATCTGAAGTCTTTGCTTCTAGCTCTTTTGTTGCCACTAGAAATTTGGGTATTTTCCTGTGAAGTCTTATCTGCTTGGTGCAGGAGCCTGGGTGCTCAAAAGGTGATCACACAATATCTGTTTGTGCACAAAACTGCACACAGCAGTCAACACCTCACTCAGAATCCTTAACCTGAGTGGACTCAGCATCCTGTGTGTGACAAAGCAATCTACCAAATGTAAATTCCTTCCCATCGCTGCATTGATATGTTGGCTCTATTTTTTTTAATTGAATAAATATATTACACAGCAGGGCAGATTATTTTCTTTGTGGCCTTGCTGTTGCAATTTGAGAACAGATACAATTTCCTTCAGCTGATGAAGAAAGCAACATCTGTTCTTGGTTTCCTGCAGCTTTCCTTCAGACAATGCATTTAGATGCACAATTTGAATTCCTTCCTAAGAAATAGAAAATTAAAACTTTGACCCCTCCTTCAAAGCAGTGGTTACACTGTGACAACAGTGGGTTGAGCTAAATTCAGCTATGTCAGGCAAGAACTATAAAAGTAGATAGATTGCCCTCTAAGCTTCACTTTATTGGATATTGTAATTGACATATAGTTGTCATTTATAATCATCTGTCCATTCCTGTGAGTTGGGAGCAGTAAAGTTAATTGTGGCTGCTCATTTGCATTAATCTCACCTCTGAAGGGTACAGTAACCCATTAATATCATGTCATGATGAATTATCACAAATAACATTGAACATATTGATTAATGATCTCTGAGATTTGTATCTCGTTAAAACATTTTGTTAGCTCTTTAAACTTTTAAGCAGACAGTCAATGTATGCAGGAGAGGTTTAGAGATCATCCACGAGGTGATGAAAAGTTATGGCACACATTTTGGGTCACTAATTAAAAATTGTTTAAACATTTCATATTCATTTTAAGACTGCTTTTTCCTTCTAAAGTATGGAACTTGAAGGCTAATAGCAAGAATTGTCTTATTGTTGTTCATTGCTTATGAAGATGGTAATTTGTATTGGAGTTGGGATGAAACAGGGAAAAATGGAGTAATGAGACTTAGAAACTGCTATTATTTCTTTTTCTACTCTCTAATAAGAATCATGCTCAGTGAAGCATGTTTGTTGCTTTTTTAAAAATATAGTTTCCTTCTATTTATTTTTTTTTCTTAATGCAGAACTTCCCTTGCTGCTTTAGCACTTTAAGTCACTTGATTTTTTTCCCTCCTGTTCTTTCTTTATGAATACAGATATATATATAGGAGGCTGAATGAAGTCTCATCCAGTGGGTGGCCATGTAGTTTGAAGTAGCTGATAATTAAATATTTTGCCATTTAGATTATTACTTGCTTAAATTTCTGTAAGCTAAGAAGCACAAAGACTTTAGGGAGGCAAGGGAATTTACACCATGGTTCAGGAAGGTGACTTGGCAGGACAGAAGTGACTCCTCTGCATATCTGAGTGTTGTGTTTCAAGAGTCTGGAAATATGTAATGTTTTAAATCATTCAGCAGCCTGCCTTATTGTAAAGGTTTCTTTGTCTCCTTCCACATGAAGTTGCTGTATTTGAGTTGGTCATTTTAAATAAATAATAACTCTAGTGAGTCCTAGTTCTATATTCAAGACACTGTTTTCCCTTTCTTCTACCTGCAGTAAGCTGCCAGTAATAGTTATTTGAGGGTATACCATTCATCATCATCATCATCATAATTTATTATAATTATTTGACTATCCAAGGTATTTCACTGTTCTTCTTCTCAAGTCTGAGGGGCTGATTCACATACACAGAATATTTTGGGTTAGAGCTGTTTTGTGTTTTCAGTCTGTCTCATTCTTTTACACTGGGAGGAAATAAGGAGTGAGTCTGGGTTTTATGCTTTTGATGATTTTGTTTGTCCCTTTCTAAAACTAATCCTCACCTTTTCCTTCTAATTATTGCCCTTGGTACCTGGGATGAAGTTCACACACTTTGCCAAATGTTGAAATAAGCTAGTTTTGTAGAGGAGACTAATGGGAAGATTAGAGCAAGAAAAAAATCATCCTTTCTAACTTGAAGATATGATATTGCAAATCTTCACAGGTGTGCCATGACTTCTGCTTCTCTGGGTATGTGCAGTGGCCAAAGGTATCACATCTCCTTTCCCCAGGCTGGGATTTTTGTGTGTGAACTAACACAATTTTAACTTATTTGCTAGCTTTTCAGCCCAGCCCCTACAATCTTCTTTCAGTAATTCCTGGGAGTCCGTTTCCCTGGCACACGAGGCTGTAGAGTCAAGGATTATATTCTAGCTATAATTTATGATTAACTAGATTTATGGCTGAGATCCCAAAACAGCCTCAGTACTGTGGCCTGAGGAATTAAAGCCAAAATGGAGACTATCATTCTGAATTGTTTGCTTCTCTGGATTTCAGGAAAACTCTTCGCTGTGTTTGAGAAACAAAAACAAAGCCCAAATCCAAACCAAATACAATTTACCGTTGTGTAACAATTCAATTTCGTAGCGAGGAGTTTAGCGCTAAAACTCGTGAAGTCCTCAGCCTTTATAGCATTGAACTATTTAATTTAAACCCTATTATCACCTAAAGCCAATGCAGTGAATAATGCATATTAGACCCTCTCCCTGCTCATGCAGCCCCTTGCCAAACAGAAAGTGGTGGGGGGGGACACACAATTAGGGTTCATTTTCACCCATGGTATTAATCCTTACTCATTTTAAAAAGCTGCTAACGGAAATATTTCCATTCAGCTCATTAATCAATTGTGATTTTCATTCCCTTGTTTTGTAAAAGCTGTTGCAATAAATACTTTTTTTCACAAAGCAAAAATCTAAGAGATGGATGCAGCAAGCGTAATTAATAGCACCCAGTTACAGAAGATCAGCAAGTTTGTGAGATTCACATGCTGCTTTACCATATGGCTGCCCAGTAGGCGAAAAATTTGATTAATGTTTTGAAGTAGGTTTTTTTCAGCAAATATTACAGCCCCAGATGAGGAATTTTACTTCCGAGTATTGTTAGTCTTTACTAAAATAACAGATCTTTTGATTTAAAGCTAAATAACATTTTGATCTCATGAAAAATCTACATGCAGAAGAATTACTGTCCTGCTGTATAAAGAATGGACCCTATAGCTTGTTTATAATTCAGCCAATAATGGTTTAATTTTTGTTTCATCTTAGTTTTTTGTAAGTTGGTCAGTTTAAGATACCAGAACAGGTGCATGGGTTTTGTGTTAAGGATTTCCCTATTAAAACTAGATCTATAACAAAACTTATTTATTCTAACTTGTCATGCTGTTTTCCTTTATACTCCTTATGTAAAATAATCAAAGTTAAGCTGCTGGCTAATGAAAATCAGAAACTAATGTGTGGTCTCTTCACTAAAACATTACTGTAAAAAATTGTATAAAAGCAAAATTCTACAATGTATTATTTTGCTTTTAAGTAAGCAGTAGTTCTAATAATTATAATTAGTACTTAATTTATTGAGCACCCCCCTCCACGTTTACCTGAAATGAAAAATATTTACAGAAAAGCATCCGAAGAGTGTCACGACCTAGGATGGAGCGCTCTCATTCAAAGCTGACACCCAGCAGGAAGCTTTGCTTTTCTCACAAATTCTCAGTTTAATGCAAGGAACATCAGCAGCTGGTAAAGAACAGATCCGGGGTGCTGAGCTGAAATGGAGTGGAGAGCAGCTTTGAGGGGGAGTCTTGCTGAGCTTCCAGAATGCTGAGGATAAAGCATTACCTAACACTACTTTGCCACTTTGGTTCCTTCTAATTGCTTCAGGTAATGCTGAGGTTCAGAGTCTGCTGGGATGATGCTAAGGCTGAAAGATGAGAATTTCTGCATTTTAAAAAAGTATGTTTTTGCAGTTTTTGCAGTTATATAATCTAAAAAAAAAACAAACCCAAAAAACAGTGATTGATTGTAAGAATGTGCTACATTAAAAAAATAATAATTCTGATTCTCTACAAATCCCCAAATCAGAGATCTTGGCACAAAGTGCTTCTCAAAATTGCTAATTTTGGGGCATGGAGTGGGAACTCAAACCTAACTATAAAATAAAGTTCAGTTAAAATAAAAGTTTTAAAAAATATTAAAAAAAAAAAAAAGGTCTTTTGAACCAAAAGTTTTCCTCTTTGACAGCTCCAGGCAGAGCATGACCAGAGGGGCTGTCCAGCTGTGTTAGTCACTGGTGGTAAACATCAGAGGCAGGAAAAGAGCCTATGAAGTTTTTCTTAAAAAATCTTAAAATGAAGCATAGCTGAGGTAGTGAAATGATGGTTATTAGTTCTGGAGAATACAAATGTCACAACAACTTGTGCTTTAGATTCACAGACAGCTAACAGATGACAGAGCCCTGTGAACAAATCCATACCTTTCATATAGAAGGATGGATTAAATAGTTTTGTGCTTTTGAGACAGGATAGTTAATTAATTGATACAGGCTTCCCAGGCTTGCACTGTTTGTAGATTGCCTCTGGAAACTTGTTTTCCTTAATATTATCATTTTTTCTGCAAATTGCAGAAAGTATAAACATTTTTTAGGGCATTTTTGACGTATTATCTTTTTTCTTGTCTATATCAGTTATTCTTTTGTCAGTGATTTATTTCTAATAAGAACACATTTTATGCTATAAATTAATGTAAAATGAAGCCATGTTTCCCTTAACCTGTGACTAAACTACATGCTGATGTTAAGATATTCCATTTTATGCTCATTAAAATGTAGAGAAATCGATATTTGAGTATTTAACTTTCTTCACTTTTAGTGTTCATTGGATTATCTAAGAAATGAGCAGCATTTTCAAACATTTAATGGTGGGGCTAAATTTTTAATTGATAATGTCTGCAAAAGAAGGTCACTGGAAGCTGCTTGAATAAATTATGCCATGGGATGCAAATAGGAGTTAATCTGAACGAATGGGGGGATGCTGGGGATGGTGTTGGAATTCTCACCCCTTGCTTGGGGTTTTAATTCTGTAAATAAAGGAAAGTGTTGGCTCTGGTCAGTGCTCACATTTTTAACCCTTTCTGAGCTGCTGTGCTGCTCAGAGCTGTGGGCAGCTCTGTGAGGGGGTGTCTGTATGAAGAGGCTGTAGAGTGGTCACTCTAAAAGGCTCCTTAGTGTGGTACTTTGAATTTTAAATCACACGCATAATTCAAAGGTAATCTAACTTTCAGTGTTGGTCTTTAGTCCGTTCAGTTAAATGGAGAAAAATGACTGACATTAGGAATGAGTTATTGATTTATTGTAGGAAAATGACTTCTGTAATATAGGAAGTATGGTAAAAGGAACAGCTTAATTATTTAGGGGACACCACTGAAAAAACTGCTTTTGCAGCATTGCAGATTGTCTAAATAGGAGTTATACAGCTCAGTTTTTTAATAATTCTTTCTTAATGACAAATTATAGTGGTTTATTTTTTTTTCCTCATAAGTTAGACTCATCTGGTTTAAAATAGTTTTATACTTGTGCAGTTGATGCAGAAAAGCAGGCAATCAAATGATTTTGTTCTTGACCCTAAAGGCATGTCAGCTTTTAACTGGTGTTTCTCAGTTATCTGCATTTTGTTTATGCTTTGTGGAATTTTGATGTCTGAGTGCTGGACAAAAAAGAAGCGTGCTGCAAGTTATTCTGAAGCCCTTTGTTTAAGTAGGTGACATGAACTTTTAAAATGTGAATTTATCAAATAAATATATGTGGCAGTTTGTATCTGTATGAGCAAAATTTTTAAAATATGGTATTTGATGATTTATAAAATATCAGATAAGATATTTGCTTTGGCTTTTTCCATATGTTTTTGCCTTTGATTTAGTGCTATTCTTTGCAGAAGGACGACAGTATCATGTTATTTTGACTGCAGCTCACAATTTTTGGCAGCATCTCAGATAAACAGAATATTTGTGGCTAATTGGTTGAACATGTTCAACAATTATAATTATATTAAAACTGTAATGTGCTTGAACATTTGCCCACTGCAGGCTGCTAATATGTGCTAACTTAAATTCCTGTCTATGACTGGAGCTGCCTTGTAACTGGTTTTATTGGAAATATGTGCAAAGTACAAAAGGTTACATCTAATAGGAGTGTTTAAAACTTTGCCACTGTGTTCAATTATAGGTGCTTGTTTCCACAGGTTCAGAATTCAGTCTTAAAATTTCCTGTCCTCCTGACATTATGTATCTAAACTTCCAGTATTGCTGAAAAGAAAAGGAGTCAGTATTATTTTTATTGAGTGAATTTTCAGGAATACTAGTTTGCCTTTCTATCAAATATTTCCAAGTTAAATAAAGAACTGGAAGCTTCTCCACTTCTGATGTTTTAAGTCCAAAACATGTGAATTGCTACTGCACTTCAAGGGAATGGCAGTAGGCTGAGTACATAATGAATACAGAGGTTGGATTTGAATTCTGAGTGGTAATGGAATTTTGGGTGCAGTCTGATGTATTTTTCCATGCATAATTCCCTATTTTTGTTTGGTTTTGATTTTTTAATTATTTTTTTTAACAGACGTCACAATCTAGTCTTGCTCCTAGAGTTTTTAGCTCCTATTATTGTAGAGTAGGTAAATAGTGCTGGGTTTGACTTTAAAGCTTTGCCACTCGATTACCTGAAGAATCGCCATTGTTTTGTGTGGATGATACCCTGCAGCTCTAAAAAATAGAGGCAATTATGCTTGCAGCCCCTTGTTTTAATTGAGTGAGGCATAATGACTTCTCTTCTATAATGCTCCATGGACTCAGAGCTGCTCTGAGAGGCTCCCCCGGGACCTGCAGTGTAGCCTTTCCCAAGCACATGTTTTTGGGGAAAAGTAGCTGAATGCAGGGGTCAGCCAGAGGCTGAAGCTGGCACAGCAGGAAGCAAGAAGCAGAACCAGCTTTGTCACTGGTGACAGTGACATCAGCCTGTTCTCTCGTTGCTTTCAGGATTTTGTCCCTCGTGCTGGCTGGGGTTGAGCTCCAAGCTTTGTGTTCTCCACTCCCTCTCTTGCCATGTTTCTCCACCTCAGCAGTTCCCCTCCCTCCTCCTGTTTCATATTGCAAAAGGGTCTTTCTGTTCATATGTTCACATGCTAAACATTTTCTTATCTTCTGCCTGTTTTTTAAAATTTAGATTAAAAGATATTTAGAGCATTGGTTCTTGTTTGTGTTTCTGCCCTCAGAGAGCCTGCACTTTGTCCCTTGAAAACCAAATTAATTTAATACAGTAATTTATTTTTTTTCTGTGTTTCCATATCTCTAAATTTAATCTGCTTTTGCTCATGGCCCTGGTAAAATACTTTGAAAGATACTATAAGAAAAAAAGAAAACCACTACACATCAGTTTAACTGCAGTATAGCATATGCAATAAGTGATGAGTTATTCTCCATTTTCTATAGGTTAAGTAAGGCCTGCTCAGATCTGATTGACATACCCAGAATATTTTGGGTTCTCTCCATTCCCTGGGATGTGACAGCCAGATGTGCTTGCCCTGGAAGGTGCCTGGGATGTGCTGGGGGCTGCACACCTGGAATCCCATGCAGTCTGATAAAAACTGGACCTGGCTGCCACAAAGTGCCTGCCCAAAGCAGTGAAATGCTGCAAAAAGGCCATCACAAAAAGAACTGAGTTGTGACTTCTTTGATGTGAGGAAAATCCAGACCTTGTGAAGGAGAGAGGCTGCAAAAACTGGAGTGGGACTGGTGAGGACTGGGATAGAAATGGAGAATAATTCCCATGACATCCCTGGCAATAAAAATTGGTTTTGAGGGAAAAGCAAGCTGATGGTGATCTCTGATGGAGGCCACCAAATCCCACCAGCTGTCTCTTTCCCAATTACCGAATCTGACTTTCCTTTGGTAGGGTTGATTTTAATGGCATTCAGGGCTCCTGAGCTAGGTACTTTTTGGAAAATTGACCTGACAGTCTTCAGAGAAGTCAACTTTCTAACTGTCGTCTTGACTTTTGCTGAAATGGACAACTGGGAGGCTGTTCAAGGAGCAGAATGATGGGTTGCATCAAAAAGCAGTATTTTATTGGTACTGATTTAGTAACAGGATGCAAAACAGGGTGCTTGGTGGAACTTGGATGGAACAAAAGCTGTGCAAACATTTACCTTGACCAAGTTAGTCTCAATTTCTTGTGCGAGTTAATTCCTGATAATCTTGGATCATATGACTAATGTATATATGAGTGTGGCTGCATTAAATTGTTCAGGATTACGTGTTCAAGCAGAATCTCTCCTCTGCAAGTCTGTGCTTCAGTAATTTGCTGATTTTTTCCCTTTCCTTTTCTTTTTTTGACGGCTGATATAAAAATATAAGTTTCTCTTATTATTTTAATCTTTGCTTTTCTTCCTGCATGGATCATTTATTTGTGAACTGGTTATTTCAGTAAGGGCTCAAAGGTAATTTCATGGTTTATAGAATTTATATCTGAGGGTTTAATGAGGAAAACATATTGTTTTCTAACACATGAAATAGAGAATCTTTCATTATACTTTTATTTTCCTTTGCTAATATTACATGTATATCAAGTTCAAAGCCTTGAATACACCTAAGTATAAAATTATTCCTTTCCTCCACATGGGAAATATGAATGTTTGTGACTCAAAAACCAACACACACAGACTTAGGAGGTGATTTCATTTTTAATGAATCCACATGATATAAATGAACTACTCTTCTGTTTGTGCATTGTGCTAGAGTATACATTGGAAAATACAATAACAGTATATTACTTTTCTGTGATTTAGGTTAGGAATTAATGCATTCAAATGAATTTAAGAGCCTTGGGTATAATTCATACAGGATGCAAGTCCCTCAGTAGACCTCTCATGAGCATTATCAGATTCAATAGAGTTTGCATGGTCAAACAGATTAAAATTTGACCAACCCCCTCTTTTTGCCATTTATTAAATGTCTTTGAATGGCTTTTTTCTTATTATTCCATGTAAGGAAAAAGAAGCAAAGACAAGGTTTTTGCCAGGTATTTCAAATGGTTAAAATGTCCTGTTTTCAGCTAAGTTTGGTTATGGTTGATCAGGTTGGAACTAAGACTGCAAAATATCAAATTTCTTTTTTTTTTGCTCTTTTACTCCTAGGTACATTTTCTGAAAGCTTTCAGTTTTATCCAGTGCTGATGTCTCACTCCACATCAGGGTCATTGCCCACTCTCTGGATGGGTTTTCTTGTGTGGCTCCTCTCTTTGACTAACAATTGTGGAAACTGGAGGATGCTCTCAGCATCAGTTTGATCTTTTGATGGATCAATACCTTTGCTGGGCTGGCTCCTGAAGTACTTGAAATACATCTGACTCCCTCTTTCTGATATTTTAGCAATTTTACATCCTGTGTTAATTATACCTTAAAACGTAAAACCTATTAGAAATTTTCCAAAAGTATCATGCTTAGAAGGCTTTTGAGCACCTGGGACTGATTCTGGGGTGATGAAAACATCCTTCAAAATAGCTTCTAATAAGTTCTGAGATACAGCAGGAGCTAATTCTGCTTCCTTGCAATGAAGGTTTGAAAGGATTCTGCTCTTAAGTACAAAAAACCTGTAAAATGTGTCCAATACTTTGAGCCATCTCTCAGGAAAGCTTAAATACAGATTTTTGAGCTGGAGGGGAGTAAGTATTGTAGTAAGTACTCTGCAATAGTAATGTCCTCGTGTTGCTGATTTATCAAAATTTCCTTGGAGCATCTGAAGTTCTACAGAAGTCAGTGTTGTGTGTGCTGGAATTGATGTCTCTTGTTGTCCTCTGTCATTGTTTAAGTATTCTTAGTGCAGCAGAGGTAATGAAACCCCCAGGAAACTGCTCGTGCTGCACTGCCAGGGGAATCAGGCCAGGAGCAGGCCCGTGGGCTATGCCAGGTTACTCAGCCTCAGATAAGGAGGTCTATGGATGTGTGACATGGAGAGGGTGACTGACTTTGCCCATGACAAGTTCAGGTTTCAAAGGCTGAAAGTTCCCCAAATGTCACAGGATTGACAGGTATAGCTCTCCCCTGGCTGTATCCAAGTTTTGAAAACACAAACACACCCTCCTCTGTTGCTGTGCTTTTTGCTCTTTTAACCTCTAACTAGTCTGTGTAATAAAACTCCACAAATACAAACATCTCTGAGGTTCCTTTGGTGACAATTTCACTGTGAGAAAATGAACACTTTGCTGTTCCATTTCATATACTCTTCATAAATAAAATTGCAGAATTGTTTATTAAAATCTTTGCTGTTGAAAGCAGAAATAATGATGTATGACACGTTTCCTGAGAGAACCAAAGAAAACATTCCAGAACTTAATTTCTTAATATATTGTTGAATAGTGAACAAACACATCTATGGCTGTGTTTTATCTTTAAATCTAGGTATAGTCCTTGTCTCTTACTGGTTAGGAAGCATTTATATCATGATAGCATGGAGAGATTCCACAGACAAGTTAAGGCCAGTACTTAGAGTGAGGATCTTAAAAGCTGGAGCTCATTTTCATTGGTATTGTTTTATTTTTGCCATGAGAGGAGGGCTCTGCAGGTTTTCAAGCCATCCCAGAAGCCCAGAGATCAGAACGTGTTTCCATTTCTTCTTGTTGCTGGATGTGATTGATCACTCAAAGAAGAAAAAAGGAGCAGTAGATGTTCAGTGCTCATCCTGGGCAGCTCTAGAAAGCTCTGTGCTGTGTGGGAGATGTATTCTTCTCAGAGGGCTTCTTATTTGATTGGGTTGTGTTTTGTTTATGTTTTTTTTTTTTTTAGGATTGCAGCCTCATGCTTATGAAGCTTTCATGATGATTTAGTGCTTATAAGACATCACTGAATATCAAGGAAGCCTTAATAAATCTGAATTGGTCTCAGTGTGAATGGAAATGAAGATGTGTTTTTATTTCCTGTTGGGATGATAGAATGAATTATGTCAGAAATCTGACTCCTAGAAGAACTGGGAATTCTTGAAAGAATTCAGCAGCCAGGAAAGCACTCCAAGGGCTCCACAGAAGGTTTCTGCTGAGAAAGAGCAGCGCTGGTGATGAGTTATGATAATGTTTGGAAGATGTGCCAGTGGTGCTGCCAGGGCACAGCAGGAGCAGGGAGGGTGAGCCTCAAGCCAAAGCACCAGGGCTGAGCAGGGTGGGGATGATGATTTCCCTGAAAAGTCCCAGAAAAGGCAAAAGGGCATCTCAGGTCATCCAGGCAGGAGCAGCAGGATGTGGGCAGAGACAGGGCTGGAGATGGGGCTTCAGCCAAGGTGCCAGGACCATGTAGGAGACAGGGCCATGACAGGTGCAGATGGGGCTCTGGGGAGGGCAGAAAGGCCAAAACATCAGGAATGCAGACTGAGCTCTGGGAACACAGAGAAGAGGGTGCATTTGGGGAGTTTGCAGGGGAAACTGCACAGGGTGCTGAGTTCTGTGGCAGCAAGACCTGTTGTCAGTGATCTGAGATGAGAAAAAGAAGTTTCCAGTAAAAAGTAACTGTGAGACTTCAAGCTTTGTAGCAGGGATAAATTCTGATACACTCACTTGCCTTTAAGAGAATCTCATTCTAGTTAGTCCCTCTGATTTCAGAATAATACTTCTGTCTGTAGTCTCAGCTGTAGTACTTTGACACATATCACCACATTTTTATGGGAAAATCATTTGTTTTTATTGTAACTTTTAAATTTTATTTTTCATTAAACCCATTTTATTGACTTTAGAAACGGATTTTAGCTATAGCAGTGTAAATCCAGAGGAAGTGAATTTGTGCTTTTTTTTAACCAGTAAGCATAATCTGGCACACACTTAAAAGAAAAAAAAAAAAGAAATTGTATAGTCAGCAATCAAAGCTTCTTGTTAGAAAATTCTTGATCTGTAAGAGTGCTATTGATAAAGAAGCTAAAAACCTCAAAATTGATTTATTTGTTATCAGCTCAATACAGTTTGTCTGAACACTGAACTTGCTTTTTGTTCTTCCATGTGATAAATGTATTTGGCTATATTGTAAAATCTGAGATAAGCTTCTGTACAATCTGAGTATAGGACTGGAAACCAGGATTTCCAGAATTTTACCTCTTGCTTCTGTCAGTAAATGAAGTTGTGACCAAAGGTGACCTCTTAGGTCTTTGTAAAGAAAGCTAAATTCCCTTTGCAGTTTGTTTATGAGTCACTGGGAATTCAGCACCTTATGAGATGAGATCTTTTCAGGATTGATATATTTTGTTTCTGCAATTGTAAATTGAGAATAATCTTCTGGACAGTGTCTAGTTATGCCAGACCCTGAGTCTTTAGTACAGGCTGTGTAGCTGCAGTGAGCTGCCTACTCCAGGCATGCAAATTGGGAATTAATGAGGACTGGAAGTTTGGAGTATTTCAGATTTTATGGTTTTTCCTTTTTGCTGAATTTTATAGTTACTTGAATTACTTGTTTTGTTACACTTAATTTATCATTTTAATTTCAGGGAATATTTTGACAGTAGATGTTCGTAAAGCAGCTAAATATATTTTTACTGGAAAGGCAAAAAGAGTACAAGTAGCATTCTTATTTTCCTGTTACTTCTATGGTGTTAAAGAGACTGAAAAGTGTAGTTTGGTCTTTTTGCACAGAGTATACATGTTTCTTGCCAACTGTGTTTATTCTTCCTATGATGTAGTTTAGGGTTTTTCTTTCCTTGCATTATTTCCTGCCTGTGCCTCAGAAGGAGTAAGAATTAAGAATACAGCAGGGCCAAAGGGGGGCACCTGTTTATGAGCACAGATAGCTTGTTTGAAATCGTATCAGTTGTAACATTTAAGAGTGCAAGGCCTTGGGGTTTTTTTTCCCCTTGTTTTTAAACCAATGTTTTAAAAGGCAAATTGTGCTTTATTTGTTTTCTAAAATTATGTGATCTACTTTTTGCACTGGTAGCATTCACTTAGTTTATACCATAAGTGACCTAGTTTGCATTTTCTTTCAACTCTATAAATTACCCTATTTTTTTTCTGCTGGTATCAAGGTTTCCTACCAGTCCTGAAAAATTAGGTTTTAATTTTTTTCTCCCTTCTAGCCAAATAAACATAAAGAAAGATGAGAAGACAGGAATCGTGAGTGGATTTATGGCTTCTTGGAGGCAGGTTTTATTCCTCTGTGCTACTCCTTTAGCTTTTGATGAAGGTATTTCATTCATCTCTGCCATGACTTTGCTACTTTTGAAATGCCTGATGTGCATAGATCATTCTTGTGCAGCTGCTTTCCCCTGGATTTCTACAAGCAAGTAACTAGATAAATGAGAAATATTTTGTAAATGCATTAGGTATATGCCATTCACAATATTCACAATGGCAATGTAGTGAAGAGCAGGCTTGACTTGAGTCTACTTTTCCCTCAAGTTTCTTTGAATGGGTAAAATGCCCAAACT
This sequence comes from Geospiza fortis, assembly GCF_000277835.1. Lineage (NCBI taxonomy): Eukaryota > Metazoa > Chordata > Aves > Passeriformes > Thraupidae > Geospiza > Geospiza fortis. The sequence goes on from NW_005054343.1 coordinate 4,617,986, forward strand.
ACAAATTTCTGCATGCTCTGATCAGGATTTTGATTTCTAAGTTAAAATTACTGTACCCTAATCCTTTTCATTGCTCACACTATGGTTACAGTGCACAGTTCAGGTGCTGGAAAGGAAGTTTGTATGTTTGTGGACTACTGGTCTTAAAAGCAGGAAACCAATTTTATATCCTTTACATGATAGATACTGAATCAATAAAGCATCAACCCAAGGTTACACTTGATGTCGCCAGTGAGAAGACAATAAATCATGTTATGTGCATACAGGTATATTGACTCAATTTCTTTGGGCTGCCTATGCAAAACTGAAGGTGATTGAAACTAAACCATTAGAGTGAAAGTCTTCTAATGGCAGGTATAAAGCTATTTAATCTGCTTTTTATGATTTGAGATTTTAATATTAAAAATCTAAGTACAACATTTAAGTCAGACTGCAAATCTGTTGGGTCCTGGGCCCTATCTCAAATAATGGTCAGTGGCAATGGCTAAAGAGGGGGACTAACAGAACATGTGCAAAATTATTTCTCCCTTGTTGAACCCTTCTGGTTTTCAGTAATTAACAGTTTGGGTACTTTTGTAGCTGGACACTGCACCCACGTAAAGATTTTAAAATGCAGTAGACTTAGGTAAACTTGTTCATTTTCATTTTTAACCTGTTTATAGTTTGGCTTTCCCAGTGAAGTTTTGCACGTATATATTGGGGAAAAAGAGTCTGTCTCTTGTTGGAGTGGGTGGGTAAAGAACACAGTCCATTTGTGCTTTAATTCTTTGTCACTGAGTGCTTTGAGGATAAAACACTTGATGGTTATCACTCCTTTCAATGTCCTGACTGGCTTGTGCTGAGAATGTGTAGGTCTGGCAATACAGGGCATTTTTATTTCTGTCTGGTGGCTTCAAAGAAGGGACCATCTGAGGATGAAGATGGAGTTATTGATAAACATATCTATCACTAATAGTGTATTGTTTTCCTTGAAATTTTTATATCTCAACACCAAACAAGTCATCAGTACAGATAAATGAGTTGATTCAAGATGCAATGTTGCTGCTGTGTCAACAAACACCTGAAGAAGGTTCTATAATGCTGCCCTACATTGCTGAGAATCATTTTGTTGTTTTAATATTGGCTGTTCTTTGTAGTAATTGGACTTGGCCTGGCTGGACAGCTGTCTGCTCTATTGCAGGTATTGAAATACTGCTTGATGAGCCTGTTTGGCTTCTAATATATTTAAAAATATATGGAGGATTCGGGTGTGGGTCAGAAAACCACTTTGAACCCTGTTTAGATAATGGAGTATGACAGTTCACATTTTCTGAACCACAAGATAGCCTTGACATACATGTGCAAGGAGAGACATTCCTTGCTTATCCCTGTGCCCCTCTGAAAGCCTCATTGCATCCTCACTCCTGGAATGCAAGAATGACTTCTGAAGGAAAAGGCACGTGTTTGAGTGCCCACCAACTCCTCATCTGGACTACAACTCCTGGTTTCACAATAGTTAGGCACAGTTTTTAAAGACATGGGAAATTTTATTTAACAAGAATAATGGCTAAATATAACCTAAGTTAGAATTTACATAAAAAGTTGCAAGTTGTATAGGTAAATAATAACACAATTATAAAAAAAGCTGTGTGGAAAAAAGATCCTTGGTATCACTGTATATTTAATTTGTGTGCTATAGTCATTCAGGGACTATTCTTTGACTGTAAAGTGTTACACATGGAGGAATAAAACTAAATTGCAATTTTTCCTAAATCGAATATGCCACTATCTTATATGTCTCAGCCTTTCTGACCTGGCCTTGCATGATGCTTCTTGACTTCCTGTCCTGCTGTCATTTTCTTTCATATTGGTCTGGCACTTAGTCTCACTGGAATCAATAAGGTTGCTCACATGCAAGTGTTGAATAAATAATTGATTAAGGAGATACTACACTTGTCACATCTTTTCCTAGCGAAGGTAGCCAACATAACTGTTTTTCGTGAAAAACTTCTGTTCTTTCCTTTTACTGATTATCCCTCACTTCTTCCACTGAACAAGCACAGCAGACTTCAGACATCCAAATACTTAATTTATCTGGTGTCTACCAGATAATCTGACTGATGTGAGCTGGAATCTTTGTAAAGTGGTGATACCACTTGGTGTGTACAACAGCTGGGAGAAGTAGCTACTCTGCACCTGTGTAGCTCAAACCAAGTGACTTTCTCTCTGTTTCCCTTCTAAGCCCCTTAACCTGCTCAGTTTTAAAAGCTGTAATCCAGAATGGCAAAGCTCACTTGGATATTGGTCACCAACCCTGCCTGCTGTGCTCATCAAATTCTAAATTAAATATATAAATAATTTCGTCCTTCACAAAGCCAGATAGAAAATAGCAGATAAAGTGGTATCTATTGACATGAATAGTCCCAGTGAAGTTTGCTTGGCTGGGTTTTGTGTATTTAGAATTGCAGTAAAAGTAGAAACATTTCTTGACAGCCATTGTGTATTGTGACATCTGAAATTGAAACAGGCACTTCTAAATTTTCTGCACATCTTCTCTACTCAGAGGTTTATTATAGCTCCTACTATGTTATGGTAGTATTAAACTACAGTGAACTTTCTATAATGGGAATGCACTTACACTGAAGACAGATGTAGGATTTCTGTAGGAGATGGAAAATAAGATATCCCAGGCAAATAAATACCTGATGACTGTGCCCGTTGCAGTCACTCCACCAGTGTGATTAACCTTTTTATCTTCAATTACATTCCTAAGTGATACAATTTGTTCCAGTAAAATAGTGTGCAGATCCAGTCTTGTTCAATATTTCCCACAAATACATTGACTTGCTGTTTTGGCTTATGAAATCCTTTCTGTTGTTGTGGTTCAGTGACAAGAGAGATGAGGTAATTACAGAGCAGTTTGCCCACTGGTTTTTCTCCAGTGCCTCGCTGTAGTCAATGCTGTTAGACCACTCATATAGCCAATTGTCAAGAAAAGTAAGAAAAAAAGGCTCAAATATCTTAACCAGAAATTAGGTTGGTGCTGTAGAAATTGCAATGTGAATTTTATGTCATCCTACATGTTGCTACGTTTGTTTTGAAGTAATGTTTCATTATTGCTATTGTATGATTAAATATTGAGAGTATTGCTTTTCCAATTGTTCTACTCCAGTATTTAATGAGTGCAATTAAATGGAAAAATTGCCTTTTAAACTGATGGTAGTCTATTAATGTCTCTGTCTGTTCAGAAAAGAAAATAAGTGAATTATTAGAATGACAAATGAGTCAAAGTTACCACGGTGATGGAGAGGTGCGATTCCCCTCCACATAATCTTCAATTAGTGATCTTTGTAAAAGGATGTTTTTCAAAAGGGTAATAGAGAAGTAATGAGATCAGAAGGAGGTCAAACCCAGCCTTCTTCGTTTGGCAGCTTGATTAATTCATTTCTCCTTCTTGCAGATTGCTGTAAGGGGCTTTTGGCACCTGGTGTTTTCCATGGGACTCTCGTTGAAGTGTCTGCTTATGACAATCTTTTGTGTGTCCAAGAACGTTCATCCCTTTGGAACTGGAGGTTTTTGAATGGTTCAGATTTGTTCTTTACTATGAGCACTCACTGGTAGTTCTGAAAAGGAAGTTTTTTGAGAAGAACCCATCCTTAATTCTGCCATGTGGGTTGTTTTGAGGCAAAGTGCTCAGGCCTGGTACTGGGATGAAACACAGCTTCCTTCAGGGGGATGAGGGTTAAGTCAAAAGAGACGAAGGGAAAGAAGAACACAAGAACATAAAGCTGCAGTGAAGTTGCTTTTCCCATGATATCTTCTTGATCAGTCCCACAATAGCTTCATAAATGCACACATGTAGCACTGCTGCATCCTTCAGGTGTTCCCTCCTGCCCCTTCTCATTCTTACCACTTATGTAGAAAGTTTTATTTTGAAGAGAAATGAGCTGTTTTCTGATGGTCATCATAAACCTGAGTGGCTGTGGCCCCATGCAGTGTGTTAAGCCTGTGCTATGAGTACAGTTACATCCATGTTTGGTTTATTCTCAGTAGTAATTCACTTATTTTAAAATATTCAAAGTTGTTTTCTTGCATTTTTTCCTGCAAATGCCAGTAGCATTTTCTCAACAGTTTCCTCAGGTTTACATATCTGTGCACTGATCAGTTTTGCTCTCTGATAGTTAAATGTATGACTGTGGTTTCAATTTTGGCATAAATTCAGTCATTGTATGCAAACTAATATGTCAGTAGAGGAGCAGTAGATGTTAATTTGACATTCTATTGCTGGCACATGTGACATTAACTTTCATGATATCCAAGACTTTAATATGTCTGGGTTACTTCAGTTTAAGCTCAAGATACTCATGCAGCTTTTATTTTTGGCTTTGGTAAGGGTAACATTAACAGTGAGTTTTCTTACTTTCTCATGAAGTCTTTGTGACAGTCATCCAGCAGATTGTCAGAATTATTTTTTAAATTATTATTATTATTATTATTATTATATTTTAAATGTTTCACCAATAAAAAGAGATATTTTGGATTAAATAGATTATACAATATTTTTATGGTACTGATGATGACAGAATCATAGAAGGGTTTAGGTTGGGACTTTAGCACCATCTAAAAGGTTAAATATCAAAGATTATTCTCATTGCATTTATAATCACAAATCACAGGCACAAAACAATTTTGTGATTTTCCCCTCTTTTTAGGTGCTTGTCCATTTGTTGGGAATTTATACATGCACACACATATTTATGTGTATAGATAGACATGTCTCCTACTTATCAAAGTTCTCTCAGAACAGAAAAAGTAAAATTAGATTTTTGTAAGCTGGAGTGATGTGCATGTTCTTATTTTCAATGTGTGGTAAAGTAATCCTTCAATTTTATTTCTTAACAGTATTCTGTAATATAAATAATCTAGTCTTTTCTTCTGCAGACTGTTTAATTCAGACAGGTTGAAGTTGCCTCCAAAGATTGGCGTCAAATTGAGGAAACCATTCATGTAGTAAATAAGATAATTTGTTTCTGCCCAAAAAGATTAAAATATAGATTTTTTTTTTTTAGTCCATATGATTTAACACATACAGTTCCTGCATCTCTATGATTCTGAATGCATTTTAAAATTAAGCACTTCTACATTGCCTTTTTTTTTTTTCATTTTCTGCAGTGCACTTTTTACTTGAATTTCAGGAATTTTAATAAATATAATCAGTAGAGATCTTTATATCTTTCCTAGATATTGATAAGTTTATGTAATTTCATAATGTGATGGGAAACTGATGCTCCTAATGAAAGCAGAAGTTGTAAAAACAAGAAGCAAGTCCTACAATTTGAGTATTGTTATATATATTGTTATATAAATGAGGGAAAGATGTGTTCTGACACCTGTTTTCTGTGCCATATTTTAAGTCACGGATGTATTTCTCTACTTTTTTTGTGCAGTGATAAAATCTGGTTTTTTTTTCTTTTTTATTGTTTTTCACTCAGTCTTTCACAATATCAATTGTACTGCTTGCAGCTAAAATAGTAACTATTAAGAAGGTTTATGAGTTTTGGTGATTTTGGGGCTTTGTTTGCTTAGAAAGAAGAAAAAGGAGCTGGCAGCTGCTGAAAATTTGGCCCCTATTGTAATGAGGTGTGTGGGAGTTGCTCTTCTGCCGTGGTTGTTGGGCTCATTTCATGGACGCAGCCTTAGGGACAAATCTCCCCTTAGGAAATTAAATATTTGCATGGCTGAAGTCTGATCAGTCTGATCAATCCTAATTAAAGTTTGAAAACACTTTTGAGTGTTGAGCATTTGTGCTACACCTTTGTAGCCAAACTTCTCTTCAGGTATGACAATCTGTTCAACTGAACAGATAAAATGGATTTTCTCTTTGGCCCGCCGTGGTGGTCAGAATTGGTTCAGTGTCAGTACACTGCAGTTTTTAAGTGCTTCTTAGATTGTATTAAACTTCAGAGAAGTCAGTATTACATGTTATTAAATAATTATGGACTGCCTTAACCATCAAAAACAAAGCAAGAAGGAAAAGTTTATTTTCTTTGTACATGAAGGCAAAATAATGTGTTGGCTAAACTTCTTCCCACAGGAGCTTGGCTCTTTCATAATACAATATTTAGTGCATAATGGCTCCTTATCTGTTTTTTATGCAAAATCCATTCTGGAATATTGGGCTCTACATAAATAAAGTTGTTTGCTTTTAAGGCTTTTTTTTTGTGACAATGTTGGTACCCAACTAACACTTCTAGGGACTGACCAGGTCCGGAATATGCAGGTCATTCTCTACTTATGAGATCCATGTCTTTTGTGCACAAAACCTATTTCTCCAAACTCTCTGCCCACACAGTTTGTCCATAGATATTAATTTCTGAGTGTTTTTTACCCTCAAGCTTTGACACTTTTATACTAATAATCTGTGTGAGCAGAAATTTGTGCTGCAGAAATGAAAACCGGAAAATAACCATAAAGAAAAATGACACTCAGTAGACCTGAAAGTTGAAACATCTCCTAGATTTCCATGTTAGAAATACTAAACTAATTGTTAAATAAGTACAAACAACTGATGAAGTTTTTCTGAGTCTCAAAGATCAAGTGGGAGATGACAATCTTGGTTTCTCCTTTTACCCCTCCACCTGTTTGGTGGGATTCACACTGTTCTGGCAAATCCACTTACTCAGATTTTTGCAAAATAAATATTTCTCAATGTAGTGCTTGAAATCATATCTCTGCTCTTAATTATTTATTTAGTTGACACTAGATTGTCCTGAAGTCATATAAAACACTGTAAACACTCTCATTCCTTACTGTATATTACTTTGGTAGTTTTGAGTGACAAAACCATTTAGACACTGTGGCTGTTACCATATCATGGTTTGAAAGGTAAAACAGAACATGATCATCTTTTTAACAGGAACACTGTGTGATTCATAGGTGGTGAATATTTCATGCACTTTGCATTTGCCTTTGTGCAGGAGGGTAAATGGAAAGTAAATCCCTGTGTACTTTAGACAGTAAAAAGGCATTACTTTGTTGCATCATATAAACATGTAGATTTGATTCTCTCTTTACTCATGCTGTAAAAAGAAAGTTTTAAAGTGTTTAGCCATACCTGAAAATGTAAATGCCCGAGCCTAATGTAATGCTGAAAAAAAATTAAGATAAATGATACTGCATCCTTGCCACAAACTGCAGCTTGTACAAAATTCACTTTAGTTATTATACCGTGAATACGTGTGCTAAACCTCCTCTGTGTATGCACAATTTATGTTGAATGCAACATGAATCATTTTAATAGACCAAGCAAAAAGTCCCCAAAGTCAATTTTCAAATTATGAACCTTGGAACAGAATATAGCAACAATGAACAACAAATAGTTCAGATTTTACGCTGAACTACAAATGAACCATTAAAGGTACAGTATACTCATTCAGAAAAAACACTTTTTCCTTATCATCACAGTGGCTAAAATGCATAACAAGAATATTTCTTAAAGGTCAGCTCTACATTTTCTCTTTTTCTGTACCTTATTAAGAGGCACATTCATGAGAGCTGATGCCATGAAGGTTTTTATATCTGTTGTGAGATTTGGATGATTCTGGTTGTTCTGGTTAGATTCTGCCTCTGATCTGCCTGTAACCTTGAGAAAGACTGGGTTTAGTGCTTTAAAATTCAGGAATCCATTCTGATTTACTGCTTAAAAAATGGCCTGGCTTCAGATGGGTCATTTGAATGGAAAACCTTTTCACTACCTGATTTTAGCTGTTCAGTGTTACCAGGACACAGCAAAGGTGGTGGCAAAGGAGCACAGGTCTTTTAAAGGTTGGTAAGGAATTAAAATTCAACAGAAAGGAAGGGTGTCATCTAAAACTTACAAGAGTTAAAAGCATAAGAGTGTAATCTAAAACTTACAAGAGTTAAAAGCATATAAATGGTTTCTCATTGCCTCATCTACTGCATTAATTGCATTTTTCATTTCTGGGTGCTTTAGGAAATAATAATCTATTTAGTTGATTGTATGGATGCTGTTGATTTTTTAAACAAAAATTCAGTATTTTTGCAGCCTTTTCAATTTTTTTTAAACTTGCCTCTGTCCTCCTAAAATTGCCTACTTAATCAAAGTTTTATGAATATAAACCTCTGCTTGTCTTCTTGGCACATGCTTTTTCATGGGCCTGAGAGAATTAGTGAGTCGTGCCTCGAAATGCTCTGTGGAACCTTGTGCAATTCAGTGTTCTTTAACTGGTCAAATTTAGATTTGGAGAAGACAGAATAGATTGTTTAGATTGGAGAAGACAGAATAAAGTAAAAAGACTAAAAAAATTATGCTGAATGGTGACATGGGAGGGGAGAAAAGGGCTATTTTTAGTTAACTTTGTCAGGCATGTAGTTAAAAGTAGTAAAATTGACAGTGGTCATGGGCTTTTCCAGATAGAAGTACATGAGAAAAATAATCTAACTCCGAAGTTCACAGCCATTGTGTCATGGTCAGTTCTGAAAATGTTCTGTAAGGTACATCATGGCTGTGAAAACTGTACCTGAAAATGTTGCAAGAACTGTAGGGTTCTGTAAATTATTTAACATAGTCTGTGGAGCACAGCATAGGAACCATGGGTTTCCCCTGCTTAGTTCTGACTGCTTTTAGTATTAGAGGTATAAACGATTTATAAAATCTATTACAGAAGTTTAGAAGGTTGCTCATTGAAAATTAGCTTTCTATAATGTCTAGAGAATTTGCCTTTGCATTTAGACTGAGTCTTTGTAAGTCACTTTTTGATAATTGCATCATTTAAGATGCTATTTTAAGCATCTCTGAAAACTGCTATAAGTTTTTGGAAGTTAACATTTCTTCCAGAGCAAAAGGTAAAATCTGTTACAGATTACTGGTGGACATTTATAGCTCTGCAAGTGAGGGTGCTTGTAAATGATCTCAAAACTTCCTCTCTGTTTTTACCCTGTGAGGACCAGTTATGCACTTGATCCTCCCTGAAGTCACTGACACGCAAACCAAAGACATTTTAGGATGAGGCAGCTGCTATTGGAGACCTAAAACCTGACTTTGAATTATTTCAGGGCTTTTAGTCAGGATTCTTTATGAAACAGATGTGATAAATTATCTGCATTTGATACACAAATTTGGCAGAAACTCTACCTCTTTGTTTTTTAATTTTTTTTTTATTTATTAGCCCTTGTGAAAGTTTCAAGTGACTTTAAGTAGCCACCATAAATAAGAACCACATTCCTCAAATGTTGATAATGTTTCCTCCTCCCCTTGGTCCTTTTCTGTAGGTGGTTGAACCTGAAATCCAGAGTATTTTCGTCTTTAAGCAAAATCTTTTTCTTATTGCAGGAAAGAGAATCCAGTATCCCATGGTCTTGCAGGTCAGAACATTATTATTAGAGTCAGAACAGAATCTATACAGATGGAGAAAAAAGTTTCCCATCTACCAATCCAGAAATCTCCAAACTCAACTAATTTTATGATGTCAAGACAAGAAATCTTTTTTGGTGTTTCTGGTTTGACTTCTTGCCTCCCATTCGGGTTACTGACTGTATGTCAGTGACCCACAGAGATCTAACCAAGGTAGCTACAAAATCACATTGTGCACTCAACTAAATTCTAGGAAACAGCCTGAGCATCACAGAATGTGAAATTTATGCTGGTGAAGAGGGAGTATGGATCAGCAACACATTGATTTCAGCCAAGAATCAAATCAGCAGTAAGATCAGAGAAGGAGCCCTGTGGTTTCATCCAGACTGTGATCCACCCCATCATTCTCCTCCCCAGTTCTTGAGAACCCCTCTGACTGCTGGAGAGGTGAGGAAAGAGATTTATTACAAAAGACAATGACAGAAGAAGTTGAAAACGCTTTCTTTTCTTGTTCCTGTAGATTATGAGATATAAAAGTTATGAAAATTATGTGTATGTATGGAAAGATCTTATTTATATTCCACAAGAGTAACAGTTGCTCCAATATAATGGCAACCCCCCCTTTATTCCTCAGCATCATGCATTTTCTTCATTTTGTGATATATTATGTGGCTTTTTGGTGTAACTACACATTTAGATCCTATTGAATAGAATTTATGTGTTGCCTTATGGAAAACTTGTTTCATAATTCATTAATTATTTACTATTACTTGACCTTACAGTACATGAAAAAACCTATCCCATAACTGTAATTTCAATTCTCTCTAGTGTGAAATCAATCACATTCCACATCTTTTGTATTATTTAAAATGTGAATCATGAAATTTTCCTGTGGATTTCTCCCAGGTTACTGAGAACTTTCAAACCTGAGTGTGTGGGAAATGTTCAGGCTGTCCCCTGCAGAGCTGGGCCAAGTCCTGGCTGCATTTCAAACACTGCAAAACCCTTTGCAATGGGTGAGCTGTCCCTTCTCAGTGAAACTGGGGCTGGCAAAGACCAGGAGTATTTTATAAAGATCTTCTTCACAGGATTTCTGTTTGCTTTGTGTACAAGTAATATTTAGATAAGGACATAGCTTTTAACTGGTACCTCCCTATCCCCAGAACCCAAATTGTGCCAATAATGTTACTGAGCAAGCTTGGTGTGTGCAGTTTGCAGTGCTGGGGGAGCTCCTGGGCAGCTGGGTAATGCTGAGCCCACTTCTGATATTTGTGTCCCTGTACTGTGAGAGGAAGGTGATGGGTGTTGTGTTTAAATTAAAGTTCAGGAACATTTGGGGAATGTTGTGGGAAGCAGCCTGGTGCACTCAGGGAAGTGATGGAAGTTCTGTTAGTGATACTGAGATAGATTTTCTGATTTCTTTGACAGTAATTTCTGAAAATACATGAGCAGATAAAAGGAGTAATCAGTTGTGCACTTGAGATTTGGAGGGTTTTTTTCCCCTGAAAATCTGCAAGACAGGTATTATCAAAACCAAGAATTTTTAAACTATATTTTAAGCAGGAGATACATTTGTGGAACAAATTACATTTGTACCTCAGTGTGCATGAGCACAGAAGAGTAAGATTTTTGTCCTTGACAAAAAAATCTTGCCTCTTATTATTAATTGCTCCTCCTTTTGCCTGTATGCCCATATTTTTTTGCTCTATGAGACAGTTTATCAACAAAAGATGCTTTTTCTCCATTTTTCTTTCAGTAGTTAAATGCCAAATGTTCTAAAACATGTCCAGATTGCCAGATTGTATCTTATGCAAACCCTGACTATTTTAGAAACGTATCTATAATCATATTAAGCAAAAGCCATTCCAGCTATTCATGTATGTGCTTTTATTAATCTCAGATGTAATTGACAGTATTTAATTTTACTTAAGTAACAAAGGCTTTGTGAGTATAGATTTTCCTGATACCTGAGCAGAGTTAGGAAAAAAATTCAGAGCACATGTAATATTACACAAGGAAATAAAGTTAATTTTCTTGAAATATACAGTAGGGTATATAAATGGACTTCGGGAAAAAATAGTGGAATGAAAAGTCTAATGCTATTTTCCTAAGCCACATTTGCTAAATGCAGACTTTTGCAAGGTCAGCAGTTATACTGGAGTTGAGGAGAAATGGCTTCAGTGGCTTTAACTTTACCAGTGCCCTTGATGAGGTGCAGAGTTGTCAGTATTCTCGTAAAATTCCTCAGTGATGGCTTCTTCTGTTCTCTTTATTTCCTTAAGTGAACATCTGTCTAATTGTTCACCTCCATTGCTTTAGTGCTTTCCTCATGCTTTCTCTGTTTCCAGACAATAAACTTTATTTTCTTCATAAGAATTCAGTCTACGCAAGGGTATTAGGCAGCTTGTTTGCACCTTTTAATTTCTGGAAGTTTTCCAGAAGGGCTTTTTGCTGTAGTTCCAATGGGTTCATCAGTGAATCATGTAACATAATGCAGCATTGTGTTTGGGTTTTTATCCGTTACCTTCTGTTTATAAACATCTGCTTGGAAATTTTCTTTTTGAATTTTTTTTTTAATATGTTTTACATTTTTGCATGTGGCATATGGGTAAGATACACAGTACCTGCTATTTTTTCAGGTATTCAGGTAGGTACAGCCAGTATTTACCTTAACATTTGGGAAAAGCCTAAGCTACTTGCTTAAATCCCAAAATTTCAAGGTAGAATATGTGCTGGTTATTTAGCTGTGTAACAATATCTGTTAAATTGAAAGCAATTTAATAATTGAATGACTGCATTAAAACTTGGCATTAACCCTTATGGTTGCAGGATTGCAGAAGGCATCTAAAAAGTCTCTCTGTCCAGTAGAGAGAGAATTCCTCACAAACTTAGCATGCTGCTTCTCTTATGTTCATTTCTTTGTGTTCAGGGTTTTTTCTTCCTTTAGAAAGCGGAAAAGCAGTGGGGGCCGTTGGGGGGGGGGCGGGTTGAAATTATTTTTTTCCTCTTATCTGTAAATAATTTGCATTAATCTCTCACACCAGTTCTTCAGGCAAATATTTAAAGTTGGAAGTAGGTGGTTTTTATGTTTTTCCTGCTGCTTTATTTTTTGTCCTGGCACCACTTCCTTGTTTTTTATGTACAAATACCTGTGCAAATATAATTTTTAAGGCATATTCTTCGTCCTTCTGACCATATTGTTCATACACAAGTTGTATTTAGGAAATAAGTGTTTTAGTAAGTTTGATGATGAGAGACTGTCCCCTCTCCCCCTATATTGCTGCATGAGACAATTATTTTCTGGATTACTTTTGTTATCTTGAGATCAAAATTTTATCAGAAAATTAATGTGTATTTAGTAAATGAAAATTTCAAAGCTTTTCATGTCGATGGTGCTTAAAAATAAGACACTTGTGAACTTTTTTCACATTTACATTAAAGCCATTTTAAACTTTCTTAATTATTAGAACAATGGGTCGTGGCCTTCTGACTCCTCCTGTCTGGGGCTGCCCCATTGTGCATCTGTAAAATACAAGGTCTGGACTTTGATCTCAGCTTTTCAGACAACCTTGGAATTACCTTACCTATTTAATGATGTGTTTGGTTTTATGTCAGTGATTCCTGAGATGGGCCACGTTCGCACACAAATTTAATTTCAGCCTTTGTGTTTATTTTGTTCGTGTTTTATTTGTCACATCATATTTCTTTAGAAGGAAAGTAGAGAAAAGCTTTCTCCTTTAGTGACCACAGATCAGGTGGCAGAAGGGCAGATTTTCATATTCTGGTGTTGATATTTTCCTGTGCATGCAGAACGACCTCATATTTTTGTTCGAGTCTATATTGTGTATATTGAGTGTATATTAAGAAGCTGATCCTGCCAACCCTTGTACAAGAAATCTTTACTAATGTGATTCAGCCCTTTTATTTCACTTTCTAAAATTACATACATATCAATGTGGCCATTTTCAATGCATCTCTTAGCTTGGAAATGTGAACAGCTGGGGAAACAAAAGAGTTTGTGTATGTGTTTATTTCTTTGAGCATACTGTTCTGTAAGTTATCAATGTTATATTGTTTAAATCTAGGAAATTGTAACCATGAACTGCCAATTAAAATGGCTTAAATAGCTAATTATTCAGTTCTTTCATATCTTTGTCTCATATATTTATTTCTACTTACGTTGAAGCATCCTGACATTATTCATGAGTACAGAAGCGATGACTTTTAACCACATTGATATTTTTTTTCCCCTAAGATTAACAGTGGGGTGAAAGGACGGTACCTTAAATCCCTTGGCAAGCTTTGCCACCCTCCCAAAGAGCTGCAATGCATTTGTGAACCTGCAGACGTCACCATCCCGCCAATGAATTGTGCTGCCCGCGCTCTGCGCACACGGCTCCACCTCGCCATCGCAGCACCGGGGCTTTAATCTGAAACTATTCCATCACATTTCTTCCAGTATTCTTACTTCATCTTCATTTCCACTAAAGGAAAGAGCATGCTTTCCTTTCTAGCTTCTAGGAGCCATGTTGTAAGAGTTGTCTTTAATTATTAGTTATTGTTGTTTCGATACGGATTTATGGACTACTTATTTTGTGTCATTTAACATACCGTTTTTAAGCAACATTTTTCAATCTGAACACAGCTTCCAGGAGGGCAAGCTGCCCAGAACATCAGTGATCTCACAGTTATTACTTTGTGTCATATATAATCTTGTTTTTTCCTGCAACAAATAAATCTTTGGGCCTCCCTGCAAAAAACATTTGTGGTTACAGTATAATAAAAATAAACCGTTTGTCGTGACTGCAGCTGACATTTATCAGCCTATTTGTGGGTGCTCTTTCTCTCTCTGTATAATACAGAACATAATTTGTCACTTTGTAAATACATTCCAGCCTAAATCCCTGCCAGCATCTGTTAGTGTTTGAAGGATTAATGCACTGCACAGTGCATGTCTGCACTTTCAGGCAACAACGTAGCTTATGGTTATGGATCATGAGAGAACAGGGAAAAAGGGTTCATTTTGTATTTACTTAAACATTGTTGCCCTTTTGACCATCATGCTTTTCTCCTCTTGTTTGTTGTCTGGAGTGGGGATGCTGCCTTCCCTTCCCTCTGTGAAGGGAAATCCTGCTGGAAGTTTTGTACACCACTGTGTGTGGAGCTGTATGTGTAAGATAACACCTCTTTAATTTTATGGGTAATTAACAATGGTAATAATGTATTGCAATAGGGATGTTACTGGTTTAGTCCATTTAGAAATTCTCCTTTTTCCCCCAGCTTCTGCCATTTCCAACAAATCCATTACCCTATTGCCTCCTACATTGCTTCCTTCTCAGCAACCCATAAGCTGGGTTTATTTAATCTTAAAAACTTCAAATAGAGGGAGTTTTTAAAAGGAAAAAAGCCTGTAGCTTCTAAATTACCCTGATGCTGTTTGCCTTGTTGCTCTCTTTGAAAATGCATTCTGCTATCACTTGGGATGGTGCAGAATGAAAGGAATTGAAAGCATCTGAATAGGAGGCTCTCCACAGCTGAGATTCTGTTACATGTTCCCAGGCTCCCTTGATCATTCTCTAAACAAGGAGATATGTTTATTAGAATGGTAAACCATACACATGTTGTTATATATTGCCAAGATTATTTGAGATTCCCCAAGATAAATTCAAATGAGCTTTACAGGAATGGGTGTTTGGAGACGGGAAGAAGTGATCTATATCCAGGGAAAGAAAAAAAGAAAATCCAGCTAAAAGTAGGCTCCCAAGTAATTACCTTCATTTCATGTGCATTAAGAGCTAAACAAATTCCTATTGCCAAAATCTACAGTAGATTTTTGTTAAAATACATGTAATTTCTTGTTATTGAAGCAAATGTGTCCTGTGTGCAATGGAACTGTGTGCATCCAGAAAAAATCAGGGCATTTGGAGCCTACTAAATAAAGTATTCTGAAATTATAGTCCAGCAGTTTTTGTATGTTTTTGTTCTCTCTCATTATGGAATAAATAATTTAAAAAATATCTTTAGGAGAATGACTTCTTTTGCTCTTTCTAAGCATGATTTAGGATTGCTGGAGCATAGTTTACTTCACTGAAGATATTAATTTCATAAAGAAATGCAGATGTTTTCCCTTTTTTCCTTTATAATTATCTCCAGAAGATATGAAAGGCCAAATTTACAGAGATACTGATCTAAGAGTTTACTAATGTAAAGATTATGAAATAACATTATTGCTTATTGTAGTGGTAAGGGGTATTTATTACAGAAGATTTATTAAAAAAGGATATTAAAATCTGAAAAATGAAGCAACCACAAAGAAACAAATGAGTGTATGCGTAGACATTTGCTAATAGAAAGAGATAAAGTTCTAAAACTATTGGGAAATTTAAAATGGTTATTGCATGATAAGTCAAATATACAAAGTGTACCTGGAGACTTGAGTGCCATTTTTGTATTTGGATTTTAAATTATAGGTAAATGAAGTATTTCAATGAAGGAGAAATATTGCTGTGAACAGTGATTTGTTTAAATGTGAGGACCAAATGCCAGGTTGGTCTATGCCATCCTCAGAAGCTGAACTCCTTCCTGTCAGGCCGTCTTTATCCCTTTTCCACATCTCTCACTGTCAGAATTTCAGGCTTTTTGACTCAGAATTTCAGACAATTGCAACTTTTAGATGTTAATTTGCGGGACAATCCTACAACAGCTTGAGGGCTTCAGGCTTTTCTGAAGAGGCCTCTAAGTTGTAGATGATGCCAGAAAGATAAACAGTGTTCTCTGCCAAACATCCAAAATTCTCCAGAATTCTGGAGAAGGGATAGAGACAAAGAAAACAATGGTACTAATAATTTATTCTTCATGATAAAATGTTGGTCCAAGGCTGATCAGTAATCTGAGCAGTTTGCAGGCCCACACTGACCCCTTAAATCTTGATCTGTGTGCTGTTCTCTTGACTTGGATGAAGGCAACCCCTGCAGGAATTCCATTTTTGTGAAGATCAGGAAGATCTAGTTACTTAAGTGCGAAGAATCAGGCTTTACAAATGAATTTTTGGGAGAGGTCATACATAGCATCCAACTATGACAGGATTGAGCAAGAAGAATAATGGAAAAATTGACACCACTAAATTGCAACCAAAATACAAGTAAAACAAACACATCAGAAAACAGTGAAACCAAGTATTACTAATTTTTTTTTTCTAATGAAAGAAATGAAAAGGAAATCCTTTTAATCTCTGATTTTCATGAAGAATCAAGTTAGTCCCAGCTGTTCTCTCTGATTTTAATGAAGAATCAAGTTAGTCCCAGCTGTTTCCTTGTACACCTCATAAATGGGTTAGTAAAATGGTTAATATTTGGGAAATTGATTTGTGTTGTCTTGCATAAAGTTAGTGGAAATTTGAAAGTACTGCACAAATACTGCTGATATTGGGATGAGAAAAAGGAAAGGAAAATTGAAAAATGGGTGAAAAAATGCTCCACCACAAGGTCTTCTAAGGAACTTTGATGAATCCCAAAGGCAGCAGAAGAACACATTATTAGAGCACCTTCCAGAGGTGCTGGATTACTCTAAAAGCAGCAATGGATGCATCCATCCCCATCAGCTCCCAGGAGCTGCAGAGCATTCAGAGCACACAACCAGCTGAAGTTGCCATTGCATAAATACAGTTTTGCATGAAGCACCAAACGTTGACTACATTAGGGACAATAATATTTGCAGTCCTAATCCTGAGTGAAAGCCTTTCTCCCCATTAGGTACCCCCATAAATAGTGCATGGCACTGGCTATTGGCTGTCATAAGCTATGTGTCAAATTGTCAGATGCGCTTCTAAAACATCCCCTGCTCCATCCTCAACGTGGAAATATGAGTTCATGTGGGCATTGCTTGTCATATACTGAGATTTGGTTATTTGTTTACCTATTTTCAGATAATTCCACAGATTTTTTCATCAGCTTTGATGTAAAATTCTTTTTTTTTCCCCAAGATTTTCTTTCTCAGACAGCCTGTCAGAACTACCTGCATTCCAAGACGTTGTCATGAAGATTTTTCTGTATTAAATTAAACCACTTTTTACCAATTGATTGTACTTTCAGTTCCTCAAAGTCAGATATTCCTGTTGTTGTGCCAAGTATTCAGTTTTGAGTTAAGGACCTTTAAACATTGAAGATGTACACACACTATTTTCTGAGAGGAAAATTATACAGTAAATTATGTAGTGTCCACTCTGGTACATTTTAAGTAGGCCCTCACAAAATGACTTGTACTTACATAAGATACAGAGGCTACAGCATATTTATTAAGACTCTTCAACTCTGTATGAAACTGGAGCAGTCAGAAGTAATGGTGTCTGCTGAAAGATTCTTTATCATATGAATTTACTTTTAGTCATCTATTATTTATTTCAGCTATTTTATATGCCATTATAATAAATATTATGACAGAGAAAGCTTTTATGCTTCAACTTATTGTACTGCTCTTCACTTCCTTGCAATCCTTCAGGAAAATGTAGCTATGCTTTACCTATATTTAACGTAAATCATCACTTACATTTGAATGAAAAATTCACTATGAAAAAAGGCTCCTTCTTCAATACCAAGACACAAATGCACAATCATGTTTACTGCCAAACTACTCTACCATGCAGTGTTCATTTTTAAACAATTTTTAGGCTGTAAAGTGAATGCATTGCATATAGTGAAATAGCTGGCTTTCTGGGGGTTTTCACTTTTGTGTTACTTTCTGGCTCAATAAGCATTTTTCTAGCATGAGTGCAAAGTATAGCCAATTGCACTTAAGCATTTTTAATATTTTTGCTCCAATAGGGAGCAGCTTAGATACAAAACTGAATAAGCTGTTTTCTGGGGCTGTACACAGTAATGAAACTTACCTGGAAATACTGATGAAAGGCTTTTAGAACTGACTGTGAAACATGAAATACAAGATAAATTTTTTTCTTTGGACTTTTCAAAGTGTTATTGTGTTGGGTTTAGAAGAGGACTTGTTTGGAACTGGAGATTGATTTGCCTTTGGCTGTTTCTTCAAAGGCACCACGTTGATGCCTGGACATTGTTAGATTTGAACTGCTTACCGGGCTTTGTGAAATACAAATACCCCCATCCCAAACTCAGACCTCTCAGTTGGTTCTGGCTGACCTGGACTTCTTAGGGCAGAAATGTGCCCTCCCCTTGTGTCTGTTCTCCTCTGGCCACTTTGCAGAGCTGGTCTGGCTCTGGTCCTGAAGGGCTTTTGGATGCAGGTGGGACGTTTGTCCTGGGTACCTGCAGCAAGGACAGCAGTTCATTTCACACAGCTTTTCAATGGCACCACGTAGTTATGAGCCTGTGGTTTGGAAAAGAGCTCTTTAAATTATTCTACACTCATTTCAGTCTCTACTTTCTCCTTAAATGATGTAATTGAAAATAAAGTAGTAGAGGGAACATTAATACCTTTTGTCAATTTAATTTTCAAAATTCTGGAGTTTCCTGCCTTAGTGTATTGATTTGATGATGGCAGTTTAAAGACTGTCTCCTGTATTTGGGAAGGTGGCAAGTCTCATTTAAGGTTTCACAACATAAAATGAGGCATAATTCAGTGCTGAAAACATGTGAAGTGAAGTAGTGAGAGACATCAGCATAATACAATTATGACACATTAGATCAGGATTTGCAGCATACCATTACCAATCAGTTCTGACTGCAGAGAACAATTACAGTTAAGATGCCTTTTAGCAAAAATGATTTTTAGTTTTATTTTTTATGAAAACCCCCTATGCTCTTGAGTACATATCACAATATGTGACACCTAGGCTTCTAGGTAAAGAGAGAAAACATTATAACAGAGGTAATTCTGAGCTACTGTAAGAAAACAAACATAAAACCTTCTACTTGTCATTTATGGAGATATTCTTACATTATTAAGAACATACCTTGCAAGTGTATTGCTTTATTCATGGTTTTTTAAAAAGAGGTATTGTGATATAAGTAACAGTGGGAAAATTTAAATAAAAATGAAATTATACTAAAGGTTTAGCATTTCACAGTCTCAAACTGTAGCAGGAATTGGTGGTCTACAGAAAACCTCTGTGGGGTGAGAGGTGCTGGATTCTCAGTTGAGGGGAGAATCTGAAACACAAAAGTTGGGGAACTTGCCTAAACTCATGGTACATTAAACTGATTTCTTCCCTGGTTGTGCTTGGAGAAAACACTCACACCTGGCTTCTTGGGTGCCTTCAGAAGCTGAGGTGTCAGGTTCTGAGTGCTTTGGATGCCCCATGCTCCAGTTTTCCCCTGAAGAAAACAGAGTAAATGTGTTTGTGTGTGCTCAGTATGTGCCTTCTGTGCATGTGAAGGAAATACGGGCTGCAACCACCAAGGTTTCAAACAGCAAAAGCAGGGAGAAAGTTGAAAAAAATTATGATTTTTAAATTTCTGATTTTTATGTTTTCAATATATTAATCCCCAAATCAGGCCAATCTGAGTCTGCTTAACTTCTATTTCAGAAAGTATTTTGAAGTATTTATACTTTCTTTTTTTTCATTTGGACTTGAAGTACAGAAAAGTACCTTTTCTGTTCCTGGAATCAGTAGCAGAAGCCTAATGTGTGACACCAAGAGGGAAAGCATTACCTGAGTGATGTTGTGTGGACTCGAATCCTTGCCCCAGGAGTGGCTGGCAGCTTGTGTCTAGCCTGTTGAACTACTTGATTATTATGTTTTTTGACCTCCCTATGTCCCTGTATTTGTATCATTCTTGTCCTTTTACCCTTGGGAGAGACAGGAGAATGTTTCAACTGAGGAAAGCAGAGGCAAAGTAAACCCAGCTATGCACGTGACTTCTGTAGTGAGTAAACAGCTTTGAACTGCACAGCTGAAGAGAAATTGTTCTGGAGTTCTATTGCATAATGCAAGGCAGCATCATCTTTCTCAAGTCTCTGACCATCAAACAGAAGAAAATATTTACCCAGTGGGGCAAAATGAATTCCAGAATTATGTGCATCTTGTGGGGGTAAAAAAACCTCTTTGTAGCAAAGTTTGGTTTAGCATTTTCCTACTCCAGCAATTGATACTTCCTATGGACACTGAACCTGCTGAAATTTTAGTTGTGTTTATTTTGCTGTCCTGATAAGTCTGGCTGGAATGGGACAAGAGGAATTGGAGTGATGATATTCTGTTTAAACCAAACCTGTAAGGTAGTTGTAGCAGGCAGAATGGGTACTAGCAAAATAGAAAACAGATGTAGGGAGAAAAGTGCCAGATGCAATGAAATGGGGAGATCAGATGGATCACTTGAGTTTGGGAGACAATGAGAGACTCTTCCTGGCTTCCTTCTGTCTTTTCATTCCTCCAGCAATGCTCATGGTGTAACCTTGTAGTCCCAGCAGATCCTGGTGCAACCACCAGCTTAGCTGCTTGGTTCTGTGATGACTTTAGTGTTGTGATGAAAATAGGCACACATCTTTTGGTTCATTTTGTTCTGACATTTGGAGCTTCAAAATATCTGGAAACAGGGATCTTAAAGCTGAAAATTGTGTTTTGGGATAGTATGTCCTCTCCTAGGTGAAAAGTTTGCTTTAGATATATATAAAATTTCTTTTGAGACACAGAATCACAGAATGGTTTGGGTTGGAACTTAAAGCCCATCTTGTTCCAACCCCCTGCCATGGGCAGGGACATCTTCCACTATCCCAGGCTGCTCCAAGCCCCATCCAGCCTGGCCTTGGACATTTCCAGGGATGGGGGACCCCACAACTTCTCTGGGCAACCTGTGCCAGGGCCTCCCCACCCTGACAGGGAAGTGCATTTATAATGTCCTGGTAAACTCTTACTGTATAAAGCACTGTATAGACTGATCTGTTATTTTCTGTAGTAATTTTATACTGTCCTTTATATCCCCTACTATGAAAAACAGATTTTTTAAAATTAATATTTGCCAATCTCAAGTTAGCTGTTTTTTATAGAATATTTATTGTTTTTTTTTCCTATTGGTATTGTTCCAAAAAATAGCATGTATTGGGAATGGCACTTACTCTACTTTTTATTTCATGAGTTACATAAGTTTCACTGTCAAAATCAAAGCAAAAAGATAGCTATTAACCTTAACACTGCCTTGAGTCCATTCATTGCATTATATAAAGCTGTGCATTACATAGTGTGTGTTTTCAGCAGAATCACCAAATCACAAATGCTACTTTTGGCTCTAAATGTTGTGCTTGTCCATCCCTTTTGATGATTTGTATTCACTCTGGGGTTATAATGTTAAACAAGGGAATCAGACAAGTTTCATAACACATTTATTGTAATGTGATACTGTGAACTGAACTTGCTGTTGTTTATCCTTTTTTATATTTTCTCTTGTTCCAGCATAAAGCCAAGGTAGAGGCAATGACCTTAGACCTTGCTTCTCTTCAGAGTGTGCAGCACTTTGCTGAAGCATTCAAATCCAAGAATCTGTAAGTACTCAGAAAATTAGATGTAATAATTTCTTGTTATTTTAATGTCTTTATCAGCTGAGCACAGTTGGCACGATCACCATAGTTGGATGGATCACCAACTGCAGTGAGTGAATAATCTTTTCACAGGAATTTTTTTCAATGTAAATTAAAGATCATTTGTTTTCATACCCCCCCCCAAAAAAAAAAATTACAGATCTTCTATTATTTGATGTGTAGCCCCATTTTCAAAGGGCTTTTTTACCCTGTGGCTGTTGAAAAAGACCAAAGCTGAATTGCATAAAGACAGCTCAGGCAACTGGTAACAGTTTGGCAGTGGTTTGGAAGAGGTCAAGGGTGAACAATTAGCACACTGCTTGTCTTATGTTGTTTTCTAACCTTCTCTCTCTCCTTTTCCTTTCTAATGCCTTAAAAAAACACAGCCCTATGAGCCAGACAGCTCAATTTTCCAGTCCTGTATGTGGAATAGTCCATAACAAAAAAAAAAAGAAAAAAAAAGGGGAGAGGTTGTGATAATGACATCACTTAACAATAGACAAATTTAAATGGAGATAAGCAGGTTAGATTCCAAGTGGTTGCTTTAATTTAGCTTGAACAGACCAATGAATGTCTGAATTGAAGAAATTATTTGAAAGCTTTTAACTTCCAAGTCTTGACAATAAATTCCACACTTTGTGCTTTTATCCACAGTTTGACCCATTGATTGTTGTGAGTATTCAAACTTAGCTATTTTCTGCAAGTATTTCTGTAACTGATATGCATCTTACTGTTCTTCTCCAGAGAATATGACCTCTTAGCTTTGAAAATACATTGTCTTAGAGAAAATATATAACAAAGAGTGGTTTTTATCAGTTTTGAAACACTGCCAAAGCTAAATCTCACATGAATAGACAGATGACATTTTAATACTTATAGGTCTTTTAGATTCAAAGAATTGTCAAAACTCACTTCTAACAGAATTTCTTTACTGCCAAAATCCTTAGTATCAATATTTTCTTATCATGTCATCTTCATATATTAAAATTTCTTGAAAGACAAATCCTTGCAGTATTGCTGCTTTAGTACTAACTTGGTTTTGTGGTGTGAGAGCAGTAAGTGTTTTAATTTAGAATCTTCATGCTTTTGATATGCTACATTTCTTTAAATGTGTGGTGCAGTGGAAAGTCAAAACCACTCTTCTTCCAAATGCAGCTCTTATCCTGATTTGTGTGTTGTAGCTCATACCATGGTTGTCCTAGCTAGTCCATTAGGTATGCATGTTTATAAATCCTTGGAAGTGAACAGATTAAATCAATTTTTGCCAGAGAACTTAGGAAATGAGAAGATCTAGAATCAGTAAAACCTGTTTTGTTTTTGTTGGCATACCCCATTCTACCAGTGTAGGTCAGTTAAGCTACATTGTCAGTGATGGACAGGCTTTACCAATGTTTCATTATCATTTTATTTGGAAAATAATTTAGTAATAGACAGCATTCAAAGCCTCTGCCTTCAGGCTTTTCTGTCTTAAATATGTGCTCAGATATTCCTGTGTCTGGCAGACCTCATCCAAGCATTATGTGGAAGTCTATGTTCTGTATCTATTGTGAGACTTTGGTTTTGACCAAAATGAATTTCCAGTTGTATTTTGTTTAAAGTCTGGGGCTGGATGGAAACCAGACCCCACACACTGCCTGCAGCACTGCATCTTTTATCTGATGCAGATACAGAAGAGTCACCTTACAACCATGTGCACTGGCAGGAGAGTGGACTGGGAGATCTACCAGGTCTTTCTGGCCTCTGATTTTTTTTTGTGATTTAACTGTATTTGGGTAAGTTTGGAAAAGAATTTATGTAGCAGAGGCATCTTCCTGCTGCAGTGGTGGCTGATGAGTTTTCCAGCCCTGGTGAGCACTGATGACCTTTGTCTGTCTCCTTTCATCAGTTTTGCCGCAGTGTCCAGAGGCTTTTATCACGTTGAGGATTCCTCTGCACTTGGGGCTTTATGAGCAACTGGAAGGAATCTTACAGGCTCCAGTGTCAGACTGAGCCTTGTTCTTTATGCTTGGGCCAGTCTTGTCAGTTGGCAGCCAAAATTTCTGAAGTATCCTGTGGGAGAAGCACATTGTGCTGGAGTCCCCCCCTTCCCATGAGGGACCTGTCACTCCTGTTAATGACTGTAGGAAATACCTTAAGAGAAGAGGTTTTTCTTTCTCTTACAGATTTCTCAACAATAAAGCAGATAGGAAAAGCAAATAAAGTGGGTGGTTTTATATTTTTAATTTTTTTTCCCAAACAAAACTGTCATTTGAGTTCTGAGTTGTCTAGATCTTGGTTCCTGGGAAAAACTACAAGACTTCTAAAATGTCAAGGAGAAATTTTGTATGAGCACACACATTTTAATAAAGACTTGTATTTTATTTCTCAGAGCATTTAATGTGAAGAGGCCTTTAGTATTCAGTGGTGAACATCTTAAACTTCTCTGTGCAAGTAGTGTATTCTCTGTTTAGTTTCTCCAGTGCACTGTTGGTTTCTGGGACACTAGTATTTTCCACAACCTGTTGGTCTTGGTGACACATGACCTAATAACTGAAGATTTCTTAAATAGATAATACATAGGCATGCCTTCTGAAATTCTGCTTTTCTGGCACACTTTGTGGCTCTAGGTGCTATTTTTTTGTCAGCAGATAGAAGGGTGTGCTCATAGTCACATCACAGCCTGGGATCCTGTTCTTCCCTAATTGACAGCAATTGGAAAATAGTTTTGAAGAGCAGATCTGCTTCTGGATGAGAAAACTAAAGTGGAACAACTTCAGAAAAAGGATCCCTAAATTTTATTGAGTTGAAACCTTTGCAGCTGGGGAAGCTGGGGGTGTTTGTATTGCAGAGAGCAGAGGGGAAATTGCTGAAACTGTGAATCTCTTGCTTTAATCAAATAAGTTGTAGAGAAAAAAAAAAGCCTTCTTGAATGTGCTTGGGAATCTGAGAGATTGTGGAAACCACGTGAAAAATGAAGAAATGTCATCTTCTGCTCAGCAGGA
>NW_005054343.1:4642808-4684747 GCF_000277835.1 Geospiza fortis
AATTTAACAGGGTGGCTGCATACAGAAAACAAATTATGCAACAGAGGGAGCCTTGAGAAAAGCATAAATAATAAACAGGAGGAAATAGTTACTCTGAAAAGAAATATTTAATATGAATTGGAATAGTACTTTAAAGGCTAAGGCTAAGAAGCCTTCCCTGTTTGAAAGTAAAAGTCAGATGATTCTTTTATAAATTATCATACTTCTGAGATTTGGTAGAAATCTTTTATTCCTACATGGATTTGTTAGGTGTTGCAGACTTGTCCGCAGATAAAATCTGAGCTCTGAATATATAAACACTGGTAAATTATGCCATATTCCTATAAATATATTCTTGAAAATCCTTTCTCCTCTCAGAAAAAAAGAGTTTTTTTTCTTTTTGTTTGCATTATCTATACTCTTGAGTTGATACAGCTGTTTCTCTTTCTGAGACTTTTTTATCCATGCAGAAGGGTTTTGGTGATTATTTTAGATCCTCTAGTTCTGTGATTGCAGCACTCAGACTTTCTCTAGGAGCAGGACAATGCCCTCCAGTTTTTTCTGGTCTCACAGTTAGAAGGATTTGGTGGGCAAAATAAGGTAAAAACCTAAATTAGTTGGATCTCCCAAAGTCAACTTAGGGAGAAGACAGAATAAAACAATATTGCTGTTTAATATTTAATCTATCATTGTAGCACAACCAGAACACAGTGTGACTAACACATAAAATGGATGTCCAATGAAAATAGTCCTCAAGGATTTCTAGCAAAATTTTTTTTGGAGAAAGCCAACTGTCTTTTTTTATTTAGCATTTCTGGCTTATTTTCTGCAGGGACATTCCCCACTGGATATTTCCACCAGGAGTGAATGAACTCCATCTTCCTTCCTTGTCAAGACAGTGCTAACGTTAGGATAAGAATGGGACAAGAGATCTCAGTGCACCTAAATGGCTGGAGTTGTTCAAGTTGCTTCTTTTATATGTATCAAATCTTTCCCCTCTGCTGGTTTCCAGCTCAGGCAGTTCATTGAATGTCTCTGTTATGGAAAGTCAAATAAATGATCTGTTTATAATTATGTTCTGGGCTAAGATGGATTTGGCATGAGCTGATTTCTGTGCAGCTGGCAGAGGCAGACCAACCAATCTTTCATATTAGTGTTTTGGAACTAAGAAACACAGAATTGAATCTGCTATTCATTGAGTGGGCATGATGTGAGGAATTATGGTTGGTATCAATCCCCCTTACAGACAAAATGACATCCCTCCTATGATTGAATAGAGCACAGCACTGGAATTCAGTCAGGGTCAGTGCTGGGTGGCTCAGGGTCTGTGGAATTGGTGTTTGTATAAGGGTGGAGACTTGTGGATGTGGCACCTTCTCAGTTTGATCATCCCATACTTGACTGAAACCTGCATACTTTAACTGGGGAGCAGAACTGATGTTTCAGTTCTAAAACTCCCAGGACAGGACCTGTTGCCAGTATTTACAGCCATGGTGTCCTGGCATTTGCCTGGACCTCGCCATAAGAACGCTTCCATGATCAAAACAGCAGGCAGGAGTGCGCAGTAAAGTTGTATATGTAATTTTATGTGCATTTGTACTTTTCAGTGATGCATGGTGCCACTTGGTTTGAATTAAAGTTATCTTCTGCCAAACAGTAAGGCTTTAATTTTATGTTCTCAATGTTTGAGAGAAAAAAGCTGAAGTCATCCTGAAAAATCTTGAATTACTCCAAAGACATGAAACAATGTTTGCCAATAGCTACTGCTTAGAATTTTCTGAATTGTTAGGAGAAATTCACAATTATGCAAGACTTCCAGATGTAGATCTTCACTGCAGTTACTTTCCTGTACTTTAAAGAAAGATTTTTTTTTTTTTTGTGGTAAGAATTGGCATCTGCTAACAGTTTATTAACTAATGATGTGCGTAGAAATATGGAAAAGACAGCAGTTATGAATTGTGGTTCTCCATTTGGAAGTTTAGTCTATTCTGATTTTCCTAACCAGACCCAAAATGGAGTGGGCCAGGTTTTCAGCTGGCTGCCTTAGCTGAGGCCCCAAACTCTGTAGCTCCATTCATTTTTCATGCTGCAGGCAGAAGTGTGCTGAAACCTTGCAGGTGCAATTAAGATTTTGGAGCCTGATGAAAAGTCAATCCAGAATATGATTTTTCTGCATTTCCTTATTATAACTGACATATTGCAGGTGTGTTTTTTTAATTCCAATTGAATGACAGTTAAATCATATATACTGGGTGTTAAATTCTATGCATACCTGAGAATACATATGTAAAAATGGGATCTGCTCAGCAAGTCGGTACAAATATAACTTAAAAGGTCTGGAAAAAAAGAATATATGATTCAGATGAATTATCAGTGATGCCATTATGCCAATATGTTTAATGGTTCTGTAGTCAATGTATCTCTATCAGACATGATTGTTGCCACTGCTTATTGTCTTTCCAAGCCTGAACGTATTTTATATCACTGTACCACTCTGTTAACTCTTTGCCATTAAAAGAATTACTTTCTGTGAATTAAAACTAGTGACAGTTGAGATTTTACATTTGTTTTCTCAGCTTAGAGTATGGTTGGCATCCTGGCAGTGCCACCGAGGCACAAACTTCTGGACAACATTGTGTATTTTGAGATATCAAAAAATACCCACATTGAATTAAGAAACATGCATAGTTCAGAAGTTACTCTTGCAGACAGCACATATCTTAAATTTAAATAAGATCAAAGGCTGACTACATTTGAAACGTACATAATAATATTAGGGTGAAACTTTTTTTTTCTCTTTGTGGTGATGCTGTGCCTTATTAAAGCCTAGGGATTGGTTTTCCGCATAAATAGTTTTTCTTTTTCTTCTTTCTTCTGTTTTTAAGCTCTTGTACACAATTACCCCTTTGTGGTAGCATGTGTCAAGTCATGTGGATCCAAAAACTATTTCCACTACTTTATAAATGAAAAATTAAAAATCTCAGAATCTTAAATCCTTCCCCCTTTTCTTGGAGGTAGAGATCCTGATGTTTTCATCAGATCGCCTTTCCCTTCATCTGCTCTATTGTGGAAGTACCTTTTGCCCTAGAATATTTAATTTTATTTTTTTTAAGTAAAAAGTCCATATTACTTCACTATAACTTTACACATGGTTACATGGTTACATCTACAAAAAATTATGAAGTGTTTTTATGCATTACTAACAAAAAGATTTTGTTTGGTGTTTGTTGCATAGCTTTATGACTATAACTGTGCTGTCCAAAATTTCCAAACCTGCCACTTGTCTTTGGACACTTTGCACTCACTTCACTCTGCCCTAATGAAGAAACCTTGAAAACCCCCCAGGGACTTTCTGCTCCCTGGTTGTTCTGGTGCCATTTTCACCCATACCTGTGCCTAAATCCAATGTGAGTCTAAGATGGTTTGGGGCTGTGTTTTCCTAAAAAATTTACACAAGATACACCAGCTGTGAAAGCTGTTTTGAGCATCTAAATAAGTAAAATATGTATGATTAATATGATTAATAACTGATTAAAACATATTCTGTCACAAATATACCAAGGATCTTTGACCATTATGGATTAATGAGTTTTGAGAAGCTCTGTGTGTTTAATTGATGCTGCCTTCTAAAAATTCTGAATTATCAGGCCAGAGTATTTAATTGCATATACATTAAAATATATTTAGTCTATTTAGTTAAATGCTTTCTAGGGGAGATAATTAAAACACAGAAGGCAGAGTCTTCTGCTGCTTGGGTAGGGAAGCCTCACTGCTGGCCTGAGACTGGCCATGGATCTTAGAATCCAAAAAATTGTGTAATAGACTGAAAAGGTTGTATTTCTTTATTAGCTGTTCCCCAAAATCCCAGAGGATGTCAAAGTACATTAATTTCCATCACAGCATGGAATCTTTCAGGTCTGAATGGCAGCACACAGCTGCTGTAGGGCTGTGTGTGAATTATGTTACAGCTCTGTAATCTCTGGGCAAAACAAGGAAGAGTCATTGGCAAGTGAAATGCTCAAAATGAGGAGTTTTATTATTTGAATGATCAACTGTGGTCCCAAAAACATTTTCCAAGGGTTTAGCTGTTTTCAAATGAAAATATTATAAATATATAATAAATGTAGTAATTGACCTTTTTTGGTGAGTTGTAGCTTTCTTTTTCTAACAAGTCCTTATTGTGTGCAAACTAAATTTGAATATTTAGAAGTACATGCAGAAACGAAAAATCATTCTGTGGTTATTACAAAAATGAATATTTCTTTAGGTCTGGATTATGCTTTTTTGTGACTACATGTGAATGTGTGTAAATAATGATTTTCTGTCAGAGTTTGAAAAAGATGCACTTTGAAGCAGCAAGTGTCCTTAGGTGGGCTGCTGAATGAAAATTACCAGATTCTGGATATTTTCATTACTGTTGTCTCTTACTAATTTCTGAAGGTGCAGGATGATGTGGGGTTATTTTGGTAGTTGTCCCCTCACCGTATATGTAAGAAAAAATAATAAAGGGAAAACCATGACTAATGGATGTTTTCTGTTTAGTTCCAAATCAGTTGAGACCTCTGTTCCTTCTCCAAACATTTATGAAATTGTACACTGAAGCTTCTAGAGAGGTAATGAGTAATGATTGAGGGATGGTTGACCTCTATGCAGTATGCAGATGATGTATTAGGAAGGCACAGGAGCAGCTGCTCATAGTAATTCCCATGGATGTGTTCTGAAGGAAGAATCAGAACCACTTCAGTCCACTCCCATTAATCTCTTAGAAGTGGGGCAAAAGTATTTGCTGATCAACAGTGTCAAACCCTGGAAAGAAATCCAGTAGGATGAATTGCAGAGAATTTTCCTTGCTTCCAGCAGGAGGTCATCCATCAGGGCTCTAAGTCCTGTGTTAGAGGCTTGCCTTAAAATGAAGACTGTCTGACAAGGATCCACATTTCTGTCAGCTGGCAGTTGGCAGTTAGGGCATTTTTGCTGACCTTTTAGCCAATATTTTTTAAAAAAGGGAAGTTAGGCATTAAGCATTTTGTTTCTGAAAGTTATTGAGTTAAGCAGTGGGGTTTTTTTTTCCTTTTACATTGAACCAGTAAACATTTAAATATTTTTGTATCAGTATTAGATTATACGTGGTTCTGAGTTTTCCTGCTGCTGTCTGAACCCTGACTTAGTGATTATCTTGTTGCTTGGTTTCCTGTCACTACTGTTTGTAAACTGAGGGGGATTTCTGGAGATGGTTGTTTAATTTACCCATTTTCTGGAGAGCCATAAGCCTCCCGTGCCTGTTGGATGTTCCCTTTGTGTATCTAGGCATTCCCTCGTGGAAAGAAGCACAACTTTCTAACTTTCAGAGAAAGCAGCCTGGGTGTTCAGGGTTGTGGGGTGGAAAAGTTTGGTGGGCTGTGACTTTGCTCCTTTGTGGAAGAGAAGTCACAGCTCTGCCTTCTTTACTGGCCGTGACAGAGGTCTACAGTTGCTTATGGGACTTTGGGGATATGGTGAGGCCTTTTCTGTTGAATTTCTGTGTAATTCCAAACAGTGTGAACTTTTCAAATCACTTGAGAAGTGCCCCAGATGGTGTGACATTCTGCTTCATGGGAAGATTTGAAAGTATTCCCTTTGCATACTCTCTGGTTAACTATTTCATTGCGTTTGAAATGGGAGAACACCAAAGCCAAGAACTCTGTTGACATTTTGGTGGTGTTTGTTTAACCTCCTAGTGCACAGGCTACATTTGTTGAAAAATATTATTCTTACCTTTGCAAATCATCAGTAATTAATTCCCTTGGAAATATCTACTGCTGCACACAGCCAGCTTGGGAGGCTGCTGACAGATCACAGTTTTACATCAGGTGCTAACAAATTGATTATTAAATTTCATAACTAACTGATTTATGGCAACAATTTAATTTCTGTATCTTTCTAATGTATTCACTTACTGTATTTTCAAATAGTGCAGAGGATTTGGATTGCTTGGTTGCTTCTAATGGTGAATTGTGCACAGCATGTGAGATCTGAATGACTTCCCCAGTGCAAAGGTTAGTGAAGTATCACAGGCTTTGTGAAGTGCACAGAATATTAGCTGCATTTCAGCTCAGGTATTCACATTTAAGATTGGCCTGGCTGATTCTATATGCTTTTAGAGTTTCACTAAGTTGTAGGCACAGTTACCAGCACAGTGAGGGTTTTCTGGGATTGCTGGGTGCCCTGCAGTTGGAGCAGCGTCTTCCTGAGGCTCAAGAAGCAGTGACTACCTGAAATACAAGTAGTATATACTACTTTAGGTAGTATATACTTTAAGTAGTATATACTACTCCGCTAAATAACGGAGCAGACCACATTCAGGTCCCAGTGCTCACCTAAATGGCACTGCTATCCCACATTAGCTCCCTTGGTGAGGTGTAAGTCACTGCCTGAAAACATTTTAAGGAGACATAGACAAATTTTCATAACACTCTGCAGGGTCCTAGCTGCAGTGTCTCCAAAAATATCTCATGGATGCCATGGTTGAAGGGAGCACTTGGTCATGTCAATACCAGGAGTAAACACTATGGAAAATTTCCTTTGCTGCTGACATCCCTTGTTGGCCTTTGCCGTGCCTTTGATGTAGACTTACAAACTATTTTAAACTGAGAGGGGATTTTTTTTTTCCTTGGGCTCAGGAGGAAGCCTCATGCAGATTGCAGCAATGTTTTTAATGAACTTGTGAAATCAAGGTCATAGCTCTGCTATCACTTGAAAATACTCCTGTCATAAAGCAAAGCTGCAGTGCCAGATGTGTGGTGTGAATTGTCACGTATCTTAAAAATTTTGTCCCTGCATAATGATACGTTCAGTGACACAGAGCTGTGCACCACTGAGATTAGAATCTGTCATCTGTGGCTGAAATTCATAACTGCACAGTGGCTGTTACCCAGGTAATCTCATTCATTTCCTGGTGTGCAAATGGCCGGGTCACAAAAACTTAGATGACAATTTTCAGTAATTGGACCTTTGTTAGCGGTCTGACGAGAGACACCGATAGCTTAATGGACGTGGATCCAAATCTGAGAGGTGGCTTTTTTCTGAGCTGAAATGAAGCACAACATCCGTGGCTATTCATACAAACCTTTAGGTTTCTTTTCTGTGGATTTATCTAGGAAAAAAAATCCTTTTTTATTTAGCATTTAAAACCACTAGTGCTAATTAAAAATAAAGGAATTCTAAACGGGAAACTGATATGAAATTTTTACTATGATAACTGTTTAAAATATTTTTGTATTTATTTTTCTACTTCCTGATAGATTTTTTAATCATGAAATATTGTAAATAATGTTAATTTTACAGTCTCTTAAATCTGAATTAATTTTACTTTGAAAAAAAGAGAAATGGGCTTTGAAAAATACAAATCTCATAAAATGGACAGAAGCATAATTTTATTTCTTTTATAAAATCCAATTAAATGACCTAAAATTTAAAAATTACTAAATTTTATAATTTTACAGTTCTAGAATCTTCTTTTTAATTAATCAAGCTGATAGATTTAGATATAGAGTGTATATTTCCCTTTTGGTAGTTATTGTGTGATTCCTAATAATGAAGAATTTACAGTTTGGATAGGTAGAATATATGAATCCTTTCTGTCTGTGATTTGTTACTTCCTAGTACACATTAAAATTATAAAATAGAAGGATGATCTTTTTAAAAGTGGGGTTTTTTTTTGAAGGAATGGTGATGGTATTTTTGGTATTGCTGGTGCATTAATGTGCTGCAGTTCTCATACAGGAGGCTCTTATACCAAAAATTGCATTTGTGTTGGAGAAACTTGTTCCTTTTTTCCCAGCAGATGTACAAATCTGTAAATTAATTCTTGCTGGAGCTTTTCATAAAGTCTCATAAGAGGTGATGAATCACCCAAAGTTCCATGCCCTCTCAAGCTTCAAGCAGCTTTGTTTTCCTCTTGGCAGATGCGTCTCAAAAGAGGCAAAATGAACTCTGGTTTAAATAATTTTGATAAAAAGTGCCTCAAAAGATCTCTTACCTTCTAAAGAACATGATCCTGCACAACTCAGTGAATATCCTGCTTGTGCTGTGTTGAGTGAGGCTGCAAGGATCACAGAGCTGCCTTTTTTTGCCATTTGGTTTGAACAGAAACAGAAACTTTGCCTTTGTAAGGACAGTCCCTGTTTATCTTCAGTTTCTTTTGTGGGTGCAGTATGTGTGCACAGATATTCTGTGTATGGGTGTCACTGCAAAAAGGCAAATCAGAAATCCAGCACTTCAGACGCTGAGCTCTCAGGGTGCACAGATGTTTCACTCTGCTTCTGGAGCTTTTGGTTAAAATTTTCCAAGCTGGCAAAGGAACAGATAATAGATTGTTAACTTCTCATTGATCCCCTCTACACTGGGAACATCCCAACTGGCTGGAAGATGAAATTTATTTTAATAAGAAAATACAGCCTACTCTCCATCCTTCTGCATTTCTTTCAGTATTCAGCTAAGGTGTGTTTGATTCCCCCTGAAATGTTCTTTTTTGAAAACTGAGGTATCAAAATCTGGTGCTTTCAAACATGCCTGAAGGAATATAATTATTTAGGTTTGTTTGACAACCTGGGGCTTCATGTTTCACATAATTTTCCAGAATTCCTTCTGCAGATGCTCAGAGTTGCAGTACACATGTCCTTCAATCATGTGGGGAAAGGTTCTGACTCTGTGTCTATGTGTGTAGGGCTGTGAGGAGGCACTTGAGAAGGACAAAGGGCAAACAGTTATTTTTCCTGACTGTGCTTCATTTATTACCTTCAGAATTAGAGTTTATGTTGCATGTTGATTTTGTCTCATGGGATTGCAGTAAAGACATAATAGGATGGAATAGGCTAAACAAATGTGACAGATCTTAATATTCTGGTCTTAGGACATCCCAAGTGTTAGTGCAGGAGTTTTTGGCTGTCATTATTTTGTGTGACTTTTCCAAATTAAATATACCAGGGTGAGGGATGGCAGCTGCAGGCTCTCCAACCTGGGGCTCTCAGCTCAGGTAGAGCTTGCTGAGCTCTGCTGCATCAGGCTCTGACTCAAGGACAAGAACATGCTGTCAGTGCCAAGGTTTGCTCAGAGATGATGCAATCTAGCAAATGCAGATCCATCTGAGGTCTGAGGACCAGAGACTTTGCTGTGTTTCATAAGGGTTTGGAAAAAGACAAGAAAGAACAGAAAGGGCGTTTGTCCTTGATTTTGCCGTGGAGGTTGGGAAGGCTGCAAGGTGCAGTATCCTGAGATTACACTGGAGACCTCAAGGAATTTGAAGTCTTCTGGACCTGTTTTGTGAATGAGAGAGGTATGTGCCAGCCTAGGTTCTTTTCTAGCTTAGTTTGGTAGAATCTTACCCTTTCATTTCAGGTTCCTTTATCATGGCATTTCTATTTAAACTGGGCTAGGTGAGTCCAGTGAGGAAGGATTCTGTTTCAAGGATCTCATATGTATTGTGTACAGATTTTCCACCAAAGAATACAGCTTCTGGAGAATGTTTTATTTTTCCATCTCAGTCTTGCATTTTTTAACAGCATACTTCACCAGCTGCAGAAGGATAAAATGTGTACATGTGCCCTTTTGCATTGTGTCTTTATTTCTTAATCACTTGTCTCCTACCAATTGTGCAGGTGTCATGTACCCCATTCAAGAAAGAGGTAGGAGTTGCTCCTCCCTCAGGAAAAGTTTCTTTTCTAAATGCTCCAGATGGAGACAGTTTCTCAGTTGGCAATTGGGAAAGCAGTGGCAGTGCTGTGTGGCATTTTGCCTTCTATTCTGTACCCTTTCTCCAAGGGTGTGTCACTGTGGGGCTCAGCTGGACCCTGAGCGGGACTGCTGGAACCACCTGGAATCAGCTCCTTCCCACAGAAAGCAGCCAGCCAAATCCCTCACACTTGCACCCCAGGCATACCTGTGCCCCATTCAAACAGGTGTAAATAATTACACTTATTTAATTGAGATTTCTTTGTCCTCTTCTGATTTTTCCAGGCCCCTCCACATGCTGATCTGCAACGCTGCCGTGTTTGGTGTTCCCTGGTCCCTGACAGAGGATGGCCTGGAGTCCACCTTCCAAGTGAACCACCTGGGACATTTCTATCTTGTCCAGCTTCTGGAAGATGTTCTACGCCAGTCATCTCCTGCCAGGGTTGTTGTGGTGTCCTCTGAGTCCCACAGGTTGGTGAATGTGAACTTTGGTTTTGCTGGAATCTTTAATCCTTAAAACATGAAACGGCTGGGGCAGAACCACAGGAGTTTCTGAAAATGAAGGTCCTTGCTCTCAAGCATTTGCCTTTGAATAATCTTTTTAAAAAGAGAAGCATTACTAATGCCTGTGGATGTTTCTGGATTTGGCTCTGTTGCTGGATGAAGCATGTTCTAGTTTTATAACAGTATGTAGATATTTTTTTGATCATTCTTTGTGTGAATGCAGATTTTCGCTGCGTTTCAGACCACTCATTGATTTTGTGAGGAGATGGAATAATAATTGATTAAATCTGAATGGCATGACCTATATTGATTTGTCATTCAACAACTTCAACATCTTAGCAAGAAGAATGTGCAGATATTTTAGCAGGAGAAACAATGCAATTAAAAACTGCTAGATGAAATCCAGTTGTTTTATAATGAGAAATTAGGGAATTCAATGTAGACATTAGCTGTATAATTGTAAAATGGGAAGTAGTGTAGTTAATACATATTACAAATCTGGCTAGGCCTCTTTTGGTAAATTTTTTAATTAAAATGTTAGATGCTCATCTTTTCTACTGCCAGGAAATGTACAGTTGGTAAAAAAGATGTTGATGAGGTTTGCCTTGTTTCAGATGTGCTTGTGTTTTTGTGTTAATAACTGAAAAGATGGTTTTGATTTAAATAAAGTTCCTTGTGCAAAATGAATGCCCCAGTTCTGGATTTTACTGAGCACAAACCACTTACTCCTTGCTGATTTAGTTTAAGGACTGCAGGATTAAGCCTATAACATCCAGCTTTAAACATTACTGTTGATTTCTATTTCACTTTTGGTTGTGTGTAGCAGCTCTAGCAAACTAAAAGGAAGAATGTGAGAGTGCCTTTTTTTTTTCCCCTCCTGTCTTCATATTTCTGAAATGTTTTAGTGACCCAGAATGAAGCTTATTTTTTTTAATCATGTTTCCATAAAATGTAACCCCAGGGACCTGGTAGAGAGAGACCAGCCAAGGGTCGGGCTGAAACCTTTATCACTTCCAAACACAGGGGATTATGGTATAAATGACACACTGCAGATAGATTTACTTTTACCATTTTAAATTTATGATGGCTGAAATGAAAGGAAGCAATAGAAAATGCCAGTAATAATCCACCCCACTGTTAAAAGACATGAAATGTCTCGTAATTAGGTGGTAACAAAATCTGGACATCCTTATCTTTGCAAATCACACCAGGTTTGTGAAAGCAAGTAGCAGAGTCCTGTTAGGAGTGAGGGCAGCTACTGCAGGGCAGGAGAGATAGCTCTAGAAATAAATCTGCCAACTCCAATCACTTGCCAGATGTGGAGGGCACAATGGGATATGTATAAATGAGCTGTTATTTAATGGGAGATTATGTTGAATTGTCAGCTGCTTGTTCCCCCTTGTAAGTTTGTATCTCTGATAGTATTTTAAATGACATCTTTGTTTTTCACTGCATTAAGTGCTGTGTGTAACCAGGGCTCTCATCTCTGGACATCTTTATCTGTGATTTTGAAAACATTTTGAAAGTGCTCATTGCTAAGTCAGAGAGATCAGCCAAGGTTGACAGAAGCCCATAAGGAAATAAGTAAGAGTCTGTGTTTGACTAAAACAATTAACACAACTAGTAAATTTCCCCTTTTCTAAGGAGTCCAAGTAATGTCTTGCAGCCTATCTTATCACTTGGGCTGATCATTGTAAATAACTGTGCTTTCCCCACCCCCCAGTCTGTTTAATGGGAAGAAGTTTATGTAAGGAGTTAGTTAGGTATTATTAGGTGGTCGTTCTTTCTGACCTACTTGAGAACTCTGAGCCTTAAACCATGTCGTAAACCAGAAGTGTTGGTATCTAATTACTTCCATAAACCTTGACTGGATCTTTTTGCTGGAGTCAAGACCCCCTGTTAGGGGAAAAATTAAGTCCTATGTTTGCAGAAAATGCTATCCTGCACTGCTCCAAGGCAAAATATTTATTTGCCTCTTTGGTTCTTTGTTCATTTCTAGTTACTTCTCTGGATTCAGCACAAATGAATTCTGTTTAAATTAAACTTTTGGGTACTTAAGGCACATCATATTAAAATCAGAATAATAAGTAGTTTGACTTTCCTTCTGTCTTTATTTCTGTGTTGTTAATTTTTGACTTCTGTCTTTATTTCTGTGTTGTTAATTTGATTGTACAGCCCTTATTCCTCTGAATTCACTGAGATTGGCTCACATAAGCACACTTGCAGGACTTGACTCAAAATATGCCACCGTGTTTCCTTTATACAGTAACACACAGAGTTCTATTTATGGATTATTTTTGGTGTCATAAGTGGTTACTTGTGGAACGAATATAGGAAATTCCTCCCAGAATAGTCCTCTTAATTTCAGAAATGTATTTTATCTAACTGAAAATTATGAAAGAGAAATTTTGTTGTTGAAATTGAAGGGCTAATTGTGCAAGACACAGAACATCCTGGATTCCTCTTGAGTTCAAATACTGTATTGCTTTTTTCTGAGCATATTATAATTCTGCTCACAGAATGAATGTAGAAATTCCAGCTGATCTCTTCATTTCTGGGCATGAGATGCAAAATTAGTAAAGATATTTTAAAACATTTTTCTAGTGTGTACTATAATTATGTTTATCCCTGTTCTCCCCAGCTGATTCTGAAAACTGAGTATTAAAAAGAGCTTGCTAAATCCTTTTTATTTTTAGTAGCTCCTCTGAATGAAACACAGATCTGTAACTAAATGTAGTATTATTTTCTAATATTAAGATATACCACTAAATTAATAAATGAAATTATAAGAACTGGGAGGAGAAATTCTTTATGGAAATTTCCTTTTCTTCATCTAAATGTCTTTAGAACGTTCACTACTTTGTTTCTTTCCTTTTTTTTTTAACAACAAACAGCTGGTGTTTAATGACTCTGTCAGACCCAATTAAAAAACGTCAACTAGTTACTTTGATTTGTGTTCAGCCATGCCATGGGTATACTTAAAAACATTATGCTCTGCCAGAGCTCATTTTGGCTTTGTTTACATTTATCTTTTAAACATATAAGACTATTGATGGCAAGTTACCAAGGTTATAACCCCTTTATATTCATCAATTTTTAATCTAAAAAAGAGCTTAAGAGGCAGTGAGACTCATCCATAGTTACTTGAACACTTAAATGCAAGTGTGTGAGCACTGGATGAAATGATCAGGGGATGGGAAGAAGGGGAAAAGAAAAGATGCTCTGCTTTTAGTGCAGAGTTATTTTATCCTACATTATTTCCTCCAAGCTGATCATGTTTTTATGGATATATGGCAAAATCTGTTTTGGTTTTTTATTTAATTTTAAAATAAAGTGATTTGTAAGTTACATACAATGTCTTTAAACCATCAAAGTGTTTTCTGAGTTGTTTTTGTTTATTGTTTGCTGTTTATAATGAACCAATAATTTTACTGCCATATTATATGGGACTGTTCCTTGGGTCTCAGGCAATTTCCAGTAGATGCTTTCAGCTGCTAAATAAGCTGCTATTTTATGTTGGTTCTGGCCAGGATCTACTCTGTTGTCTACATTTTATATTGTTCTTAATGAGAGTGAAATTAACTCTGGGGCATCTAAGGCATATTTACTGTTTCTCAGATTTACAGAAATTAAAGACTCCTCTGGAAAGCTGGATTTCAGCCTGCTTTCTCCATCCAAGAAGGAATATTGGGCTATGTTGGCCTACAACCGCTCCAAGCTCTGCAATATCCTGTTCTCCAACGAGCTGAACCGGCGCCTCTCTCCCCACGGGGTCACCTCCAACTCAGTCCACCCTGGAAATATGATGTATTCCTCCATTCATCGCAGCTGGTGGCTCTACACTCTGCTCTTCACCTTGGCTCGACCTTTCACCAAGTCCATGGTAAGTGAATGCCTTAAAATATTTTGTGCATCTTCATTTTTTTTTCAAATTGGGGCAGAAGAGTGGTGAAAATCCGGCTGTATCTACCTCTTGCCTTTTATAACCGTGATCCTGGTTTTAATGGCAAAAATCATGCCAAGACAGTGCTCTAGAAGAGGATTCTTCAACCACTCAAGGTTTACTTTGTCAATCTTCTCTTAAGGAACCTTCTAAGAGGGGAGTGCATGACCTTGTTTGCATATATGATTTTCACTGTGATTAAGTACATCCTGTGTCTTAGATGTGGGATAGTTGGGAGTTATTTCTGTGCTCAGGATATATAAAACATCAAAAAAATTGCTCTGGGTTTTAAATGGAATATGTTGACTGCATTTTTTTATGTAAACAGATGCCCTAGTTAGAAAAGATACTCCAGACATTATTAATGGCTGAGGGAAAGTGCTTTCAGTGGTAAAAGCACCTTCATTCATATTTAAAAAAAAAAAGCAGCAACCCAACAATTTTCTTGATTCTTACAAAGTGCTGAAGACAATGGGTGTTTTCCATTTGTCTCCATTGGAGTTTGGACTGGAACCATGACATAATGAAAGGCTTTGCAGTTCTTCCATTGCCAAGGTTATGAGTCTATTATGTAAGAATTTGCAGCACCTCCAGCACTTGGAGGGCTTACTCTGATCCTTTGAACCTCTGAGCCAATTATTTATAAGGAGTCCAAAGTATTTTTTAGGCAGAGAATGGCATTTACTTCATTGAGAACTGGCTTCCTTTAACCTTAAAGACTGTTTTTCATTCCTTTTTCACTGACCAAGAAGGGTGTTCCCAAAAAAAGGAGCGGGGAGAAGGAGTCTCCCTCGAACATTTGCTTCTATCAATCAGGGAAATGAAAAGATCCATTTATAGTGGGATAAGGTGTTTGGAAAATAGAGGTGTTTAAAAATCTGATTACGTGTCCATAGAAGAAAAATACTGGATCTTCAGTAAGACCTGTGGAGCAAAAATATAAACGCTCCAGTGCTGACCAGGTGTCAGTCAGGAGAGCCCCCACACCTCCAACCTCTGGCTGTGTTTTGCAGCCTGCACATATGCAAAGCCTATTTATGTCCACAAGATTGATATGTGAGTGCTCTGGCACCTTGGGACGAGTAATAATATCTTTCAGCAGCATGTTTTTTTGACCAGGACCTATAAAACCATGTCTCTGCTGTGTTAGGGATTGTTTGTAAAACAAATTCTTAAGTTCTCCTGAGAATGTGTGAGTGAATGTTATCAAAATCCTGTGAAAAAGATCCAGTCTGTGGATGTTTATGAATTGTTAGTTTTATTTACTCTGACATATTTTTACAAAGGGAACTTTTTGTGTTTGTTGCTCAGGGAATCTTATCCTCTAAGGAACAAAATAAAACACTGATGTTAATTTTGAATTCTTTAAAAGAGTGGATAGATTTTTAAATCGTGTCTATTAATGGGTATCACATATAAGAGACTACAAAGATACCAGCACTGAATAACAGTGCACTCTGGTCCAGCCCAAATCACTTCTGTTAAGTCCTTCATGTTAGAATTTCACTGAGATTATTTGAATGTCATGGTGGAGGATATGGGCTGAGGGTAAGCATCAGTTTTACAACTCATATTCTGATATGAATTACGTTCCCCTGAACTCTATCAATGTTTCAACAGCCAGTAAAACTAGAAAAGTGCCCCTTCCTGGGTATGCAAACAAGCTGAGCTGAAATTCTCATCATCATCAGGGTAAGAGGTTCTATTTTAAGGCTTGTAGAGAGCAAATTATTTGCTGCTGCTTCTTCTTTTTTAGGGATTGTGCTGTTATCAATAGATAATAGACTGGAATAGACTTAGTTGGGGATCTTTTTCTGGGCTTCCTTTCTGTGTTTCTGAGGCAGCTCACCCTGGAGTTCAGATGAGTGTTTTGGCCAGAATGTTGGGAGTGATCTCAAAGCTTTACAGCTGCAGTCCCAAGGTGGTGAGCTGCTCGTCCTCCCTGAGCTTTCCAAGGATGTCTGCATTGCACAATGCAGCATGATGCAGCAGCATTTAAAGTAGCACCAGCTGAGCTGGGCCCATCACTGGAGCTGAGACTGGAGACAAGGTTGTGTGGAGAGAGGGGAGGTTGGGCAGCCCAGACAAGGAGCCACACAGAAATGCCTGGATAGGTTTTGGTCTCTGAGGCTGTAGCTTCAGCTGCTGCAGCATTTTGGTGTGTGGAGAGGCCAATCCTTCCTGGAGGCTTCTGGAGTCTAATATATATATATATATACACACACATACACACACAGAAACTGCAGCTGCCCACACCTGATTCTAAGGCCTTTTTGTATTATTGTGGTATTCAGGCAGTAGTTTGAAGTAGAGCAATGGAAACTGAAGACTATTCCTTTCTTTCCCATTGAAATGTGAAATCCATGACGATTTCTACACAGAAATTTAGAAGAAGTATTTTGTAGAGAGAAATAGTTGCAAATGAATTACCATTTTATTATTATAGTAGCTCTACTAATGTCAAAAGAGCTTTTTTTTATTTACCACTAAATAGCTACACAGTAAGTTGGAGATGCTTAGATTATAATTAAATGTCAATTGAAACAAGTGGCCACTGTAAAAAGCAAATTGGAAGAGAAGCTCTGAAAGTAACTGTGTAGGCCATGCTTATATTTAGCTAGTTTGATCTAAGGCTCTAGGGTTTTGGGTTTTTTCTTTCTACCTCTTTTACTCTCTTCTTTCCCTTTGTCTTCAAAAACTAACTTATGAAAAGTTTGACTGAGTTTTTTTTTTTTTTTGTTTTAAATAAATGCTAGTCATTCAGAACCCATCTGATTTTTCATTATTTACATACAAGACTAAAGTTAAGTATATTTATTGTAAGTTTCAGGCTTACACTGAGTGTGGTATCTGGTGTCACCCCCAGGTGATTTTCAGTGTACAAGGGCATATAAAATTATAAGCAAAGTGCCATTATCACACACTTGTGATAGTCTTACATAGACCCAAATATTTTTGTTGGCAGGTAACAGAGCAGAAAGAATATCATGTGTTAGAGTAGCAAGAGCTTAACAGATGTTTCAGTGAGCTGCATTTTCAAATCCTTTCACATTAAGAAATGGCTGGGGTTTGGGGAAGTTCTGAGACTATTGGGTTACATTTCCTGTGGCAGTGCAAAGCCAGCCATTGTGTTGGACTTCTAGCAGATGTGTTACCCCCTTTTAATGGCTGGGAGTAAAACACTGGTTCTGTTGCTGAGATATAAATTACATTTATAAAAGCTCAACTTGTCACCTTTAAAAGCAGTTAGAAGTAGTAAGACATCTCTGCCCCTAATTTTTCACTGTGTAAGAGACTGATGCTTGAAGTGCTCTTTGATTTCTCCCTCCTCCCCCAAAGACAGTAACTTTCCAGAACTGGATTTTGTCTTGAAATTATTGCTGTTGAAAATTATAAGGAATATTTCTAAGGGCCCAAAAGTCTTCTGCATGTTTAATTTTTATCTAAACCCATGAATTCTTGTCACTGGGATATTTTCCCAGCAGTGTTTGAGGCAGTAGCCCTGTGTTGCAGTGTTCATTCAGGCACGAGCAAACTGCAGTGCCTCCAATGGCTTCACTGGCTTTGCTTTTGCCAGAAGTTGCAAGTGTCTAAATTTAAATTCCATGTCTAAATTTAAATTCTGTGTCATGATTTCCATGCACATCTAACATCAACTCAGAAATGTTATTCTGGCAAGAAATCAATCTGCATCTACAGGAGTGACTGCAACCTAATGATCACATCTGTTTGCTTTTGATAAAATCCCAAAAGAGGCTCTGCAGCCTCATCACCTCTTTGCTTTCTCCCCTGTCCTTTGCTGAAGAAGCTGGAATTACCCTTAGAGCTGGGGATAGAATTCCCTCTCCAAGCAAACATTTTTTGCTGTCCAAAGATCTGTGTGGGCTGTGTTGAGTTGATGTTGGCTTCCAGTTCTGAATTCACAGTTCAGGCCAAATTCTGCCCTCAGCTGTGCCTGTCCATCCCCAAGAGCAGCCTGGGCAGGGTGGGTATGAGCCTGTTCCAGCACAGAATTTGGCCTCTCTTTCCTTCCTTAAGACACTGCTGGAAATGCACTGGGGTTTCCTGGAAAGCAAGAGGCAGCTCTTTTTGGAAAGAGCCTCACAGTTCAGGTTTGATCAAAATGACAATTTCTTTTCTCAGATTGAGTTCTGGGCAGGAAGTGAAAGAGGACAGGAGAGTGAAAGGGAAATAGGCACCTACTGGATATTAGCACTTGTAGAGAGTGAATAAATCACATGGGCACTTTTCCTGGTTTATGGATTAATGCCTGAAGTGTAAATGTTAAAGTGATGCTAAGCCACAGCTCTCCTTTTTAACATGCAGGTTTGTGGACCTTACCTCCACTACCATGGAGGGACAGTTATTTTATTGAACCCTGATAACATGTGCTTTCTTGCACAAAACTCCTATTTAAAATTGACTGAATTGGGTAAAAAGGCTTATGTGGAAGAACATTTTGATTTGTTGTAATAGGATTGTAAAGAGATGCCTCCAAAGTAGTTGTTGATCATTTTGTGTGTCCTACCCAGCAATAAAATGTGATATAAGCTAGTTTATTATCAAACTTACATTTAACTGATACATACTTTAACTTGCTGCTAAAATAAATGTAGCATGAAATATAAGGGCAAATTAAATTTGTCCCCTGTAAACTACACCACAGGGATGGAAAGTCTCTATGGAAACTTATCCCTGTGCCAAAGTGAGCAGGTCAGGACTGCAGTGACCAGAATGGTGCTCAAGGGCAGCAGGGGCCAGGGAATTTCTGTGTCCAGAACAGCCCCATAGCTGTTTGGGGAGCAACTCTGGTTTTGTCCTGTAATTTTGTGGAGGAAATAAGGAATTTTTTCCTCTCCCTGCCAGATCCTTGCAGAATTTCAGAATGCTTTGTCAAGTGTGTGGGCTGCAAGGCAGGGAAATATTTGGTCCTTGATGTTTTATGCCACATGTAATCAAAGCAAAGTCAATGTGCTGTGGTTCTTGGATAATGATCCAGTGAACTGTTGCATTCTAGAAAGATACTCAA
Organism: Geospiza fortis; assembly: GCF_000277835.1. Taxonomy (NCBI): domain Eukaryota; kingdom Metazoa; phylum Chordata; class Aves; order Passeriformes; family Thraupidae; genus Geospiza; species Geospiza fortis. The sequence continues at coordinate 4,661,972 of NW_005054343.1, forward strand.
ACTTTATCACTGAATATTTGAGATTTTTTAACTAACGATGAGTTTTGAATCATGTTTATAGAAAAATAATCCCTAGAGTGTCTTTTTGGGGGCTGTTCATCCTGGGGAGGAGGAGGCCTTAATACTTGCAGTACCTAAAGGAGCCCCAGGGGAACTGGAGAGGGACTTTTTTCCAAGGGGATGGAGGGACAGGACAAGGGGGAATGGCTCCAAACTGATAAAGGGCAGGTTTGTTTCCCTGTGAGGGTGGGGAGGCCCTGGCACAGATTGCCCAGAGAAGCTGGGTGTAATGGTGATCTACACATCTGAAATTCAGCAGAAGAAATATTTTTGGATGAAGGTTAGTTTTTATTTCTTTGACCCTTAAAATCCTGAGCCCAAAATTAAAATGGTAAATGGTAAAAGTAATGAAATTACATAATTGAATGTTGTTACTCCGTGTCATTTTGTGATATAATTCACAGAGCAATATAAATTTTGTGGATTCTAGAACACAGTTTATATTTCCTCACATTTCTTTTTTTCAAGTTTCTATTTATGAATGGATAGATGTTCCGGAAACCCCAAGCTTTTGTTGGCCCCGGGTAGCAGAGATGAAATATGAATTTTTTATTTTTTTTTTAAAGAATGTAGTGTAGATCCTATGTTAGGGAACTATAATTAAAATGCTATTTCTTAATTGGGGGATGCAGTGCTTAGTTACCTTATTTTCCTAGAACCCCTTGGATATCTGAGATGCTTTATTGTACCATGGTCTTTTCATTTCTCACTCTATCATCTTTGAAGAGGTGCCATACCACTTTAAACAGTTCACCAATCAGTTTCAGATGATGGATTCTCTTTAATCATTTACATCCAGAGAAAGTCAAATATTCCTTAGGAAGCCAAAGTAATCTAACAGAATGTATAGTGTTTGTGCAGCTGGATATCTTATTTATTTGAAGTTCTCAGGGAAATCTCTTCTGACTTTACAAAAAAGATGGAAGAGTAAACAGCACCAGCGTCCAAGTAATATGAGCTAGAAAGTCCCTTCTTTTAGAGAAAAGTCATTAAAAAAAGTATATTTGCAAGATCCAAAAATAATAAAGTATATCAAATGCAGAGTGCTACAGAATGTTTTTTCAATATTCTTACTATTTTTACATGTGTGTGTATATATATGTGTGTGTGTGTGTGTGTATGTACCTACGTATCTACCAATCTATAGAGGTGAAAAATATACTTGAGTCTTTAATATAGTTCATATTCCTGAATAGGTGAACACAATAAGAGTCTGTCTGCTGGAAAAAAAAAATATTCATTTGTTTGTTTTTTACTGTGTGACATGTCATTTATCATCATGCTGGCATTCCCTGGACATAACTGCATAACTGAATTAACATTCCTAAAAACTTCCTTCCAGGAAAGCTATTGAAAATATACGTGTATGCACGGAAATATGAATATTTCTAGGCTTTTGGGAGATATCCCACTGTGATGCTAATAGTATTTCTAGTTCCTGTCAGTTCTCTATTCCAAAGTTTGTTGTGTATGTATAGATATATATATATTAGTGTGGTAAATTTCTTTTTTTTCTTCCTAAAGCCAAGACTCAAACTTGCAGGATGTTCCTTGCCCAGCTTGGAGAATTGGCCAGATTTCCATGTAGAGGGAAATAGGTCTGCGGTTTGATGGGACTTTTTAGGGAGCCTGTTCAATTTTTCCACTGGATATTCACTGGCATTTTGTACCTCAGTACCTTCCATTGTAAATTACTCTGAGAGTTATTGAAAGGATTGAGTTAGATACTGGACAAATCCTCAGCTTCTTTCTACTGCAATCATAATTATTTTATTGTCCCTGTGCCTTCTTTCTAGGAGAGGGCTTGTGTGTTTCTAAAGAAAGAGAAGAAAAGGGAATATATGTTCCAGAAAAATTAATGAAACCAAAATGTTTTCCTTAATTTTGTGTTGGTTTTGTTGCCAATAGCAGCGGGAGATGATGTGCTGCCCTGCCTGTACTCTTCCTTTTCTTAACCTACTCTCTTAAAGTCTGCAGTTTCTCACTATGGTTTTATCAAAAAAGGAAGAAAGTAGAATGTATGATTTTGTGATTTTAAGAGTTGTTTAAACATCTATATATGAAAATAAATATATATATGATTCAAGAATCAAATTTAAGAATGGAAGAAGATTTGGCAAAAAAAGGACTTGAATCAATTTGGCAGTTGAAATATTAAAATGGTTCTGTGTTCTGGTATGTGTTAGATGGCCTGAGTTTGTATGATTTTCTTTTGAAAACGTAGCAGATTTGCACTCATTCCCTTCAGAGGGAAGGTAATAATAATAATAATGAATCAATCCATTGTGCTTAATTCAGTGTAAAAGTGCACCCCAAATGATACAAGACTTAGTAGTTTTGCAGTAATTGGTATAAGGATTCATAATCAGAGAATTTCTGAATTTATTTCAATTTTAAACTTCCTTTTGAGACTTAGTATACTTGATTCATTTGGATTTTCCAACCTCTTTATTCTGCTGTTTCTGGGAAGTTGTTAGAGTAGTAGCATCAATCCTATTTTAGCAAGGAGGATGTCAGTAAATATAAACAACGTAGTCAAATTCCATCCATTATTTTAGTGCCAACATGTTTTTGCAGTTATTAAGTATCACTATGGATATAGCACAGTCTTTGTTGCATGGCACAAAAAAATCTATACAAGGTAGTTGAGGAATTCTATTAATTGCAAAAGCATCACCTTGAAATAAGATAAAGATAGCCATGTTGGATGATGATGATCTTAAATAAAGTGTCTTTTGATATGTAGAGGGAATTGTTTGTCTTGAAAACAAGATCTACTTGTCCCAAACATGCAAGATTGACTAGTCAGTGCTGTAGATTTCCATCTCTTCCAACAGTGCTATCTTAAGGGCTGATATTTCCAGAAATGGAAGTATTTTTTCCAAAAAATGGAGCTGAGCAGATGTAAGAGTTGAAATGTACTGTGAACTTACTTTTAATGCTTGGTCACAGCATTTCTCATTTCTTTACTTTCTCATAGATGGGTGTGCACATACAATAACTGTGAGACTCCTAACTGGATATGGAAGTATTTGCTCAAGTGCTGAGCACCAGGCTTGCTGTGAAAGGAATGGGCTTGCAAATCCTTGTGCTGAACTGGCACTTAGCACTGATTTTTGATTGAATGTTGTACCTACTATTATGCAAAAACCACTGAAGAACACTTCAATTTAACAAGCTAGAGCATAAGAATACTTGGAAATACTAGGATTAAATTTTTCACTGAAGTTCAACACTCTTGAATGTACATCTTTTTCTTAGAATTACCTTGTCTCTCACTGTAATCTATTAATGAATACAATTAGGGTTTTTCATTTTGTGAGAAAATTGGAAACACAATTTCTTTCCACTGAACAGCATCACTATTAAATTGTTGTCCTGAATTGTCAAACTTGCATTATGATGAATACTACCAGTGCAAGAAAACTAATTTAGCACTTCAAGTAAAGCAACCATCTTGGCAATTTTTTATGATAATGAATTTGTAACAGTGTCATTTAGAATCTGATTGTCTATTCACATCAAGTAGCTCATCCCATCCCAAATAGTGTGGTTATCTAACAGTATTAATTATGGAGCAGTGGCATGATCTGCAGAATGATACAATTGACAGGCTTCCCATGGCAGAGCAGTGTCCTGCCTCTGTAGGAAAGGAATTCCCATTACAGGTTACAAAGGCAAAGGTCCCAAATATCAGCAAGGTGGGCATCTGAAAAGTCCTTTCCTGTTTCATCTTGTGGATCACTGTGATGACCATTCTCTGTCATTGCCTGTTTCCTCTTGTGGATCACTGTGATGACCATTCTGCTTGTAATATCATAGCATAAATGTAAAAATGGAATGTTATTTTTTTTCTTGTGTAGCAACACTAAAAGAAGGGTTTTCTGGGAAATAAATTTATTTTTGTTGGTCAAGATATCATGAGTAAACAGAATTTAACCAGTTCAAGGAACAAGGTGTTACCTGAGCTGAATGAACTACATTGCTTGCATTTTATGAACTACTATGTACAAAGTGAGCCTATCTCTTAGCTTTTACACCAAAAGTGGTGATTTTGTGAGAAAAAATGATGTGTTGAGTTCTTCCCTTCCCTTGATGAGAAATGTATGTGAATTTTCAACTTTTAGAGGCATTATGGCAGAAAGTATCAACAAAGCTGTCAGTTCCACTTGTGATATATATTTATTGTCTCCCTTTTGGCTTTGTGTTTCTAAAGGAAATGTTTTCATATAGAATGTCTTTTTATCGAAACAACAGCTGAGCGTATTTTGGTGATGAGGTGAAATTTATCATTATTGAATTACATATGTGCTTATTCCATAATCAGTAATGTGATGTTTTAAATGGTCTTCAGCTGAAGCTCTTTGGAACACAATCCAGATCGTTGCTTGTCTTGGAAAATCGAATGCTCTGTGTGTCCACCCATGGCCAGCAAAGCTGAGCATTGCTCAGGGCTTTTTCTGCTGCTAGGAAGGGACAGAACACTCATCTGAAAGTTTTGTCACAGTCCCTAGCAAAGATTCCTGTAAATGCAGTCTAACTGCTAATCTGTTCCCCTGAAATCATGTTTATGGTTGGTAATGAAATGTGACTGGGACAAATTGTGGTCATTGCTGTTCACTGTCATTATAAGGAAAAAAAATAATGCTCCTGTTCCCTTCTGCTGGCGGATACATCCATGAATTAATGATATTGGTCAGAAGCTGGAAGGAAAGGGTTGTCCAGACCTGAAATGGAGACTTAGACTGACTTCATTCCAGGTCTATTTGCTTCAGACATCTCTACTGAAATGTTTGTGGTCTGTTATGCCTTAATGCTCTGGGAGATCTTTGTGAGTCCTTCCCAAGCAAATGTTCTGAATTCATTTGGATGACTTCCTTACTGTGTGAGTGTCAGCACTGAATGTCAGCAGTGAAGAAATGAAAGCTTGTTCCATCTTCTTCATTTGTTTGGTTTGCTATTTTCGTAACGTATGTTTGTTAGGGTAAATGCTGTTGTGTTACAGCCATGGTTTTTCAAACTTCCGCCTTCCTCTGTGTAGGTGAGCTAAATGAATTACCAATTTTCTTTGGCATTATTTACTTTTGAAGCTTTCTGGTTGCCTGGGCATTTTTGATGTTGTAAAATGAAGCTTGGCTGATAACTGTTGTATCAGAAGACAGAGGTGATTTTGCCTTCCCTTGGAGACAGTCAGTAAAGCCACTGCAGAATATTGCTGTGTGGGTTTTGCAGGACTGGGAGTGGAGGTCTCTTGAACTGGCTTGAAATCTTTGCTGATTCTCATGTTTTTGCCTGTGTTGTTCCCTTTTCTCTGGTTTCTGTCCAGGACTGTGGTTTTGCTGTGTTTAACTGATGCCAACTGATTCCAGCAGCGTGCTCACTTCCCACTTTACCAGTAATGCCTGGCTAAAGGCTGTTTTATCTACTACACAACATTCATTCAAATACAAATAAAAAATTGCCTGGACCATTTAATGTTGTCTTTATTAGATGAGCTACTTTAGAACGTTTTATAGGCATTTAAATGAAAACCTTTATGAAAAGCTATGGATTAATTTTCTCAGCCATGACATGCCCAAATACAACACGTGCTGTAGATGAACAAAATCTGGGCTGCAGAAAACATTGCTACTGAAATCTCTGGGAAGGGACTGTTACACTGACCTGATGTCATTTCCTGCCTTAGCCACATGTAAATGTGGCTTTCAAAAGGCAAAAATAAAATTTATAAAGACTTGAGAAATGTTTCACAATGACCATTTTAATGTTTGCAACTGTAAGTTTTGCCTGAGATAGTAACAAAAATATTGAGGAGTAAATAAGGGAGTTCTCTACAAAAAAAGCAAAATTTTAAGATGGTCACTTGTTTTTTTTCTGCTGGCAGTCAATGGCTAAGATCCAAATTCTCAGGCAATGGGTTCATAAATCCCCACACAGAAGGAAAAATATTCTGCTTGTGTTCACTGTGCAAACAGCTGAAATAATGCTGATAGAAAAATAATTTTATTTGAGGTAATCAAATGTACAGAATTAAGTGAAGAATTTGCTGCTAATTCTGAGTTTTCAGACGATTACCATTTTTTCCTAAACATTTATGTTGTGATTTTCTTTTTCAACAGAAAAAAAAGTATGTTTTGAATGGACTCAGATAAAAATGCTTTATTTTTTCCTTATTTCTCCCCTCTCTCCCCATCATGTCAATAGCTAGAGAAATAATTCTCAAATTACTACAAACAAGTCATTGGATTTCGGGGGGACTATTCAGTCTCATAGGTGACTGTTTCTGAAGTTTCCAAGTGTGGTCATTAATAGATTGATGGAAGCTGTTTCCCAGTTTTCATTGCAGTGACTCTTAATGGCTGCCAATTAAAATATATTTACATATGTACTTACATTTCCCACCATAACGTGGAGCCTATAACATGATTTATACTGACAGATACTGATTGTTGTTTAATTCTTCCTTTTATCCACACGCTTTTGAATTATGAATTATATCAATCCTTAAACCTTTGTTTGTTTTAGAGTAGGTTCTCTTTTTTTATTTTTGCCTCTTGGCACACCATATATGCACTAGCAAGTGCTCACAGTTTCAGCTGCATTTAAGGAAATATTGTTGTAAGGCTTTTATGTGCTGTACTTCAATCAGCTAGTGCCAGCAGTATCCCAATAGAAAGACCCTCAACAGACCATTTTCAGCATTTTGCTGCAATTAAACTCCTCTGGTTTTAGCCCTCAGGCAATTTAGTACCTTTTTACATATGCACATTATGAACTTTTGACCAGGGCCTGGTAGTCATATATTAGATAGCAGCTTTTGAAAGCAGACTTAACAAGTTCCTCAGAGTATTGCAGCCAGAGTCAGTTGTGGAAAAGGTAATTTAACCAACTTGCAGTGAGGCCATTCAGAATCGTACTGATGATCCTAAATATGTCTCTTTTTTTTTTTTTTTTCCTTGTTTCCTCTGGAAGCTGGTAGCAAGAGCTCTCAAAGAATGTGATTGATCTTTTATTCAGTAGCTAACGAGGGCTGTGATTCTATTAGTGCTCTACAAGGCAAGGGAACAGTGATTTAATGAAGTGTCTGGCGAGCTGGTCATAGATTTATCCTGTTGTCTCTAATTTGCAGCGCCGTTGTGAGCGTAGAAGAAGCTGCACTGGCAGTGCCATTAAGCAGGTATTTCCTTAGCAAATTGTTGTAAGGTCAGGTGTAGTTATGTGGGAAAGGCAGTGCCTGAGCCCTGGGTGTCTGGAGATGACAGCAGCTGTGCCGAGCGCGCGCTGGAGCGGAAAGGGAGGATCAGAGGTCCGGCTGCGAGCCCCCCTGGCCTGTGCAGGAGCAGATGAACTGCCAGGGAGCACTAATAGAGTCATAATTGGCCATTAGAACTGCAAAGGTGCAGTAACGTCTTCATATAAACTGCCTGGCGCCAGACCTGGTGCCAGGTGCTGGGAGGTTCCGTGGTAGGCTGATCTGGTAAACCTGATTTTTTTTTTTTATTCTTAAAAAAACGAGGCAGCGCGTCCTAATCGCTGCAGTGCAACAGAAATACGAGAACATCAAAACTTGAGTTGCTTTAAAGTGACATTAATGTCTTCAGTACATTTACTTCGGCGTGTAACCTGTCAGTCTTACTCAGAAACGATGCACTAAAATTTGCCATGTAGCTATGGGTAAAAAAATATCATAAAAATGCTTTGGCTTTCACTGAATTAGTACTAAATAATGCATTTTATTTCTGTCAACCAAAGGCTACTGAATTTTTTGTTTTCTTTTTCTTTACTAACCTGAAATACTCTTCTGGCGATACCTGTAATGTTGCACAGCTTTTTTTCAGCGTTGTTTTTCCACAAACCTCTGAGTCTGAGTTAGCCAAAGGCAACCATTTTCAGAAAGGAATTTTCTTTGCATTAATTGTTTGGTAATTTGAGAAGGAAATCATGGTATGGCTTTATACATTGTCAAGGAGATCAGTCAAATATTTCAATCCAAAAGTTATGCAAAATCATGAAGCAGATCTGATGTGTGGTTCTGTCCTAGCTAGACACAGAACAGTAGATAAATGAATGGTTTTGAGATTTCTGGGATATTTCCTGGTGGCAGCTGGAGAATTCCCATGTAGAAAAGTGGTCAAAGCTGAGAATTAGAGGGTAGGCAGAGATGACATTGTGGGAGTGTCAGTCCACTTCTGTTTATGTGTAGTTCACAAAATTGGGATCTCAGCCTTGTGTTCCAGGCTCTGTGCACAAAGGTAAAGAAAAGCTTCTGGCCCAAAATGCATCAAATCTGTTTAAGGGAAACTGCAAAAATCTCTCGTGCAGTGGATGAAATGGGGATCTTGGCAAACAGCAAGGAGACAGTACCATGATAACTTGTCTCCTTATATAATTATAGCACATGCACCACCATATAGTTGTCATTGTGCTCAGATGGATGATTTTATCTTTGAAAATTAAAATTTCTTCAGTTGCATGGGCCCTTGAACCCCTGTGAACCTGACACCCTGTAGGATGTCATCTGGGACCCCTGTTAAATATACAGACACAGTCTAGAAAAAGAGATATTGGGCTTTTAAATGAACAGCAGGAGGATTTAAAACAGTGAGCCAAACTTTCTAATTTCCTAATATTGACACTTCTGTCCCTCACAATCTTATTATAGTATTATTCTGTGCTGATCTACCATTTCATCAAAAAGTCTACAATGGAACTAAAAATCTAAGCCTTTTAGCCCATAGATCATTGCACTTGGTAAATGGCTTATTGCAGATTAGATAATGTGGTTCATAGCACATCCAAATCAATAAAAGGCTAGTCTGAACGTAGTAAAGTGCTCTCAGTCTGATTCTTTTTATTAAGTATATCTGCCATGAGCAAAGTGAAAATTTTAGTCTTTTTGCTTAACTTGATGAAAGAAAAAGGCGTTGCTTAAATTTCTGCATGGTTGTTTTCCTTCCTAGAGAAGATCTGTCCCATAGAGTTTAGTTTTTTTTTTTTTTTGAATAAAAATTAAATATATTGTCTGAAAAATGATGCAATTCTTGTATTAGAAAAATTCAGAACCCAGTGGTTTGGTGTTCCCAATGATCCCATGCTAGAAATGAGCCCCTAGCTCTCACATTTGTCAGATACTCAGTGGTCTCTGTGAAATAAACTATTTCATAGCTGTTCATCCAAAAATCATCAGCAGAAACTGTCAATTTCAGCAACAAATGGAGGTGGAGAAATGTGAAAGAAATATTTTGAAGGTTGAGTGGATGATTCAATAGCAAACAAGGAATGGTGTTTTAATCTAGGTTGGGAGAGGCCCAGGATTCACCAGGAATCTGGGGCTGGCAGGGAGGATGTGGTGGCTCTTTCTGCTTTACCCCATGAGTGATCCTGTGCTTCTGAAGGAGCAGAAATACAGAAGGGTATTTTTATTTATCCAGGAGAAATTGAGGAGGCTGATACATGTGTTTCAAGGGTGAACAGGTATGGAAAGAGTTTTTACCCTTCTGGCTGGGGTTATATTAGAAACCTAGAAGAATGGTGGCAAAATGGTAATTGATGTCTCTCTGCCTCTACTTTCCACACACTTCCATTCATTGCAATTTTTTATTTTCCTGTTTACATCCATGGCCTGACCTGCTGAGGAGATGCTGAGCTGCTGAACCAGGTCAAGAGCTTGTCTGGGTTTTGCAGCTTGGCTAAAAAGGGGTTTTAAAGCTATATTAAAAATCCAGTGAATAGCTTGGAATTTCTTGCAAACAATCAAGTCAGATAAACTGTAATTGGCTGCAGAGAGATGCTCTTAACTTACCATTCTTTGACCATGTTATTGACCACTATGTGTTTGCCCATGTTATTAATAATTTATCCTTTGAAAAAATCTATGTGCATTATAGCCTTTGATCTCAGAAATTTCAAAGCTGAACGTGCTATTTCCCTTTTCCTTTTGCATTTTTTCTTTCTTTTTAAAGAATTTTTAAAAGAAGAGAATGAAAAATAATTTTTAAACTTTTTTCTCTTTATTTTGGTGGCAGAGCTTTCTGATGACACCCATCCCTGGTAATGAGAAATGTACATTAATACAGTAAGAATATATATGAATAAAAAAATCAAGGCAAGCTCACTGTACTTTGCAGATGAAAATGTTTGAAAACAAGACTTAATGCATCTAGTAGATTAAAACAGAAATTAAAGACTTTAGAGTAGGAAGAGATCAAAGGCTGTCTTTTCATTGTTCTTTTTATTGTTTATTGACTTCAAAAAGACTTTTTAGTTTAAGCTGACTTTAATGTCTCTTGAATGCTCTTTTGTAAAGTGACTTTGAAAACTCGTGGATAATGTCTTCATTAAGTGGGAAAAAATCTTGGTAAAAATATAACTGTAACTTTGCTTTCATTATAATAGGAATAGATAACACTTTGCTTAATTAAGGTCTGTTTTCCCTCTGTTCAGAATTTTACCACCATTTTTTTCATTGAAATTAGTGCTGATAAAAGCTTCAAGTAGACATTGCTAAACTGAAACTCTTAGTTTTTCAGAGAAGTAGGGGGATGTGAGTTCTCTCTCTGTATTTGTTAATCAGTTAATCAGGATGTTGTCGTGTGTATGTGAGCTATTTTAGGAAACAAAAGAAAAAAACAAAACCCAAAAGCATATTCAAGTTCTATTGATTCTAAAATAAAGCAATGCTTCTTGTGTTGTTGAAAATGTTAATTTGGAGACTTTCTGCTCTCATTCTGTTTCCAAATGTCTGTGCTTTTCTCACCAATCCCTGATGACTTGATGTATTTGGATTATGTTAATACCTGTATTAATAATGACAGTAAAGATCACAAATCTGTGGAGGCAAATGGGAGATTAGGAAAGCCATGCAGGAGAACTTCTCTGGGGAGCAGTGTGGACTTTCCACAGTATTTTGAGGTTTAAAAAATGCACTTTAGGAATAGGACTGCCTTGGCCTTTCCCCTCCCAACAGAGCATCTTTTTCTCATGGTTCTGTGAGATTTTTAGACAGACACTTTTAGATGGAAAGGGAATTACCGTGTTTTCATGAAGTGCACTCCATCTTTTGAGATAACTGAGATATGTATTAATTTTTTGTTTGCTCCTCACTTGTCTGTAATTTTGGCACAATAGGTTTTGCAATTTCTGACATGGGTTTCTAGTGCAGCTCTGTTGTTTGTTACTCTGGGGGTGTTGGGCAGTTATTGGGATGGTAATTTTATGATATTCACCCTTCCCATTCTGTGTATTTCTGCCAGGGCTCTGTGTGCAATTCTTGGGCAATCTGCTCGGCTCTTACTGAGGATCAAAAGATTCTGATTTACAGTCTGCATAAGTTGTTTGCAAGACCTTTTTACGTACTTAAAAAACTCAGCAACTCCTTTCAACGTGATAGCTGAGTTGCCAGAGTGTTTTTTAATGAGAAATACGTGTTGTATGATTTCTGTAACTGCCTAACCTTACTTCAGCTTTAAAGGAGATTGTCTTCAAAAGGAAAACCAAAGCTACACTTGTTTCCCTTTGCTTCCCTTCATGGCTAAGGACAGAGCAGCAAAGCTATTCTTGGCTAGACTTATTTTTACTGACTTTCAGCTATGATACACCTATTAGGAGTCTTATGTCCAGTGCAAAATGAGGCACAAGGCCCTGGAAAGGATGTATTTGATGCTGTGTGAATCTAAAAGCCACATTGTGTTAATTTTGAGGCTGTTGCTAATGTTTTATAAGGATTGACTTATAATTTTCTTTTACATCATTTCACTGTGGGCAGCCACAGTTTGGATTTGGTGATTCAACAAACACTTCCATTTTGTGGAATGTTACTAGTTTTCATATTCCTAGATGCAAAACATTTTTTGCAGTATCACTATTTTTATGGCACAAATGGTTAAGTATTTTTACAAGTGTAGTCTTTGTGGGTGGTTTAGAGGCTCAGTTACCCACTGAAATGGAGGAAATAAATGTCCTCAAGGGTTTGCTTTTGGATCATATGGCACTGTGGGGCTCAGCTTGTTGTTAATAATTCTTACATCTGTGTAGCACACAACAGCACGAGGCAGCCTTTGGAAATGTAGCACAGTATTGCTGCTGGTACCCTTGCAGAAACATCTGAATTCTCGCACAGGAGGTGGCAGAAAAGTAAGCCAGGATAAAGAAAGCAACAAATCAGCTGGTAAAATTGATGTCATGTCTAATCCTGCCTATTAGATTGAGCAGCTAATGGGAAGACTTTGGGAATGTTCATATTTATGATGCATGTGGCAGATGCTGTTTGGATTGCATTGCATGTTTGCACTATGGGCACTTGAGGGGCCAAAACCAGAAAGAAGCCCAAAAAAAGGAGAGATAAATGGACAAGGAAGTAAAATGAATGAAAGAATGAATTCCAAGCTTATTATTGCAGTCATTTTTGCCTTTATTTTGCATTAGGAACTAGCAAGGGGTGGTCCTACAGTGTGAGAAATGTGGCTGCTCTGCCATGTGGAGATTTGGCTCTCCTTGCACCAGGAGACAGCAGACACCCAGGACGTGGAGAGCTTAATCCCTTGGAATTCTGTGCTCAGTGCTTTGAGCTAAAGGTGCCAAACTTGCTCCCCTGATCAGTGCTATGAATCTTGACACGCATGAGAGCGGAGTTTGGCTCAAGGGTTTGTTTGCATATTTGCATGCTTCACTTATTTTATTGGCCACCCCAGACCTGGTTTCCTGCCTTGAACACACAGAGAGGCTGCTATAGTGGTAAATGTACAAAGTGAATTAAAAGGAGGATGCAAAACATCTTCCAAAGAAGGTGAGATCAGAAAAAATTAGGCTGTTTCAAGAATAATTATGTAATGGTTATGTATGTCAGATAATAAATGCCTCATAGCAATGATTCCAAGCTTTCTTTGTGGATATAATGCCTCTCATTATGATCCCAAATTTTATTATGTGTTTTCCAGAAGTCATCCAAGCCCATTCTGGAGATCAATGTACTATATAAAATATTATATTAACAAATTCAGTGTTTGGCTGAGAACTATATGAAAAAGAGGGTAATACAGGCAGTGATATCTCTCCAAAACCACTTGAGCTGTCTTGTTATGAGCTCTACCTCCTTGTTGCCTATTATGTGTAGCAGCAGGGGACCTGAGGGGACCCCTTAAGAGCAGAAGGGTCAGCAAATCACAAAGGGTTGAGGCAGTGTAGCTCTCTTTTGGCTCTGAAGAGCTGAAGTACCCAGAGTAGGCTATTAAAGTCCTGTTTATAGCTAGGCTGGAGTTCACACTCTGGAGTTGCTTTCTGCCTGAGCAAAACAATATATTCCTGAAAGCTGCTGGCCTGTTGGTCTTTTAGAGAATTCTTTCCTGAAATGAGCAGAGCTGTCGGCAAGGGAACACTGAAGGCATCTTTAGATGCTTTTAAAGCAGCAGCTTTATTTTTGTTTGCCTGGTTTGGATACCTTGTAGTACTTTCACACTCCATTTAGTTTGGCTGTTTTCCTCTTTTTCCAGCATTCCCTTCCAAATCATGCAGTTGTTGTAGGCAAAAAAAGCACTAATTGTTAGAAGCCACCTCCCTTCCACCCAATGTACAGACAAGCAGTTGACATCCCCTCCCTTTGTTCAATGTTGACGGGAAATGTCCTTTCTGTTCAAGTTTTGAGTCCAAATGCTGTTTGTGTAGGTTTTTTTTTTTTTTGAATGTGGAAGTTAATATGTTAAGAAGGTTTACAAGACAACATCTTCCTTTAAAGAAGGGCCAGTATCCAGCTGCTGCTCAGCTGTAGGAATGAGCTCCTGGTTCCCTGCTCCTGGAGCTCCACAGTTGTGTGCCATGCATGACAGTGCACACAGTTGCCTTCCCAGCCTTTCCTCCCTGGGGACAGACATTTTAATGCTGCGTCCATTTACATCACAGTTGTATTAATTACATTTAATGTAGTTTTGAGCTAAGGTAGCACAGCCTGATTTCAGAGAACAGAGTGTTGTAATGAGGCTTGAGTACCATTGATCTATGACTTGGATATAAGGGATTCTTCAGGGAGTTTGCTGATTTATGTAGAAGACTGATGTCTGTGGCCATTAGGAAACACCAGTTTTCATTACCTATCAATCTTGTGGAAAACCTTTAGCAGCATGATCTCCTATAATAGTTATCTAATCTGTTAAATTAGAGATTAATGAAATGAAAACATTACAGAAGAGGAAAATACACTTGTAAGAGCAGGCAGTATCACAAGAACAATGCAGACTTATTTGAAAGCATGTACAACAGCAATCTGAAGACAACAAAAGGATAAATCAGCTCCTGCTATTGCTGTCTTAATCTTTAAATTGCAAAAATCTATGTGGATATATGGGTTAGTAAATTACTAGAGCAATGGAGCATATGGGACTAATTCCAAAATAGAAGAAAAAGTAGAACACACAATTTAGAATATCACACACTCATTTGTAGAATGGTCATAGAATTTAATAGAGATCAAGTTTAATTCTGCTTAACTGCATCTTTATTTTTAGATTTGTAGAGTTCAAAAGTTGTTACTTTTTGAAATACTTTAGTGAGATCAAAACTTAGAAGAAAGAAATTCTACATTATATAAAGCTGTGACTGTTATTTATGAGAGCTGTGATTTGGATACTGGGAATCTTTACACAGGGAAAACAGCTAGTATCTTAAATATTTGGAAGTGGAAAAAATGATGGAGACAATATCTTCTGTCAGATCATTTCTAAGCATCTAATTTTCAGCGTGTTCTGTGCTCATTTTTTCCTTGTAGCTACTATATGTAGTGGGATATAAAACAGAAGGCATTTTCAAAAAACCAAGCTGCATTTATCCATACATAAAAAAGAAAATACTATTGAGGTGACCGTGTGTGTCAGTACATCACTTTATTTCCACACCACCTGCTGCAATTAAAAATGAAATCACCAAGCAGCAAGTACAGTAACTTCATCAACCAGCTGATATTATAATTAATGACTATATAGAGTCTCTATTATTGTGTACTTCCAAGGCATCAAGTGGAAAGCTGTCGTAGTGCTTTAAATAATGAAAAAGTTTCAGGCCTTGATAAATGGCTCAGTTGGATGCAGTTTAGAAAGTTGAGAGCATATGCTTCTGTCATTAGAAACTAAGGACCCTCGTTACCCTTGCTATAACTCTTCAGATTCATCTGAAACTCTTTGATCCCCTCATGTACTTACACTGTGTTTAAAATGCAAAAGTGTAGAAAAATATGGTGTGCATGAGAAATTCAGTGAGGAGGCAGAAAGATTAAAATAAAGCTACTGTTCATTAACGTCTTTGTTTCAAACCCGTCGGAAAAGAGAGCATTAGGCTGTAGCCACATCTCTTTTGAAATGAGAGTAAGCAAACATTTTTCTTTGATTCCTTTGAGATTTTTCTTTTAAGAAACAATTGAAATCCAATAAAGAAATGTGCTTCAGAGCATGCTTATGAAGATATTTAAGTGACTTAATAGAGGAATGACAGCAAGGGTATTTGTTCTCGAAGGCTGTGCTTCAACTCTGTGCTGTTCTGCAATAAGGGGTGTAAAAAGTAAAGCAGTGAAGCAGAAATTTTGGGTATTACTGGTGAGGCAGTTTTAAGAAAAATAAACTTTTAAAAAGGGAAGCTATTGGTAAATTCACTTCCTGAACAGTATAGTTTCATTGTTAAATATCTCCATTTTAACTGAGAACTGCTAGCTACTTTTCAGCTTCTATTTATTTTTCTTCTCTCTCTGAAACTTTCATATAATGTATTTGCCTCTGAGGATATTTCATTGCTGAAATGCTTTGCTTGGCAGAGCATGTTACAGATAGAGAAAATTTTGTCTAATCCCTGACTCTCATGGTTGTCATTCTGCTTTGTTTCATGTATTGAAGCATTTCTCAGACCTTTTATAAAGGAATTATGTGTCTTTTAAAGTATTGAATTAAGATAACAAAACATATATGTGAATATATATATATGAATGTATAGGTAGCAGCAGCAATCAAGATTTCTTTCTCCCTCTTGTAAGAATATGTGAGATAAGTGGGTGCTGTTTTTTCCTCTTTTATGTCATTATTTAAACATTAGAATCTACGTTTTCTGAGCATCCAAAATTGTGCTTTGGCACTACCTGCAAGCATATCGCAGGGGAGTCTTTTAGTCCAAGAATTTCTCAGTGGCTAAAATGTGTGTTTAAGAACCTGGTGCTAAATTAAGGACTGAAATTGAGGTACTGGTGAATGGATGGAAAAAGATGTGAAAATTTTCCTGAGAGAAGTCTCCCTGCTTTGGTTCTGTTTGTTTGGACAAAAAGGACACAGAGTGACTCCTTTACAATGTTCAGCTCAGAACATTTATGAACTCTGTGCAATTTGTGAGACTTATGCAAATGCAGTGCTGATGTAATGGGTCCATCTCCATTCTTTCCAGAGGGGTACTTGCTTGCATGAGATGTGAATTTGTGAGAAATGCTGGATATTAACCAGGATATTTGGACTTAAGCATAATGATCTTGTATCACTACAGCATCGTGGCAAATTAGATTAAACCTGAAGGACACAGGACCTGATCCATCCTTAAATTCATGATGTGTGAAAGTTGCACTTAAGACAAGTGTTAGGCTAATTGCTTCCTTAGCTCTAATAAGTTATCAACAGAAATATTTATCTCAGTGTGCTAAGTGGCAAGTAGGTTGAGAAGAGAGAGCAAAGACATTCATAGATGTAGATTTTTGTATATATTGAAAATACTCTCAGATTGTGCTATTAGGTGCCTGGCTTTTCACGTATTTCAGGACATTTATGCCATTATGCTGGTAATTAAATTAATTATTTATCCATTGTACACTGGCTTGAATTACTGTATGATTAGCTGGGGCACTTAAAAGTATGAGAACACTCGAAAGCAAAATCCAAGCATAGGTATTCCATAGCACGTCTTACAATCTAAATATTGCTCTTAGTCTAATCGAAGCAGCAAGAGTAGTCACAGCAGTTGATGGACTATTTTTCAAATTGATTTCAAAAATGTATTTAAGGGGATGATCTTCTACTCTAGATTACCTATTGATTTTTAATATGAAAAGCTCATTATATAAGCAGTAACTGCATATAAAAACCTAGCAAACCTTTGCATAAATCCTTTAATTGAATTTCCAGAGCCTGTGGTTCTACTTTTTTTTTTTAATTAAATCTATTTCTTTTTTTAAGTGTTACTGTGTAATTTGCATGCTGTGAAGTGGCCCTGTCCCAGATAAAGTGCCATTGATCCTTATTAAACCTCACCTCTGGGCTTGCTCAAAACTAACTGGAAAAATTAAAGTGTTCATGCTGCAATGCACTTATTGCTTGTGTGATAGGATTATGGAAAAAAAAGAATAACATTAATTTCCAAGAGAGAATTTATAATGCAAGATTTTATTTTTTTTCAGTTTGATAATTAATAGCAAAATCATACCCGAAATATAAATTGTATTTCAGTCTGCAAACTGCAGTAGTAATTAGGAAAGATAATGTGTACCTGATATAAACCCATGATGTTTTATATGGACACTCCATTGGTATATTAATTTTTTTTAAGTATTCAAAATGATTATGGATTCAACCCAACAGCTTAAATAGATATTTGAGGAAAGAAAAAAACCCAAACCTATGTAGTACCTTACATTACTCTTTCTATTTTCTTTCTTGAGCATAAAATATGAAAAATGACAGTCTGCAAATATTCAGCCTAACACTTTTTATATCAGCATTATCATGATGAAGAAAAGTATATGAGTTGTAATACTATTTTCACCTTTTAAAAAATACCTAACATTTTTTATATGAAAAGCAATAAAATCTGCAAAAGAAATATTCATAATCAATAAGAATCCAAGGTATGGAATATATTAACAGAGTTATAAAAATGTTTGCAATATGACTCAAAATGAAAAATACAGCAGGTTATGTATGGTTTAAAGTGTAATCAATTTTGAGGTTGTGTATGAGGATATAAATGATAAACACAAGTACTAGCATTTTTAGTAAAGGGTGTTGCTAAAAACTACTGTATTTATGGTCCATTCCATTCTTTTATAGATCATTAATGTAGAAAACAAACGCAGCGTATCCATCTTCTCAGACAGTTTAAAATTCCATTAAATGATATTTTAAATGGAAATTTGGAGCTCATTTCATATTCTGCTGTCTACAAACACAGACTGTACCAAAAGCACTGAGTGTAGCCTGGATTCCAGCAGGAGATGGTACCACAGAAGTTTCATTCAGGAGTGGTCTGGATTTGGAGAGGAGGTTGATGTTTTTTCCACTTTCAGCAGAGTGCTAAATCTCTTATGTCCAAGGCAGTGGGTTGCACGTTGTGTTCCCTGTGATTCAACCTGCAGCCACCTTGGAATTGCCAATTGTAGCCCAACCTCATTCCCCAGTGAGAGCATTTATCCCATCTACAGAGGAATTAGTGCAACTTGATTTTTGCTCCTTGCCTAGTTAATACAGAGCAGTTTAAGTGCAATGTTCTCACTGATCTGAACCTAACCCAATTGTGTTGAATTATATTAATTTTATGAATGTGGTAACTATTTGTTTTAAAGCTCTGATAAGCTTTACATAAGCACTAATTAATTTGAAATGAGCCTCTGTCTCATTTCATACACCTGCTGGGATCACAGAACCACAGATTTGTTTGGCTTGGAGAAAACCTCCAGGATCATCAAATCCAACCTTTGACCAAACACCACCTCATGCTACCAAGTGCCACGTCCAGTTGTTCCTTGGACACATCCAGGGATGGGGACTCCACCACTTCCCTGGACAATGCTGAACAACCCTTTCAGTGAAGAAATTTTTCCTGAAAATGATAACAATGACATAAGTGGTGTTTTACTCTTCTCAGTACCTCATTTGTGCCTTTGAGACATATAACAATGACATGAAATAAGTGGTGTTTTACTCTTTTCAGTACCTCATTTGTGCCTTTGAGACACTGTCCATGTTTCCCCTGCAAAGTCCATTGGTTAAGCCTTTGCTTTTATTTGGCTCCATATCAGAATTATCTTGTGGCCACTGGAGCTCTTTGCTGCTGCTGGGATTGGTCTGGACCCTGTTTATTTCTCTGCAGTTTAGTGACTCTTGCACTAAAGGGTGGTTATGGGGCATAGCTCCTGAGAGCAGCCTGCTGGCTCCTGCACTGCCAGGGCAGCATCAGCTCCAGCTTTGGGAAATTCCTGTGTTCCAGTTCCCTCCACCATAAGTGTGTCTGCTCCAAATTTTCACGTTAGTTTGTAAGATTAATGTGAATTACTTGTTCATTGTTGTTTGTGTTCCTCCTCTCAGTGGCCCAGCAGTTTTCTGGTGGATTATTTCTCAGACCAGTTTTTACATGTCCCATATTGCTCCTTGAAACATGTTTCTGCTTTACGTTACAACACCACAAGTGTTCTGAAATTATGCCTAAGGAGGACGGTTTTAAAATTCATTCCTGGTTGTTTGTCAGTGGATTTGTTGTAGTTTCCTCATGGTCTTTAGTGGAGGAAGTAAGTGACAGTGATCAGTGAAGGTGGACAGTAAGATTTATAATGTATTTGTGCTAGCTGATTGCCAACAGAACTGGCCTTTCCCAGCGGTGCTGTACGCGTACTTGGAAAATCAATAGGGATTAGCCTATGACCCCCTTCACATACTTATACTGTGGTCTGCATTGCTTACCAATATTTCATCTGTTTCACTTAAATGCTGGTACTTACTCAATAATGTGTGGCTGTTCTTGCAAGCTACTAATTAATTTTTAAAATGCAGCATCACTTGAAACGGAGATAAAGCACACCTTTAGCATTAGAGGGAGAGCAGGGCAGCGGATTTGTGAATTTGCACTTGGTACCTTTAATTAAAAATCATGCTTTGAGAGATTAAAGTTATATATTCAGATTTTAAAAAGTACTAAATCAAATACAGAAATCTTTTCATGGTGGTTACCAGCAAGCTAAATTATCAGGTTTGACCAGATACCTGTTTGTTTAATTTTTTGCCTGGGTTTGCTGCTGGGTTTTTTTTGCTTTTTTAGTTTTGCCTTAAAAATACTTGGTTTCAAGTTTGGGGTATTTGTTTGCTTTGTTTTGTTTCTCTTGAAAATTTTAGGTGAAAAATATCTTATTTTTATAAATAAACATATTTAATTGATATTGAAGCTAGGTCATTGTCTTGACAGTGTGTTCATAGGGTACATAAACCATGGTGCATTTTAAATACCAATGTGTTGAAAAGCTGAACAATGTATCAGGTATTGTTTTTCCTTGGACTAGTTTAAAGAAAAAAAATTATCTTGCAATAGTACAAAAAGAGTTTGATACATAGTGTCAAATTTCTAGTTTACCATACAGTTTGCTGAAATCCAAAGATAATGGCCTAAAGCAATTATTTTTGGTGAGATTGTTCTCCCAATAGTAGGATTTTAAAAATTCACTGTTTCTTATGCAAGTGTACCTATTCCCTAGAGTTACTTAGAGTTTCTTATTGATCTGGTAGCTGGTATTTGAATTGGTCGATGTACTCTGTAACTTGTTTAAGATACCCTACCTGAACTATTAGTTTAAATAATATATTCATAAATTGATTAATCATTACAGTAAGAGTTATTAGCCGCATTTTTATATGTGAGCTCTCCACAAATGACTCCTGCTATAATAATCATGCATGTATAAACAGAGATTCAGGTTTCAATTGCAGTACTCCTTTTAATAATTATATTGCTAGTAATAGTATGTTTCTGCAAGAAGGAATCAACCTTTTGCTGTGTGGGCAGCAAAACTCTGCGTGTTTATTTAATGTGGATAAAGTAATTGTAAATATTGATGTGTTTATAAGCTATGTTATGGGAAATGAGAGGAAAGAAGGAAGAGAAGATGTGGCTTTTGTTGGCAGAGGCAGGTGGTTCTAAGGTTTGGTGTGTGTTTGGGTGTGATCAGGTGCAGAGGGAGCTGAGCTAAGGGTGCGGGAGGATTTTAGGGTGCAGGGTGGGAGGGCATTGCACAGCCTGGGAGGGACTGGGGGGGTTGGACGGGCTGGGAGCTGTCTGACATCACAGTGTGCATCTTGTGCCTTGCCCTCACCCTTTTACAACAGGACTAAAAAGAGACAGACGAACTACCTAGCCCATAGATATTAATTAAAAAATGCACTTAAAGGGATGCAGCTGCCTTTTAGTGATTGCAGAAGATGTGTGTGCCTTCATTTGATAACACATTGCTTCTGACAGTTCTGTGTTGGGGTCAGAATACATCCAGCACATACAATTGCTGTAAATGGGGGGGAGTTGTTGTGTTTAAATTTAGAACTTCAATTATGAGTAAGGATTAAAGTTATTTTATTGTATATATTTTAATATATATATTAGGAATGTAATCCAATAATGGAAAGTTCATTTGGTGTAACTTACATGGCAAAGGCTGTAACTTCATGTAGGGGTCAGAGTGAATCTTTGTGTGCATGGGCCACATCCAGAGCTTTGTGTTTTTTTAGGAAAAGAAATACCCTCCAAAGAAGGCTTGTATGTGCAGAGAGAACTAGGAAAATCTATTTAATCAAAAGTGTCACAGCTCACTTTCTGAGCAGCTCTCTGGTTTACTCTGCTGAGTGGTGCAGAGTCCCGACAGCTTTAAACAATGTTCACTTTGATTTACTCCTAAATTCTATCAACAAATGTGAACACAGAGTACGTATACTTGCAATCTCACAATCATGCACATCTTATCAAATTAGTGGCACCTTTCAGTTAATAATCTGAATGTAGTGTGGAAAATCACCCAGCTCACATTTCAGCTTATTTCCTGCATAAACTATTGTCATGAGCCCGAGACTCTTGCATTTTGCAAGTGAACAACTAGAGGAGGTTTTTCATATTTTAGTTTGAAAGCCATTTTGTTTCACCACATGCTTTTTCCGCTTCATAAATTCTACTTTAAAACATTCAACAACCTGCTAAATTAATATATACTGTGTTCCTTCTTTAATGGGTAGGGGAACTTGTCTCACAGCAGTGCATTTGTTCGGCTCTGTTTTGAGAAAGCGCTGCCTGCCGTGTGAAGGACATCTGCTCACAAATGAATGATTGTGCTTTTGATTCGGAGCAGCACCTTCACTTTAAATGCTGGCTGCAGATGAAAGGAACAGATTGCTGTGCTACCACTTTTGTGAGGATTCCTCTACCCAGCATGTGGCTTCATACATTATTGAGAGCAAATCCACTTTATGCTACCACTCCTGGCTGCACTTATTTTGCAAACCTTATTCAGAACGCCAGCAAGGATCACTTTTCTACAAAGGAATAAAGGCCAGTTAGGAAGATTAAGCAGATAAATTATTTACAGTGTTTAATTATCATTGTACAGGTTTATTAAACTTCATGGTTACCTGGAAACCTAAGCAGGTGCTGGAAAAAAGTCCAATAAAGTTAAATGAAAAATGTTTTGTGTAAAATTAAATCCTTTTGTGTGTGCTGTGTTCATATAAATGTCCCAGGTTTTTTGGTTGAGTGCCAAGGTTGCCTTGCATTTAATGTTGTGATTATTATTTTTTTTTCATAATCCAGTCCTAGCTCAAGGCTTATTATGTTAGAAAAGACCACAGAATTCTCTGCTGGGTTGAGCAGCAGTCTGTTGTACTACTGGGTGTCCTAGATGATAAACAGATGTACAAGGTATGCTTGGGAAATCTCAAAAGATTCCCTTTTTCTGGTATTAAGGAG
>NW_005054343.1:4684771-4742271 GCF_000277835.1 Geospiza fortis
ATGTTTATACTTAATTAATTTGCTTTGTTGTTTCTTTTCATAAATTGTCCTAGTTGGTATTTATTTAATTATTGAATTGAGGACTTAAATTTTTTTATTTTATTTAAAAAAAATTTAGCAGTAGAAGTGTTGTCCTCCAGGAACAGCTTCCACATCTCTGCATGCTGCTCACTAATATAAACTAATGAGCTCCATTAAAGATCTGCCCACACGTTTGCAAAGAACCACCTATTAATCTGTCATCTTTGAATACTCTGAGAAAATTAAGACCACCAAGCAACCATGAATTAGAAAATGAAAAAGGCAGTACCAAACCTATTATATTCTAAAGATGAGTGCCAAATAGGTAGAAAATGTCTGGTGACTAAATTCCATGGATTTAGCTCAGCAGAGTAACCCAGGAGCACGACAGGGTAAATGTGGGCTGAAGTCCTTGCTCCTTTTGGGTCAAGGGAGCTCTGACATGGGGGGGTACCAGAGATCTGTGTTTTTGAAACTGGAGTTCAACTAAGATCTCAATTATTATCAAAATAATTTTGCCAGAAAGTGTGCATTTTAATACAAGGTCCATTTGGTTACACTTTGGATTATGATACAGAGAATTCTTAGGCTGTTTATGGAGAAGACGTTTTCTCCTGTAATGTTACGGTTTTGGTACATCATTTCTTGATTTAATAGGAAGCTGTTGACCAGTTAAATACCCAAAGGGTTGCATTCCATGGCAGTAACAATCTGGATTAATTCTAGATGGGTTACTTCATGTGGAAAATATTGGAAATGTGTGGAAAATGTGTTCAGATTTACCTGGTAGAATAATTTTGGGTTTAACCCACAATGTGACAAATGTATCGTAAAAATTAATATCCGTGACTTTCATTGTTTTGATTAAATTTGATTTATGCCACAGTAGAAAACTTCTCATTCCTGAGCCTAGCAATCAGTGTTTTGGTGTGAGTATTCACATCTGCTTGTTGGAAATTGCTCTGTGGTCCTTTTTCTATTATCACTTCAAATATCTGAAATCTAGCATCACATTAAAAAAAAGTCTGATGTTGTTTGTTTGCTGGTTCTTTTTTAATAGTTTCATTTTTATATAATAAATACCCATAGCTAGCAGAAGTGTATATGATACTTGATCCCTTTTTTAAAAATTTTCCTATTGTTTGAAAGGTAAAGCAAGGGAAGAGGCAGATTGGGAGCAAATTTCTGTGTATCTCTTGGGGGTGGAATAAGCTTTGGAGGGTTTGTTTTGTTTTTTTTTTGGATTTTCCTGCCATCAAGCCATTTTTGTAAAAATGACTGAATTCACTGGGGCCATCTCTGTAGAGGGAAGCTCACCAGCTGCACCAGTGGGGTTGGAGTGGCTGTTGCTTTATGGCTGCTGCAGTTACCTTACATATGTATAATTAGGAAGCTCACTGCTGATGGGGGTGTCATATTGTTGTTGAGAATAAAGAGTTTGTAATACTTGGGGCTATAGTTAGCTGGTGCTAATTTTTGTATTCCACTGGGTAGGCTTTGACAAAGACCTGTCATTCCCCAAATAAGCCATTCTTTTAAGAGAACATCTGTTGAAAGAGGCAATTTAAAATCTCCTTAAAATCTAGGGCATAATTAACACTATAAGGAGACAAATATTAGTTTTCTAGAAGCTATTTCTTTTGTGCTTTATCTTCATGTTCAGTAACCTTTTCAAGGTTTTTTTTTCTTCCTTTTTAATCGCCATTTGCAATTAATATGCAATCCTACATTTAGTATAACAACTGAACTGAACCAGTAAAAATACTAACTGTAGCCCACTGATGTTAATTGAAAAAAAGAGAAAGTCCTGCAGCAGGGTGGCACGGCTGTCTTCAGTGAGAGCAGGTTAAAGATGTAGGACATCTGTGTTTGTGAAGAGCTCTTTGGATCTCAGCATTGAGCCACTTTTAAGCAGTGTTGTATGTTACAGTTATTAAAATTAATTGAAAAAAAATCTCAAGTTTCTACAAAGCAAATTGGAGTAAACACATGGTGGCTGCCATCTCAGAAAATCTGATGGAAAAAATGATTATAACTTTTGGATTGAATCACCTGCTGCAGCAGCAGGTACCTCTAAAGAACTTGGTGTGAACACTTCAGCAGCTTTCCTGGTCACAGGAAACAGCAGTTGCCTGCCTGTTTATTTGCTAACAAAGTGAGAAAAAGACATGTGAAATTAATCCCTTTTCTAAGCTGCAGCTGATAAAATAGTATATTAGGCTTTGAGCCATTATCCTTAATATTGGCTTTTAGCTATGTCTATCCCTTCCTTAATTGTATGAAATATTGTGAGATTTTTGCAGCAGGAAAAAAAAATCTTCATCAATGCTCCTGCTAAATAAAAATGGCACTTACTGCTGGGCTAAAACAGGAAAATATATCCACACTTTGGGTCTGAATGTATTTAAGAATATGGAATATGAATCATGAGTCATTTATGCCTGTTTCAACGTAGTTCTGTGTGTCAGCCTGTTTTTACTAAGTCTCCTTTTGGGACCTCACTGTCTTTAGTGATTATTAAAATTTAACTTTTTCTTACATTATTTGAAAATACCTGACCACATGGCTGAAGGAAACTATTGCCTCTGAGGAGACAGCAATGAAAATGGTGTAGTCTCAAATCTTGTATATTTAATTAAAATGGCTACTATACAGGGAAGTAGTATTCCCACACTGGAATTCCTGTTATTCATTACCTTACTTCTTTCTGGAAAATTGCAAATTTATTCTTTATAGAGCTCAGGCATAAAAGCTGTCTGTTGCACTAATGTGGAAAATGTTTTCCTATTACACTGTTTCCATGCAAATAACAAATTAATGCAGCTTGTAGAGGAATCTAATCACTGTAATTCAACATTCAGGGGAGCAAAAAATGATCATACTTGTCTTCACTCTTCCAAGAATGACACCAGATTTCAGTTTTTTAATGCATGGCCTATTTAGCTCATTAGTTTTAATATACAGGTTTAAAAGTCTTTCCTTGAGCTATAGCTTCAAAGCAAGATGTTGAGCTCCCCCAGTCTGTAATCTCATCTCGAGATGTGGTTATGGCCTTGCAGCTCTCCTGCTATTTATGCCCAGGCTTTACACATCAATCTTGTATTGTATTACGTCTTTGAGAGATTTAATTTATGCAGTGGGTCATTACAGCTTTCATTGGCCCCTACAGAGGGACTCTGGGGACAGGAATACATTACAATCCACTGCCCCCCAACCTTCTTGGTGATTAGAAGTCTTAACTGTGCTGCTGAACACCCTAATTTAAAAGATGGGTGAGTTTACCAAACTTGTTTCATGCCAAATCAGAAATCAGCAACTTCTTTAGACATCTTTAGCTGCTGGCAATGTCACCTCTGCTGAATTTGGCTTCCACTCCTTTTACATCCTCAACATGTTTTTAGAAATATCTGCATCACTTGGTCTGACTGTGTTTATTCTTTGGCCTTTTTGTTGGCCTGCTGTAGACCCCTGGCATGGCTTTTGCCATGGTTTGTTTCATGCTGCTGTCCCTTTATAGACTTCTCTTAGCTTCCAAAATGATTTAGGGTTAAAAAAGTTATGATGATCTGTTGAGTGAGAGCACAGCAGCTGCCCTCCCACAGTGTTTTGTATTAGTTCTACCTTGAAACACATTTAAAAATGTAAAATAGAGAAGCAATGAAGAAGAAGGCTCGTTCAGTGGAGGATGTAAAAAGATGCAAAAATGGGACTGAATTATTTTTGACTGGTTTTTGTCAAAAAGTGGAAAATGGTTTGAATGTAATATTTATTTATTTATTTTTAATTTTTTTTTTCAAATCCTGCCTTGAATTAAAAAAAATTAGGTCTCATGCTTCCTTGCCTTTTCCCACACCAAATTAATTTCTGTTTCTTGGTCAGAATTTAGTATCAAAGGACTGTGATCTCATTGGTTTAATTCTTAGTGGAATTGTGGATGCACAGCTCCTCTTATGTTGTGATAATAATTTGGAAAAACTGACTTCCAAAATCTAAACAGTAACAGTTCTTTGGAAGTGCTGAGTGAAATAATGAATGTAAATCTTCTCTAGTATTGTGTTTGCTTCTTTCACTGAAGAAAAAAACAAACAACCCAAATGCTAAAAGATAAACACATTTAAAATGCATCAAGTTACATGTTGAAACCTGATTGGTTGGTGGGCTGTTTCCAGTCTTTTATTCTGTATATTTTGTGACAGCTGTTCTGGGAAATCTATGAGATGGAATTTGTGCAAGAACCAAAAATGCAAAAATGCCTTTTTTTTTTTTTTTGAGAACCCATATTGCACACTTAACCACACAGTTATAAGATTTTAACTATATGTAACTTTTTAACAGCTCATTGGCTGATAAATGAAAAGGAATTCAAAGCTAAGTGGAATACAGAAAAGCAGAAAAACTTAGTTTCTGGTCTCTTTAAGTCAGAGATTATATTGTCAGATTTTATGAAATACTCAAAAATGATGCTGTGTAAACCCTCATCTGCTGAGTCTCTCTTCTTTTATATTTGCAACAGACAGTTCAGACTTGGCAAGGATTTGTCCAAAACAAAATGCTAATTAAGATTTCTCACTCTGCTAACGAGATGAAGTTTAATAGGTTCTTCAGGCAAAAAGGATAGGTTCTGTCCTAATGCATTATATTTCTGAACTCGCAATTTATTCAGTAATTAACTTTTCTTGATGACAATGAAAATGCTAGCCTTGCATGCAAAATTCATTTTTGTCTTTGCTAAATGTACAGAACATGTGTGAGTACATTGTACAAGAGATTGGCTGAGTGAAACTCCCAAAAACTTGAGGGAACAAAATATTTGAAGCTGTTCTGTTATTAACTCTGTCAAATTATATAGTTGATGTGCTTTGTGACTGAGCAGCTTATTAAACTGAGGAAAGTTAAAACAGAAATGCAGTCAGTGTCTTGTTGGTGTTCCCTAATTCTTTTCAGAGATATGAACCTGGTGTTTTTTCCTTATATTTCCTAGAATCTGCAGTGCTTCTGCCATTTCCCTTTTTTATCCTGAGGAGCCATTTATTCCACCTCTGTTGTATTTGGTTTATTTTGAGCATAAAATACTAAAGTTTCTACAGGGTTACTCAGCAGGGGAAGCCATCCCCAGGTAACAAAAGGCTCTCCTTGAGTCCCCCCTTTCCTCTATTCACAGTTCTCTGTATTCAGTGCAATTCCTGTGCATATATTCCCATTATATGTCAGCTCAATGCCTGCCAGAAGTACCTGAAATGAGCTGTCACAAATAACAGAGCTTTTTTAAACATGGCACCCTAAAATCAGCATAAACTTCAATCCTCCTTTCCTCATGTAGGGGTCTGAAGCTAAAACCAGAATCACTAAGTGATTTGTAACATGTATTTCAACATCTAGAAGTTCACGAAAGTTTCAGTGCTGATCTGTAAAAAATAGAGTTTATTAGCAATAAAAGCATTTGCCACATCAAGGCACAGCACAAATATTAGCTTGGTTTTGCTGTGTAATATGTATGGGTGTGTAAAATGATGTATAGGTGAATTATGTATCACACACCAATTTTAAAAGGTGTTTGAGCTGCTTATTCCTCAGGGAGTGGCTTAAATAACATTATTGTTCTTGGCTACTGATAACTGCAGTTGTTCCAAATTGGAATCCATGGCCCTGAATGTGCAACTCTAAGAGCTTGAATCAGATCACTTTAATAGCAGTAGTGCCCCATTTCAGGAAATTCCCCATATGACATTAGATTCCATATTCCTGGCATATTTATACTAAAATAAAACTAATTGAAAGAATATGTTGCCCAAACCATGTTCACATTTGAAGTCTGTTATTTCAGTTGTGAAGGGATGTATATCCTGAGAGCATTTAAAATCATCCTAAGAATCTCTGTTTATTCTTTGTGGCTCAAGCTAATGCTTTATTTAAGAAACTGCAGGATACCCACAGCAAATATCCAATGGACAGTCAGACTCACAATCTGCTTTTTAAGCCGTTAGATCAGCTTATGCCAATATTTTATTGGCAAAAAATACTTAAAAAAATAAAGGTTACCTTCTTACAGCTTTTCTTTCACATATATGATTTTCAGAATTCACCTTAAAAATTCAGGCCAGGAACCACGTTTTTAAATAAAATAATTGACTTGTTGATTATTTTTCTGTTGTAACTCCCTGTAGGGAGCTGGCAGCCAGCTTGGACTTTTGTTTGTTTATTATCAGGTCATATGAATGAAGTAAATATTTCAGTCTCTAGGTCTTCCAGTAATTAAAAAAATTACCTCCACAAGACATGCTTGAATATGCTCACTATTAAAAGCTAAATTGTTTTTGTGAGGATACATATAGAAGAAGGTAGTTCCCACCAAAAAATTGTGTGTGAACATAGATTTTATAGGTAACCAACCACCCTGCCCTGCTTTGTAGCTAAAAGTGGAAAGCAGAATTTTTTTTCCTGAACTTAAATATTTTGTTTAAGGAATGTTGTAAATGGATAATATGAGGGGGTTACCATGAGATGATAGGTAATATTTTGTTAAAAATACTTCAAGATTTGAGGCAATTTCATTCCTTGTGTTGACTTCAGTACTACAGGAATGTAACAGACTGGAGATCTTTTACAGTAAAAAGCTTCAAAAAAATTTGGGTTTAGAGGCCAAAAAAGGCTGGTTCTTCACGTGGCACCTTTAAAATGAGATTCTCTAAGGTCTCTGCTCAGGCTTGACAAATGTCCCGTTGTCCCAGTGCTGTGCCAGTGTACAGTGGCAGGGATTTATTTCTCTGCTCTTGTGGGATGTACCCAGATTTCTGAGGGCTGCCTTTACCCCTCTTACTGCAAACTTTGCCTGTTCTCATGTTGGAGTTTGGACTGGAATTAAAAAAGTGATCCCTACTAAGCCTTAAAAGCAGGATATGTGTTGTTAGGCAGAATATTTTAAAACAATTTGAGTACTCTGAAAAATGGCTAAAATTGTGAGAGGCTTTTCCACTACAATTTTATTAATATTTTGATCGATAATAAAAAAAAAGAATCAGTGTTTGTTTTATACTCAACAGCAAATAACTTAACTGGGTTTTAATGCTACAAGAAACATTTGCAATGAAACTTAGTTACTATTTTTTTATTGTCTGGTGGAACATCACCAGTGTTTTTTGCAGTGATGCTGTCAGTCAGTGTTTCAAGTGAATCAGTTTCAGTTAGACCCTGAATTTCATGTATGAACAATGGACACAAATAGGAAATACTACTTCCATTGAATTCATGGGGTCTGGGAAACTAATGGTTGTCTAGTCCCATTTGTTAATTAGTAAAATTTCCTAGATTATAACCCTTCATTTTTCAGCTTTTTGCTCTTTGTGTTGGGGCTCCAGCATAACCAACAGCCCAGACCCCTTCACATCCCCTATAAATCAGGGTGGCTGCTCCTGACATCCTCTACCTGTCAGCTCAGGAAATGTCAAACTACACCTGAACAAAGCACCCTGCAGTTCTTAATTACTGAATCTTTTACAGCTGTCAGTGTCTTTTACATTCACCACACACTTCCTCTCTTCTTGTGTTAGGGTGTAACAGAATCATGTCTGGGTTGGTAAGGACCTTAAAAATCATCTAGTTCCAACCCTCCTGCCATGTGGTGGAGAGGTAACATTTAAAATGTTTTATTTTCTTTGTTTTTTGTGTTTGTTCTGTTTAGGCTCTTGCTGCAACTTATAGGCTGCTTTTCTAAGTTTCAGATTTATATTCAGTTTGGAGTGACCTTGTTGTCTTCTCTCTCCATGTCCCCTAACCATGCATAGCAAACCTCCCTTGTACTGGCATGGCAACATCTCTAAATGTCTCTTTTATAAATCTTTCATTCTCTTAAGCACTTCATAGTGAGGAAAATTGTCTTGCAAGCAGGCTTGCCCTCACAGTGCTCAATAAGGCCCTGCATGTCTGTGTGCTGCTTATGAATACCTGTGCTGAAAAGCTCCAAATTGGACACTGCAGAACTTGAAAATCACTGGCTCATCTCCAGTTTAGAGCCCTAATTGCCAAGATATTTAGCCCCTGTAAATTGTGCAGTGGAATCTTGAGGGCTGGGAATGGAAATAGATGTAAGGATGTCCCCTGATTCTATGGCTTGTCACTGATCTAATTTGAACCCAATTTCAAGTGAGGACGACTTCAGGAATGTATAAAGGTTAGATAGGAACACCACCAAATTAAATGGGAAAAGGAAGGAATTTGATATTGCTTATTTTCTTGAAGGCCTTGGGATTTTGTACAAGTTCCCAGCAAAAGCGAATTTTCCACCAAATAGATGTTTATTTTAATCCAGAAAAGTTTCTTTAGTAGAGATGTCCGCTGTTGGGAACAAAACCACTCCAAAGTGATTATGCCACCTTATTGCTTAGATATCCTCATATATTTCTTGTTATTCTAGTTGAGTACTGCATTCAGACAGAGGTTGCCAATAAAGTTTATTGTAGGAGCTAAGTGTCAATATCTGTAGTACCCCCCGCCTAGGGTGCTTGTAATTAAAATGCCACAGATAGTCTGGGAGAAGCATGAAAATTTGATGGCAAATTGATTTCAGGTTCATCTTGAAATTTGTCCTCAGCTGGACTCAATACTGCTGGCAGACATTGGATGGCTTTTGTCAAAAGGGTTTGCTGGGATGAGACAGAGATGCCTTGATCTGAATATTAAATACAGTGCTCTGCTTATGACAGTTTGCTTACTGCTAACATGTTCCTTTTTATACACATTTTACTGAGTGGGGAATGTTTAGGGTGGCAGCGCTCTATTTTACTTAGGAAAATACATTGTTTACAAATATTTTGGCTCACCAAAGAGCTGACTTACACTATTAGCTTCAAACCTAAACAAATAGCCTCAAAACTTCTGAATTCTGCAGATATTCCTAAGATTGAGCTGAGCTGCACAAAGAAAAAGGAGTCTGATAAGGTAATAGTCAAAATTTGTGTCAGTGATGGTGTTGGAGGAGGGAAATCCCATGGAAAGTAAATAAGTCCTTATTTAAAAGAAAAACCTCTTTTTATTTTCCTCAAATAGTTTCATTTATAAATATGGTGGAAATATAAAATACCTTTTCTGCTATCAAGTTAGGATCTTACAGTATGTCCAGTATAGGCCTTTATTTTTACAGATCTGTTCTTAGCAGTAACTTTTGGCTTTATTAGATATTTAAACCATCTCACGAGAAGTGATTATTTTAAAGTATGTGAACACTGCTATGCATTCACAAAATAAAGGAAAATGTTATTTATTTGAAATATGTTCTGTCTTTCAGGAGCATGTATTTTTGTTAATATTATTCCAGAAATAATTCTGATTTTTTTTTTGGTAAAGCAATTGTGCATGACGTTAAACCCCAGTAGTAACTTAGTTTTTATTCATCAAAAATAGACCAGACAGCACTTAAATGGCTGAAGTGATAAGAAGAGGAAGATGAAGGTGGGAGAACTTGTGGGCAAATTGGGTGGAAGCTGATCGAGTGGATGGCATCCCTGCCCACAGCAGGGGAACTGGAATTTAATGATCTTTAAGGTCCCTTCCAACCAAGCCATTCTGTCATTCTATGAAAGAAGAAAGGAAGAGATATCAGAGTGAGAGTGGCTGCTGTGGGCTGTGGGTATGCCCCCTGTGGAAGGATTGAGTGAAGGTTTGTCATGACCTCCTGGTGGGGGCATCTCCACTTGAATTTTCAGCTCAGTATTGGGCCAGTTGTGCACAACAAACACTGAAGTGGTATAAAATGTTGTTATATTAAACAACATTTTGATGTAACTTAAACTTTGGAAGCACCTTAATATTTCTCTATGTCTAAATCATGCAACCTTTTGCAAAATTAAAAGTGATTTTGGGCTTAGCTGGAGGTCTTTTGGTTCTACTCCCATTGGAAGTTAACTACTGCCATTTTGATAAAAAATTAGGCCCGGAGAGTGTAAATTTGTTGTTTTGTTTCATTTTGATTTTTGGAATACCTGAACTATTCACTCTGACCATTTGATACTCTATTCATCTTACCCTTCTCCTCCCTGCAATCTTTAAAATAATTCTCACCTTCTGCAGTGGAAGGAGACTCTTTTAGGTGCCCGAGATCCAAACTGAAGTATCTGATCTCATTTCAAATGGTCAATTTATTTCCTCCTTTCCTGACACAGGTGAAATTGTGTTTTTATTTCCAGCTATGATAGATTTGTTCACTTGGTAAATATTATATGGTACAGGAGTCTTTATTTTTTCATATAATCTTTGTTTACAAAGTCAATACAATCGCTTGGAAAATATGTAGCAAACACTGCAGTATATTAGAATCTTGTGTATTGTGTTTGCTGTAGGTACAAATTCAATACAGCAACTCTCCAACAATTGACATGTCAAGTAATATATCAACTGTTGGTATATTACTTTTTGCTCATCCTATTACTGCTTATCAAAACCAGCTCACCACCCACACTCCCCTCCTCATTAAGGACTATTGCTCTAGGAGGATGAGCAGGATCCAGCCTGGCTGATGGGAAGTGCTGTTTCTCAGGAGCCTTGGCAGAAATGTCATGTTTGGAGCTGATCTGGGTCCCAATTTATTATCAGTGCAGAAATCACACAGAGGCAACACTGAATTTTTAATGAAGAAAATTATTCTCTTAATTCACGGAAAATTAATTTAAATGAGTGGTAAACTGTCCCCACTCAAAAATAGTTTCCCACATATAACAGCATAAATGTAAGTGAAAGGAGACTCTTGCATATTTTGAATTAACTTTGCTGTTACTTCTGCCAGTGTAGTTTCCCTGCATGTGTTTTTTTAGCCTTTTCTTTCACTTGTGAATTATCTTGTGTGCTGTGCAAAATACAAGAAAAATGGATTGTAAATGTGAGTTGTATCAGGTGACCTTCATTCTGCTCCTGACCTCTTTGAGTGGCTTTAGCCTCTCATTTTTAGCTAACTGTGACTGGAAAACTTTTATATTTTACAGGCTGTTTTATGTTCATAGCTGAAAACTCTCGTATGCTTAATGTTACCATTAAATATGAAGTTTTAACAGATTATCTTTTTTGGCCATCTATCCTACCTGCTTGTTCTAAATGTTTGTCCTCTGGGTTAATCATTTAGAGAGTGTCAGTAATTTTCTTTCCGTGGCAAAAAGTTTTGTCAGGTGAACCAGTCTATACACTGTGATGAAAAACAGTTGTTTTGGTTTTTTTTCTAGACAGCTGACAGGACTGTTCTTGCTTCCTTGCATTCAAAGAATTACAAAACACGAGTGCCAAGAGGTGACTCATGAATCCATGAGCTTGGATTCAAGCCGTGTTTCATCATGCCCGCTGTTACAGCACTTTGAGAATTCAGTGTATTGTGAGAAATAAGGATGATATTAATATGATGTTTATTTATTAGAGGTGAAATAGCCTTATTTTTTTATGTCATTCTCCTCCTTTCTTCTTTAAAACTGATGTGGAAAGTGGGCTGGAATTTCTTCTATGGAAGCTGGAACTGGACTTGATTAGTGCCCGTAGGGGGATGGAAATGAACATTTTGAGGGCTGAGTAACTTTTCCTGCCATCACACACCATTGAGCCGGTATTTGGTTGATAGCCCAGTTTCTGGAAGCTGGCTCCTATTATTGGTGACTTTCTAGTTATATAAAGTTTATAGTTATGTTATAGTTACAATTAATTTACTGGTTGATCCAGGTTGGAACACTTCCAATACCACCCAAGACCATGATTTTGCAGTATTTGTTTGGAAATTATTTAGGATAGTGTTTTTTCCCACATCAGTTGAGAGTATTTGCATCAAAACTTTAGAAGGAAATAGGGTAATTTACCATTATATCTGAGGATACTTAGGTTATTTTCCAGGCTGTTACAGCTTATCTATGTATTGTTCAATTGCCTCAGTTCTTCATTCTAGTCCCTCCCTCCTCTTGCAAATCCTGTGAGAAAAATAGGAACAAAAATACCTAAAGACAGGGTGAGATGGATGTTTAATAACTGACAAAATGAACAGAAAACTATTTACTGTTGTGTTGCTGTGACTAATTGACACATGAAACAGAGTAATGATTTGGAAAGTCCTCTTCTCTATGGCTGTATGTTGGATACTGAGCAATAGCAAGGATCAAAAATGCTTAAAAAAGATTTCTTTTTCAGACATGTGCTGTTATCCCCAATAAATCTTCACATTCATCCTTGTAATCACACTTGTGATATTTTCCTACAGAACAGCAATAATTAAGCTGCACTTTGAATACAATCTCATTATTCAGTATACAAAGTCATTACTATCTTTGAGCCCCTCCCTGCCTTCAAGAGCTATTACATGACCTCCAGATCTCTCTCAGACTCCATGTATTACCATTAGAAGACATCCACACTGGGAAATCACTCTGTTCCTGTTTTTGATTAATATTTTATCAGCCACGAGAGGAAATGGTATTCTTTAGCAACACTAATAAGTAATTGAGCTGATGGGATGTCCCTGCTACTTTGAAAAAGCTGTATGTATAGGCTGTAAAAAAACAGCTTTAGATATGGCATAAGATACTAAATGGAAAAAAAAAAAAGCCCAGAAGGTGCTGTCTGCAGTGAGCAGTCAGTGAAAATATCAGCAGAAAATGAATAGTTACAATGTCATTGTTAGCAAAAGGTTGTCAGGAACATGGTAAAAGTGTCTCTTATTCAAATTGGTGTTCAGAGTGTATTTTCACAGAGGTGATTGATCCATTGGCTTTAGATAAATTTTAAAGAGAGTCAATGCAAACCACATGCAATAGACAATGGGAAATGATAGTTGTTAAGTAGAGAAGTTGCTCAAAGACTTTTTCAGCTGCTGGTGGGAAACACTGAGCAATGCACTATCAACAAATATTTAGGGCTGGCATGTTAAATGCTTGTTAGCTACTCTAGGGTTATGTGTATGAGCTGAAGGAAGCTGTTGGTGTGAGCAGTTGTGTTTTCAGTGAATAACACACGTGACAGATCTCTTGGCACACCTGTCTCTTTTGCTTGCTCTGATGGAAAAGTCTTCATTTAATGTTTTATTTCATTTCATTTTACTGTGTTTTCCTGGGTCAATTTTTCATGAATGGAAAAGCTAAATTTAGAAAGCCCTGTTGCATTATTGGCTCACAGAAATTCTATTGATTGATAGACTTACAAAGAAACACCTGTGATGAATCATTTTATATCAAGATAAGTGAAGACCCAAGAAAAAGATGTCTTAGGCATCTAAGATTCACTGTTCCCCCAACAGAAATATAAGCTTTTATGGTCTTATTGGAAAGGATATTGTAGCAAATGCTGGCAGTACAGTCATGATGATGCTGTGCTGATTTATGATTTCTGATCCAGTCTTGAAACTCTGTAGGAAATTTCCAGATATGTGATGTTACTGTCTTTGTATACTATTGGTGCAATCTTTTGGATGTTTATAACCAGGTATTACTTTTCAAAGTTAACTTATATACTGGTGAGAATTTGTGTCATCCCCAAAACAGTAGAGGAGTGATATTCAATAGTAAATCCATTAGTCCTTGTGGTTTCAGGAACCACTTCTGCCTCAACCATGCACAAGAAGTTACTTGTTTTGAGTCTTTAAAATCTGCAGCCCTTCACCGAGATTGCAAACAAGAAATATGAAGTAATGGATTAACTATCTTGTTATAATATTTAAATAATGTACATAAAGTATGAAGAGTTATTAAAAAAACCTAGGAATTACTATTACTTTATTCCCCAAAGTGAGAGAGATGTGTGTGTGTGTATGGGGACTACTCTGTATCTTAATGCTAGGATTAATGCTAAAATGGACGTTATGAATTAATCATGGGATTTAATTTACCAGAATTATTTTTTTGGCATTGAGCCCCTGTAATTAGCATTTTAAGCACGAGTGTTTTTGGTGATCTTTATGACAGTCAAAGCAAAACCTTCTGCCATTAATTTCTTCAGAATTGTTTAATAGGCAAGAACTAATTTTGCTACTAGATTTGAAAATGAAATGGGTTTGTTTAATGTGATGGGTGATAATGGCCTCCTTGAGTGTAAGCTGGTCTCATTTCTGTAAACTCATTTGATTTAGCACTCACTGAAAGCTTTGGAGAACTTGGGCAGAAAGAGGAAAGGTTTTTTCATTTTCTTCCAGGTGTTCTGGTGGGATGTTTTGTGCACACAGAGTCATGTTGTGTTAATCACCATGTGACTCAAGTGTCAGGTGTGCTTCAGCCTCTCTCCTGAAGGCAGGTTTGGAGAGGGAATGCGGATACTAACAGAGTATTTTGTTGACTTTAATAAGTCAAGTTTCTCTCCTTATTGTCCTTAATTTAAATAAAAAAAAAAAGTTGAATATATATATAATTCCCCCCGCCTAAATATTTAGCCAAAGATGAAAAAAATTCATTTATCCCATATCCATCACTATTTCCCACTTGAGGTGCATTCAGCAGGTTTATTTAATTATTTATTTATTTATTTATTTATTTAATTGGCCAGCTGTGTGCCAAGGGCTAGGAGCTGTTATTCCAGTGGCCACTAACAGCAAGTGGATAATATATTTTCCCTTCCTCTAATAGTTAATAGAAAATGAGAGGCTGACAGGGTTATCCAAGTGAGAAATCCTGGTTTTCCATTCATTTCCCCTGGGTAAATCATACTTTGTATTATACAGGTGCACCTGAGTGCCCAGCAGTTGTAGGTCAGAGTCTTCACTCCGCCACTCTTGATTTGTCTAAAAGGAAAACCCAATTCTCTGGCACTCTTGGCATGGTGGAAAGCATTACCCGCTGCTGGGTGGGGATGTCAGCAGTCTCAAGAACAGGAGTTTGTAATTCTAACCAGAATATAATGCCTCTTTCATTTTTTCCCCACTGAGACCTTGAGCTGTGTGTCCCTTACAGGCTTGGGGATCTGTGCCTGGATATGAGAGAGAGCAGGGATTGGGAGGGGCTGGAGCAGGGCTGTGAAAACCCTGAATGTGCAGACAGAGGCCTCCAGTGCCCAGCCATGCTCTTGGACTGCTTTACTCTGCTGCTGCTGCTCTGCACTGAGCTGAGCTGTGTTCATTTTCAGCTCTTTGGAGGGTACCAGCAGTGCAAAATGAGATGCTCTTTCTCTCTCTTCCAGACTTCCCTCCCCCTTAAGCTAATTTTCCTTTTATTGTAGTAATTAGAAAAGGGCTTTGATCACAAATTTAGTCTTGCTCAGAGTTCAGAAACAAAGTTGTGCTTGGATCTTGGGGATTTGTGTGCATCCCTCAGATATAAATGGTAAACAATGCTCCTTTACCCCCTCTCTCACAGGCATGTGAGAGCTCTGACTTGCAAGCCCTTACCCTGAGACTGCAGTAATTTCATTAGCCAAAAGTGTAATTACATTATGAGAAGAAACGGCAGTCTCAGATTTCATGACCTCCTCTGTTTTCTCCCCAGTGTGCCATAATCTAGATAAGGCTAAAGTTAGGTTTGGGTTTATTTGTATATTTGAAAATAATGTGATGTCTCACAGCCATGAATTAGATCCGATGAAGAAAATTAATCAAGATAACTCATGAGTTTGATGTTTGTACTGCTTTCAAATAGCATCTTTTTTTTTTTCCACTTTACTACACCTTACCTATTTTGTC
Organism: Geospiza fortis; assembly: GCF_000277835.1. Classification (NCBI taxonomy): domain Eukaryota; kingdom Metazoa; phylum Chordata; class Aves; order Passeriformes; family Thraupidae; genus Geospiza; species Geospiza fortis. The sequence goes on from NW_005054343.1 coordinate 4,700,409, forward strand.
TGTGACAGTTCCTGGAAGGAGAATTAACAAGAACAATAGATGGGAGAAGAATTATGCTTCCAATTGTTATGAGAAAGAATTGATTAGTTGTAGTTAATTGGTGTGGTTTTTGAGTTGTAACTACACTACCCTGTGGTGCCACACACCAGACTATCCAATGACTGTCAGGGCTCCATGGGATATTGATGGAGTAACTTGCAGACACTTCCTCCTTTCCTTTAACAGCTTTTAAATCTTCTATTCATGTAGAATGTTACAATCAAGTATGTAAGTATTTGCTTTTTTACCAAACCTGTTATAAATAACATCAAGTGAGCAATATTTAAAACATAATTTTCCTAGCTTCTGTTGGAAGTGTACAACCTTAGCATTTACATAAACATCCAAAAGGCATCCTAGAGGTGTTTGGTGTTTGATTTAGTTTGGATAGCAATCTGGCAGAATCACTATTTCCTACACAGAAGATTTTTTTCATGCCAAATTTGGCTTAGATTTTGAAAAGAGCAGGTCATCTATAATTGATACGAGAGTCTGTGGGAATTATGCTTAATTGTGGAATGTTCAGTAACTGCTCTTGAAAGCTGCAAAGCACATTTTGGGTTGCTGTGAGCCAAATTTTAATGACTCTCCTGCCCCAGTGCTGCTGTCTAAAATTGAGAGTCTATCTGAGATATAGCAATTTATTTTGTCAATGTGTTTTCCAGTGTGTGTGTATATATATAAACATATATGTATATCATTACAAGAGGCTCTTAGATTGCTTAGTTTATGTAGGTAAATACAAGATCTAAAATATTCCAGTTTATATTCATCCTAATGATCTTGTGGGAAAAAAAAAATCTCATTTTTATTCTAGAGAATTAGGAACCAGAGACCAGATAGAGCCAGGGCTTCCAGTCCCCGTAAATTATTAATGAAAAGTACTGTGTAAATACTAAAGGAGAAAAAGTTTTAATGTCTTTGTTCCTGTGCTGCAGCTGAATCACCTGACAGAGACAAGCTTGGCTGGGGCAGTGCTTGGGTTGGGCACCTCCCATGAAGACCTGAAATCCATTGCTTGTAGCTAAAGTGATTTTATTCAGACACAGCACTTAGTGCTGAATGAGGTCTGAGGGTTTATAATCAGGGTTTTGGCTTCCTGCATTGGTTATTACTTTTCTGGTTTTGAGAGCAGTTACCTGCTCCACATTCTAGCCAAGATGGTAGTTTGGTTTATTGAATGCACCCAGCCATTTTTTCCCCCCTGAGTTTTTGGCAGGAGCAGATACTCTTGGTTTCAAAAGCCAGAGTTCATTATGTTATTGAAACCTTTTAAACATCTGTTTATTTCTGCTCTTTATACACTACTGCATTTGAGATAACAACTGGCTTGAAGCAGTGAGTTCTGGGCTGCAGTCTGACAGGGAGCAGCACTAATTCAGGATGTGCTTTATGCTTGTTTGAAGAATATGACCACTCTTGATAGACTGTCATTTTTAATGGATTGAAAATACAGGTATTTCATGTCTATTTACATTTCAAATCGGAATTAATAAAGCACAAGTTCATGTACACCTGCCTATAGCTCCCAGGATTCACAAACCTGTTAAAAATATTTTTGTTTCATCTCCAAAGCAGTGCATTGACATGCAAGTGTGAACTGAAGGGTGTGCACCAATGCTGTGAGTGCACCATTGTAATGAAGATGAAATGACTGTAATGATGACCTTTCTGTGCCTTTGTCTATACCATGCCCTTCTCTTTAACTGAACACCTTTCAAATGAACATGTTCTGAACTCTTGAACTGTTCATTCTGTTCACTGAGCTTATTGCTCAATCTGCAGTTTATCATTATGTGTCTCCAAAGACTTTGTGTTTCCTTATATTTGACATCTAGATGGAATTTTTCATAACCCTTTACTAGTCATAAATTGGATTGTTAGAGGATTAAGTTAATCTTGTTTCTTTATAGTAGCCTCAGATTTTTAAAGCCCTAATTTAGAGAGGTTTCTTTATTTGTTACTCTCCAATCTGCAAGGATGGAAAAAACCTTAATGCCATAAGATTCTGTATTGCTGGAATTATTTATTTCTGCTCATTTTGAAGTGAATTGTACCTAAGAGGTACGCTTGAAAAGTTGTTTTGTCATGTTTTTCCTATATTACTATTTCTTCCTTCCTATCTAAATAGCAACCTCTGAAAATGACCCAAAGCAGTGCATCATCACATAAGCAGTGTGGCAGTGGATGGAATGCACAAGAATGTGTATTTTTCTTGTTCTGTTGGGAAGGGAAATAGGAAAAAATGACTTACCACTTGCAGAAAATTGGTGTGGTGTGTTAGTCATATCTTAGCTTTTGGTTTCTTTATTGGAAGGTACTCCTAACAATTTATGTACTTTTTATTAACCAATTAACAGCTCATATTAAAAATGAAATTAGGGCAACAAAAGCCTACATATTTTTAACAGTGCTTTGGTTCTTTCTGTTGTCTAGTGGTAATATTGCAGGCAATATTCTATTATTTAATTACTTCAAAGTAGTTTTATGCAGGAAAACAAAATATTCTTTGATATAAACTGATATAAATTCAAGCAATCAAAAATAATTTTTGATATCCTGAGAATCATCTAGCTGCTCTGTATTGACATAGTGGTGCCCAAATCTATGTGGTGCCTACCACAAATTGAATTGTTAAAACCAGTTTATAATGTGCAGAAAGCAGAATACTTGAGGCAAAAGTTAAGTCAAAAACTTAAAGATTACTTAAATACAAAGGATTGTATTTAAGCAGCACGCATTTATTTCTTTAACAAATAAACCTTTTTAGCCTTCTCTCTCCAAAAGGCTCAGAAATGTCAGACTGGTCATAGAAAATGAAAAATCTTGAGTTGTTCCTTGACCTCTTTTATGATCCCTCCATCCCTAAACTCCATCAATGACTTGAACTCTGACACTGAGAATGGCAAGATGTAATTCTTCATCTCAATGTCATAAGCCCCCACAATCTACTCTGGGCCTTTCAGGTTTTTATTTGTTCATTCAAATATAGTTCATGTCAACTAGTATCATACATCAAGATTGAGGCGTTTAGAAACTCTTAGGTTTATCTAATCCTATCTCTGTTTTTCTCTTTGGGGAAAAATTTGATGCTATTTGGCCATTATTCTGCTTATTTTCTTCTGGTTTACTCCTTTCATTTATTGATTGATTGCTTCAGTGCTGCCCAAGTCCCCCCAAAACCTTTTAAATATATTTTTTAAAGCTGCAGATAATTAAGATTATTGTAGTTATAATTTTCCTAACCTATTTTTATGCAGCTGTACCTGTGCATAGTTATTAAAAACCATGGCAAGGGATAGGATTGCGTTAGGAAATCAGCTGTGAAAGGAGAACCTGAGGGACAGAAGAGCTGAGTCTGACCAGGTGAGGATAAGAAAGTGTCCTGTGTTTGTCATTTCAGCCTTTGTTCTAGGCCAGGAGAGGATGGGTGTGAGCACAGACTCTGGCACTTTGTCTCCTGCCTGCTTGATGCTCTGTTAAGGTAGAGAAAGATATTACCTGCTGATATGTTAGATACTTCATTTTTAAATGATCATAAATTTCTGCTGGCGCTTAATAAGAATAGGTTTACAGTGCAGAGGAAAAGTGAATATACTGAACCAGGAGCCTGCCTAGGGAAAGGGAGAAGTTATTTACAAAGAAAGTCTGAAAACAGTAGCATTGCATATCTTGGAAGCAGCTCATAGTTAGGGGCATCAGACTGATTTTCAAAACAGTGTTGGAAAGACTGTTATTGGAAATGTTTCATCTATATTTCTATCCCTAGAAGAAGTTGGGAAATGTAGATTTAAAACTGTTAAAAGGAAAAAAAAATGCTGAAAAAGATCTATCTGCTTGTGGAACTCCTAGCCATGTAGAAGGCCAAGCATTTAGTAATCTCATGAACAAATTAAGTATAGATAGTAAAGCTGCACCAAATAGTGGAAAATATGTATTAAAAAGTACTTTTGAAAAATAGTCCTTTAATTGAACTGCTTCCAGAACTTGTTATTTTCAGAGAAAATACTGTTTATTTTATAGCAGAGCACTGACTGGTTAAATCCTTACAAGTCCTGCCCATCTCTGGTTTTGCCTGTTTACACCAGAGACAGATAATATGTTTATTTTGGAAATACAGACTTGTTAATTGTCTTACTGCACTTTTCCATCAACCCAGCTGTTGATAACATTTTATGACTGTATTTCTCAAAATTTTGGTGTAGAAGACACTTGTGTTTCAGTTCTAAATACTGCAGAGACTTCTCATATTACTAATATGAAACTAAGTGGCATTCACTGTTTCCAAAGCAGTTTTACCGCTGTGACATTAATTTACAGTACTGAGCGCTGTGGAAACTTTCATCAAACCTAAGAAGTTAGTTTTGATTTGTTACGGCACACAGTGGGTGTTCATAGCATATGTTTTTATTTAATCCTTCAAAGGGTTTTCAGGAAATAGCAGCTAGCATGTGATGAAATAATACCAAGAGACATTACCAACATTTTAACATTATACGGATCATTATGCTTCGTACATTTCGGAATTATGTTCCATTATATTTGTGGTTTCACTTTGTTCTTCCAAGCCACATTCTGCTTGGTCTTATGAAACAACACATGGCCGGGATGAAGCACAGTGGAGCTAATAAGAGCCCTGTCTTGTAAATGATGAAGTAACTCCCTCAGCAGATATGCTGGGTTTAGAGCAAAGGCAGAGTGAGGAGAAGTTGGAAAGAGCACGAAGGAAATGTCTCTCCTTTGGTCAGGAATGCATCCGTTCTGCCATGCACGTCCTGCCTTGTAGCAAAGAGCTGCTCCTTGGTATTTTGTGGTTCCATTTGTGACTGCTTGTTGAAGTGTGATACACCTTGCTAATGTCTTGTAAAAAGGAAAGGAAATTCAGCCCCCGAGGAATGGTAATTCCTGATGGGGCAATTAGGTGGAACTTCTCTTCAGATTCCCTCATAGAAGGGTCAGCATTTGAATAAGGAAAAGGCTATGAGTAAACAGTATAAATGTGGCTTTTTTTTCAGGTATTCCACTGCAACATCCTTTGGTAGTGCCACCCCATAGCCCCTGATGTGCCCACTATGGCAACTGTGATGATGACTAATTCCAAGTATTTTTTAGAAATTTAACTGAGGTGCCTTAAAAGCTTTGTGTTCCTCTGTGTTTCTTTAATCATCCAAAGACAATTCAGCACATCTAAGATTCACATGCCTTGGTTCAGAATGAGAGGCAGCATAGGCTGAATATGGCCCAGTTCCTGGACTCTGCAGTACCAGAGCCTTGCCTTGGGGAATGTGGTTTCTTGGCTCCTTCCCTGACCGCTTGGCACTGCTCCATTTTCTTCTTTGCTAAGGACAGCTGGTGACATACTTGGTTTCAATGGAAAAAAAAAAAAAAAAGAAAAAGTCATTAGATACATGGAGTTCTTCCCTCCAAAACAAGAATCTGATGCAGCTTCTGTGGTTTTGTGTTTTGTTTTTTGATCAAATATCTCATATGTTCCTGACATGACTTGGCTGTATTAGTAGGTTCATCTACATATCCAGTAGAAATATTCAGAGGCTTTATCAACAGCTCAGTGAACAAAGGCAAACATTCCTTGGAGCAATGTGTGGACAGATAGTAACCCAGAAAATGCCCCTCTGGGTGACTGTACTGAGACTGAGTGTCTGCAGCTGTTACAGGTGGAGGAAGCTCCTAGAGCTCAGGTGGCACTAGGCTGAAAATTACTTCAAGGTAATCTGTGAAATAAATTGTATTTTAGTGTCTAATGCCTTACACACACTGAGACACCTAAAGTGTGCTTTGGATCATATAATCTCTATTACTTTTACCCAGTGTATGACAGTGATTTGCTAACAAGATGGGCAACAGGGTAAAAGCATGGGCTGCTTCCTTTCAAGATTTTGTTTTGATATTAGAAAGAAAAGTAATTTTTAAAAAAATGGTGAACTGGTAAATGGGACATTTGAAGCTTTATTGTATTTAAAAAACAAACAAAACAGGAAAAAGAGACTCAGGTGGCGGGGGGGGGAAGGCAGTGTGATAGGAGTAGCTGTCTGAAATTCTATGATCTGAGTTAAGAAGCAGGTCAGATTAGATGTTCACAAATAGCCTCTTTGGGCCTCAACAACTATAAATTTTTGAAGCACAGTGCAGGCTCCCCAGCACTGCAATTTCATTCTGACCTGAAGGGGTGAAAGGGTGAAGCCTCAGTGCCCATTCCCTGCCTCCCCAGCAGCCTGAGCCTTTCTGGGCTGTGCAAAGCTGCCTGGTGGGGCTGAGCTGACTCCATAACTCCTGGCACAGCAGCAGAATTCCATCTGTTCCATCTGCTGGGCAGCCACCCCTGCTGGGCAGTGGCCACTCAGTGAATTCCAGCCCATAACGAGCAGGGAAGGTCTCAGTCCCAGACCTGGCACCATGAGCTGTTTCCTTGTTGATGGTGAATAATATATTTAAGCACCCTTTCAGCATTTCCCTTCTTGAAGTGTTTCCAGCTACTGAAAATCTCCTACAGGAGAATTCTTCTAACTTTGTCATTTTTTTGTTTTTCTGGCCATGCCAAAAATCACACATCAGCTTAGTCCTGTGCCACTACTGGTTGCAAGAGAAAGATCCTCAGTTTCACCTCTGCATTTCCTGCCAGTCATTCAGTCACACTTTCTAGCTTGCTGGTATTTAGTCTGTACTCAAACAGTTTGGGCAGAAGGACTTTTTCAGAAGGAAGGGTTTTGCTCTTTTAAGCATCTCACTCCTTGTATGTGAAATTGTATATAGCAGCAAGATCCTATCTTGACAGTGTAAAATATTAACTGGCTGGAAGCTGTAGGAATGATGTCTTTAATGCCATCCAGAGATGCTGCTCCAAGAGAGAAATCACTCACTGGAGTGGTAACAGTTCTGTGCCACTTTGTGACATAGAAGTTGGAAAAAATAAGCAGAGGTTGGGACTCAGGACCCCATTAACAGTTTCTGATGTGTTTAAGCAGAGCTGAGGCTGCTGTCTTGACCTTAGTACTGAGAAGAGCAAATAAAAGTAAAGATTGAAGACATTGTTCAGGAGAAAGCAGGGCTTTGGTCGATTCTAGGTCTGTAGTTCTTTCTCCAAGTTTAAAACAAAAGCTGTTTGGTTTGTCTTTCATGGGACAGGTGAGGTTAGGGTTTCTCTGATGATCTGGCAGCTCGGTCTATTACATATTTTTTTCAACCAAATTATTTTGTGTAATAACTATAATGTTAATGGAACTATATGTTATGGTTGAGTTAAGATTTGTCAGTTTGAAAATAAACGTCTTGGCTGCTTTTCGACATTTGCCTCTCAGCATCAGTCCGTTAACCTGTCACACACTGTAATTTCATTAAAACCATCATTTAATTGTAAGTTAATGTACAGCTATCTTTTATAGAAGGGCTTTACATGCTGCCTGAATAATTTCAATACAAATTTTCAACTGATGTGATTGAAATGATATGAAACACGAAATGTCCTCCAAACCCCTGTTTATGAATTCAGTGCTGAGCAATAAGATACAAGAGCCACATTACTGTGCCACTGTAACAAGGAGACACTTTTTCAAATTATAATAAAGGACAGAATAATGATTTAGGTGTCTGTGTATGTATCTTGATCTGTGTCTTGTATACCTGCAGCACTGAGATGTGCTTTGGAGGAGTTTCCATTATTAAAAGGACAATGCACACAGTGTAAACTTTGTATAACTGAAGAAAGAATTAAAAATCTACATGCTAATAGCTGTAGTGCCAGTCACAAATAGACTTGTACTTCACTTATGAGATACATAAAGCTTATTTCAAAATAAATTCTGGGTAGCATTCAACCTGATTGAATCTTTGGGAGCTGTGTTCATGTATTTGTTCAACTTGCACTCACAAGCTTTTAAACAGAATATCACTTTTTTATATTATTCATGATAATGTAATTCTTGCTTTTAAGCTTTTCAGAATTTCATGTTAAGTCATGATACGCAGTTCAGGGAAATTTGGATCATCCATTAATCATAGTATCTGTACCTTTGTGTGCCTACTTTTGTCCATCTCTTAAATCAGTCACTTGGCAGCAGCAGAGATCTGGGGATAGTCCAAGATGTTTGACAGAAGAGGCCTTGTTGTTAAACCTGTTTCTTGCTACAGAATGTATGGATTTGTGTAATGTGTGGCATGAAAAGAAACTGATAGAAATCTTAGCATAATCATTAAATATGATCCTCTTAGAATTTCCACTGGAATCGTAGGCATGGACAAGGGTATTAAATGATGACATATGTTTAGTTGAATAATTAGCTAAAAACACCTGGGCTAATACAAAAAAACATGAGACAAAATGATGTAGTCAAGTATTCCCTTGTAATTAAAAATTTTCTACCGATCTGCATACACCAAGGGACTGAATCAAGATTTCATAAACAATCTAAATCTGGTATTTTCTAAAATTTAAGTGTTTTGCGTTATTCTTTTATTATTTTAATATTCAGTGAATGTAGAAGGATGGAAGGAAGGATTGAAAGCCTTAGAGTTATCAGCTATGGTTGGATTCTTTTCTTTGAAGTACTGATACTATCCTTTGAACTAAACTAATCACTTCTAACTATGTGAAGAGGTTGCTTTTTCTTTCTCAGCAAGCCAAATATGTCATTAGTGACATATTTAAATTGATCTTTAAAGTATTTGTGAAATGTGTGGAAACTTAATTGTGTATTCTTTTCACTTTTTAAAAATTCAGTGTTGTTCCCTCTCCTGTTTCACTCCTTTTTCCCAAAAGGCTGATTTCTTTTTCCTGGACTCACTCTGACCCTTTCTTCTTTTGTCCTGTCTTCTCTCAGCTCCTTTCTGTTCCCATCCTAAGTTTACCTCTTTCAGCTTTAATCTTCTACACATTTTGTTTCACTCTACTTTCCCATAAAACTTTTTCTTCTGATTTTCTTTTACTCTGCCTGTTTTTTTTTTTTTTTTTGGCCACAGCTGTGATTTCCTGAATTTAATATTAGAGTAGTGGGAGTGAGCTCCTGCCTTTCCCACCCTGTCTATTCAGTCACTTCAGCAAACTGCATCTTAAAAGTATCAATGTGGTTTGTGCCTGCAGTGCTGGGCTGGAACTGGTGACTTATGAAGTCCTTCTCTGCCTTGGGGATTTGGAGGTTTCCCAGCAAACGCTTGAAAGAATTTTTTGAAACTCCTGAATGTAATGTATTTTTCCCTCGTTGGCCTTTTGGAAATTCTGAAAGCACGTTTGCTGAACTTTCCCACGTAAGCTGTGCCCCACATGGACATCTGTAACAGGAAACCTCAGTGAGAACAATTAGAGCTTGCTGAAGTTATGAGCAACTGTACTGTGGCCTGAAGTGGGAAGTGCCAGACACCCTGAACTATAGACTGTGTCACAATGATCGCCATAAGTAACGAAGTTTAATTTAAGGGACAGATAAAAATGATCCTGTTGAGTCTTTGGTCCTGGAAATCCATTTATGCCTGTTCTGGGTGACTGACTGTGAAAACACTTGTGTGTGTGCCATGTTATTTTTCTGAGAAAATGGTTGGAGCTCAAAATGTATTTTTTAAAGAAGATAAATAATCAGTTTTCTGTGCTCAGGCTTGTAACTGAAACAGTATGTGGAGTTTGAGCAGTCAGGTTTCTGACTGAATCAAGTGTCTAAAGTTTGGGCTCAGTGTATGCTGTTGGGAACAAAAAATTATTTGATATATAAGCATCTGTTATAGTCATGATTTTTATGCACTGAAACAGACCTAATGGCTGAATTGCTGTGTGCTCTCTGATATTAAAGGAAAAATGTGCTTTTAACCAGGGTTTTAGTGAAAGCAGATGAGGCTATGGCGGCACAATGGGAATGATTATGAAAGACACAGAGACCCCTATTTATTGTGGTAACAAAGCTGTATGTAAATTTTGCTTTTCATTAAGGCAGAATTAGTTTAACCCCAGTTGTACAAAGGTTACTGTTTTCTACTATTTAGACAAACAACTTCCTACTGTAAATTGTGTTGTGATTTATATGAATTTACCCAGTCACGGAGGTTTCTGTGCAGCAAATATATCTTCCACTCAATCATAATAAGAACTTTCAAAGTAGTTGTGAAAGCATTTCTATAATTATACTTAGATTTTGATGAAGTCTATTATTGCAGGAATTCACTTCAAATATCCAGTTATTCAAACAAGGAAAATGACTTCTCTGCTTGGATTTTAAACCTTTAATAGTAAACAAAAAAGCAGCTGGTAGGCCTTGAATTCCAGGCACATAGTGCAGACAGCAAGTGACACAGGTCACCTGCTGGTGGGTAATGAGTGCAGTTGGTAATGACTGCACATGGAATTATAGCCCTTGTGTTTGTATTTACAGACTCAACACACTCAGTCCCACTCTCCTGTTTGCTCCAGCCCAGTAACACTGAGCGCTGGGTGTCTTGGAATGTAGGTTTCAGGCTCTGAAGCAAGTTCATATCAAATATGCATGGGAAGTCTACTTTTATTTTGAATTGGTGACTACTAATCGGACAATTGTGTGTGGATAATGATGTGAGGCCATATATATATATATATATATATGTATGTATATATATAATCTTTGATTTGTGTTTAGGTTTCTTTTGGATGAATTTAAACTGTAAAATATCCACTGCTCTTGGTAAAGAAGACAGAAGGGATCTTCTCACTCCTGTCTAATGACAGGACAAGGAGAAATGAGTGAGAAACGAATCACAAAATTTCATTTCAACATTGAAACCAACTTTTTATTTTGAGAGTGATAAAGCATTGCAGCAGTTTGTCTGGGCAGGTTGTGGATTCCCTGTCCTTGGAGTTACTCAGAACCAAACTGGACGTGGTCCTGAGCAGCCTGCTCCAGTGCCCCTGCTCTGAGCTCTGTGGACTGAATGAGCTCCAGAGGTGTCTTCCAACCTCAGTTGTTCTGTGACACTGTGAAATTCGGAAAGCTGTCTGTTTATCCACCTCAATCACTGAAAAATGTATTACATACAGTATCATGTTGCTGCCTATTGTGACACCAATAATAGGTTCACTTCAACTGCTTCTTTAGATCATTCTCATAAGGATGCTGCACCTACATTACATCAATGAACTTGAAGAACATTCTTCTTTCCCAGTTAGCCTCTCCCCATAGTGTTGCTTATTTGCCAGCAGTTCAGTACAGTCATCATCAAGCTTTTCCAAGCGATACAATCTTTGTAAAACAATTTACGTTTTTGTTGGGGGCAGCTGTCAGTGAATCAGCAGTGAGCCACATCCTCTGGGACAGCAGGATAAATGCCTCTAAGAAACTAAACTGCACTAAAGAGAGGGGCAGATTTCAGCAAGCAAAGATGTTTTCATGATTAAATATGTATTGTGTTAATCTGAGCCTTAGAACATTTCTCGTGTTTCAATTAAGTCACAATGAATTGTGGTATCTGCTGTGAAAACTGTTGCTATTGGATTTAAAATCCCATCTATTTTAGATATCTGGGGTTAGCTAAAGGCTAAATTCACAGATATTCTTTGTGACCTTGGTCAAGTCAGTTTTCCCATGATAAAATTATGGTGGTATTTACTTAAGTTCTCTGAGTGTTGTTAAGAACAGTCCAAAGCTGCTTAATGAACTTCAGGTCCTACATTTGTCTTTAGTGTTATGGAAGGTTCATAAATAAGCCAACAAGTCCCTGCTTGCATCCAAGAGAACTTAGGATGTGGAAAACTGAATAATTGTTTTGTAATTGTAATTCCCTGGGATGCTTCTTTTTGTTTGAGATTTTATGGAACTTTCTGAATTGGTTATTTTTGAAAGGCTGGGCTTAAACTAGGTCAGGACTGGCCATCTAACTAAACCTCCACACTCCATGCTCATACTTTTCACAATTAAGAGTGCTCATCTTTGTTATATTTCTTAAATCTGGAGAATTTGGTTTGTTTGACCTTCCTGGTTTTTTTTGGTATTTTGCAAGAACGTGTTGATTTGTCCTTTATTTCCTTGGCACGTTCACTATGGGATGCTGAATTTTAGGAAGTGAATTTCGATGGCATCACCAAATGTTGTTGTGCTGCTGCATGTGATTTCTTGGACTGGCACAGAGCCACTTGTTTTGCTAAGTTGTAGATATTATTTTCAAACAGCAAGATTTCTTTGTGGCATTTCAGAGTAATGGTGTAACTTAACACATTTGTGTTTATAATTTGACAAGCTTGGAAACATTAAACATTAGAGTTATTAAATAAGAGAGGAGACATTTGGAGATGTTTTCATAATGTTTTCTGACAGCATTATAATGAAGCCAAATCTAGAAGTATCTTAGTATCATAGATTTTTATTGCAATGAAGAGTCAAGAGAGAGAAATATGACATTGTTGTTATTGACTACATTGCATAATGAAGAAATAAATTATGTTATATTTTTCTGCTTTCTAAATCAAGCATATGTTATCAGGACATGTTACTGAAACATGAGAAAAGGTGGTGATGGAAATAATGCCAATAATCTATTTTTCATTCTGTTATATGAGATAGCATTTAATTTTATTTAACTTTTCATGTTATTTACAGCAGGATATTTGTTACCTTGAGACAGTTTTTTTAATATAAAGTACAGAGAACTGTGATGGCAAGAAAAAACCCAAACAAAAAAATGTTGGGTAGCACAACTCCATGAGGCAGAGGTCCAGCCAAACCCTGGCTATTAATCATCACCGTCCATTATTTACAGAGGATTCATTCATTGTTCCATAAAGGTATCTAGAGGGTCAATTAGAGACAACATGCAGGATTTTTCAAAGACACAAGAGGGTCAATTAGGCCCTTCTTGTAATTTTCTGCTTTAACAGCAAATGCCAGCCTATCCTGCAACAGATACAGTGGAGGTTAGAATTAAATAGTGGAGATGTTTTTTTTTTTTTTAAGCTGTTACTTTGCAGCTGGTTTGAATTGGAGTCTTGTCAGTCCTTGATCAAAACAAAAGGAAAAAAATTATCACTGCCTTGATGAGAAGCACAGATTTGGTTTTGAGTTAAAGTACTGGAAGTGCCCAGGAAATATCTGAGATAAAACACTCTGTACTTATCACAGAAGTGAATAATTTCTCTGGAAGTACAACCAGATACAAATAATATTGCTAAATACTCCTGTTTAAAATTCAAAAGCATTTGAGGCAGAATACTGTTTGTAATCATTCTGGTGTCATCTGCTCATTGAAAGCTCCAAATCAATAATAGATATGAGATTTTAATATAAACAACTGCAGTGGCATTCAGTCAGGCATAGGAAGTTCTAGAATAGAAAGGAATTAAGACAAATATATATACATATATATGCACACATACTTGTTTTTAAATTCACAGATATAGATATACGCACACACACCCTAAAACTCTTCCAAACTACCAAGAAATTTTGGTGAAATCACCTCCCTTAGCTGAGGACAGAACAGGTATCGAGCAGATTTAAGGCTCCTATGTACCATATGTACAGCAGCTGTATTGAAGTTATTTTTCTTTCAATTCCTCTTTCCATGAGAAATGCTTGTTAGTTGGCATTCTCTTCTACATGGGTCTGAAAATCCTGGGCTGTTTTTTTTCCTCTAAACTTTCATTTAATTACATTGCCACTGTTTTTAATGCTGCTTAAATCTGTTTTAACAGAAAGTGGCTCCTGTAACTATGGCGTGTTAGTCTTGTAAGGATTTTTATCTTTACAAAGGGAGTTTTTGGAATGCCTGAGTATTTGATGGGCTCCTGTGAGAGTAAATCTCTGAGTGTGCTGCATCAGTTTGATCCTCATCGTCCTCTGAAACCCCCTATTCTCTGCAGGGTTTCAGCAGAGAGCTCTAACTAATGACTCAGGGCCAAATTCTGCCCTTCCATGCAGGCCTGTAATTCTCACTGATTCCAGAGAGACTTCTGGGAGCATATCAGAGAACACAATTTCGTTCCTAGTGTGTGAAATTATAGCACAAATGGACAAAAGAATCTCATGCACATTCATCTTAGTGACCCCAAGCATGCAGGAACGTGATACCAATCCACCTCCTTTCCTCTTTGCTGAGTTTGTGCTGGTTCTTGTAGATCACCCTAATTCTTCAGCTGTCACTTGGGTCTACATTTTTTATATTGTTCTGTCTTCAGAAGTTTGTTGTTATGGCGGTTCAGTGAAATTAGTGACATTGAAATGAATGTTTCTTTAAGTAGCATTAGTAACAGACACTTGTAAAAGCTGTTTTTTTCTTTCCCTGGGAAACGATGGTACATGAGCAGTCTTGTTCATATTCCATAGGGAATTAGTTTGCAAAGAGAGAAGACAAAGATAGATGTGTGAGTGCATGTCTGGGAAGTGGTTTAATACATCCAGACACACAGAGAGAGGAGAGGTGGGCTTGCATCACACTTTTGCTCTGTGACAAATGGGAGGAGGTCTCTTGCCCACATGTGAACAGAACAGGTCTCCCCTCTTGGCATCAGTCTGCCTCTCATTCTGCTCTCAGATTTTACTTTTAGCATTGTCCCTTTCAGATTCTTTATGCAAGAAATCAGTTAATTAATTTTTAACGTTTTTTTCCCTGCTTTTAAAGTTTTAAAACCTTTTTCAGTTTTTGTATTATGTCCTTCCACATTGAAGGTTGTGATTATTTTACTATTCTGTTTTCAAGAGCAGAGCTAGCATTGTTCTGTGGATGTGAAAATATGGGAGGTAACTCAGTGAGCTTTGGTGGGGTTTTACACAAGTTGATTACTGAAATACAGTTCCAGATCTTAGATGGGCACCAAATTTGCTTGTAATCCACTGTTTGTACTCAGGACCTTCCACTTCTTGCATTTTCCTTGTGGGAATTTGTGTCATGCCTGAAAACTCTGGACTGGAGGTATTGTGTTTCTTGAACTGGCTGCTCATTAGGCCTTTGCATATTTGGTTTTGATTTGGGATGTATTGGCAGCTTCCCCCTTCTGTCTCAGCCCTTGGCAGATAGATTTATCTTCTAGAGCAGTGTTATGGAAGACTTAATGTTCCCAAAACATGTGTTCAGGGACTTTCTTTGCTTCCTGACAACTCTATCCAATGGACCTTAGTATTTTTTTGTGCTTTGATTACTACTGTTTTTCACCAAAATCAAGCTGGTTTAGGTGTATCTGAGGAATCTCTGATATCTCCAGTGTTACACAGAATTGACTGGCTTTTTGTATGGCTTATTTTTAATTTAGTAACTTTAATTTCTTGGCATGCTGCCATTCATGCTCTAGGTTTCAAGCCTCTGACTTAGTCAAACCCTTGAATCTCTGCTTTCATTTCAGGTTTTAAAAGACATCTTGGTGCCGTAGCACAAAGCCTATCACTTATATCTCCCACAATGGTTTTAGTATCCACTTTAGTTTTGGATTCTGCTCAAGACAGAGCAGAATTTATATTGCAGCTCATGCAGCAATTCTCATATAATGAATTGTGTTGTTTATAAAAATTCCTGTTTTCAAATTGTCTGTAAGTCTTCAGAAAGCTCATCACTTACCCAGAGTTATTTCTGAAGCTATTTGTGGAATCACCATGATTGTCTGGAGAAATCTAATTTATAATTTTGAACATATAATTTATACATCACTCTGCAAAAGCTTTCTTTAAAATCTGTTTTCAGATATGAATTGGGATGATTGGTGATATTAATTTTGCTTTTTTAACCTGAAACTGTAGTTGAACACATAATCCGCAGTGATTTATTTTTACATAATATTCCATTTTCCTATTTGTGTAATATCTACAGGCAGATAGTCATTTCCTCAAGCTGGTTCATTAATTAGATTTATTGGATGGATGTCCTTTGTTATTGTTTTGTAACTTATGTATTGATCTCTATTATGTGAAATTCTCAGTCTTTGCTGTTCACTTAGAGTTGGATAGAAAACTCCCATGAATGTCTGAATTCAAATTTGAGGATTTGCACATGCAAACTGTCCTCAAGGAGCACTTGGGCATCTCCACTCACTTGCACAGTTATGAAGTGTTATAATTCTGTATGACTGCAACATCCCCATCCCCACTGTGTTGCTTATAAGCACTGTATTGATCTTTTTCTTAATTAGTTGCCAAATTAAAATAAAAATTTAAACCCAAAAGCTTAGTGGGCAGTGATCCTAGAAGAAGGTAAATTGGTGCAGGGAGATGACTCACAGCTCTTCATAGCCCCTGTAAACTTCAGGTGAGCTGGAAATAGAAACCACATCATCTTTTATGCCTATTTGGACTATTTATAAAACAAGGATCACAATATTGACTCGTATTTCTTTCACAAAGGAGAGCCCCTTGATAAAGGAAAAGAATTGTCATTCATTAGAGTAATTTCCAGTGAACATAGGGAAGGTGCCCAGAAATGGCTCATTCCTGGTTCCTTGCTGTGACATCCATGGTTGTGTTCAGTCCTGATATTTATTTTCCATTTCAATATTACATAACTCAGTTCTAAAAGAAAGGTAATGCAAAGTATAATTGTGTTCTATAACTACACTGCAGCAAGCAAAACTCTCAATAGATTTAATTAATTTAATTTCTTGTGTTGAATTGATTTAGTCTCTCCCAGGGCTTTTCACGTTCCGTGTTTTATCCCCAGGGAGGTGTTGGGTCTCTGTGCAGGCACATTTTGGCTGCCCATGTTGTGCTCCTCTTTCCCACAGTCTGTCTCTGGTCAAAGTATCTCATTTGCTGGCTTTGAAAAAGTAACATTGCAAAACTCTTCCATCAGAGCTAGAACTATGCAGATAAAAATAAAGAGGATGAGGAGGTACCACTCAACTATTGAGCCTGCTGGAAAACTGAGTTTTTAACTGCTGCATTCAGCCTTTGTATCCACTCAAGTGCCCTTCACCAACTATCTGCACATTGCTAAAATCCTTCACAAACACTTTTTTATGGTCAGATTCAGCCCCTCTGACGCGGGCTGAGAAGCACCATATGCTTCAGGTAACCTCTCTACAGCAGTTGCCAGTGGGACCACTTTTGTAACTGCTCACCAATGTGAGCAGAGGTTACACAATCTCACCCATGGTGAATAATAATGTCAAAGAGCCATTAGCAGTGCAGAGTGACAAAGTGTGGAGAGATCCATCAGCTCATCCCGTGTTTAATGAAACAGAAATGAACATCGTATTGCCCTTGTTTTCTGTCAGAGCTTCCAGGTCTCCATGAGGCTTATTAATCTTAGGGTGTAATGGAAAGTGTGTTGCTATGTTACATAGGACAGCAGCCTTTGTGCTTGCAGGATTGAAGGTGTTATTAGTCTTTGTCTTATTTACATGCTGCACTGGGGTGCGTGCTGCCCGAGCACAGCGCCGAGAGGAGCTCCACAGTGTTTGTGGCTTTCTGAAGTGGGTTCTAATGCATGCAGCCAGATGGCTCCATGGCGAGTCATTTTAACCTGAAGTAATGGTCAGAAACCCCCTTTTGAGAAACACTGTCAGCACACAGTACAGACCTTGTATTTGCTGGTACAGAAAAATACCAAATAGATTGCATTTTACTGCACCCCAAAATGGATGTTTCCACATTTCTGAAGGTGAGCTGTCAGGCTCTCAAAACTAAAAAAGGAATAGGTAAATGGTATTATTGTAAAATACCAATTTCACTCAATTTATTGTAAATGTTCACTATTGTTTTTATTCTTTAAATAGAGGGCCAATTTCAAATAAGCTCTGTCAAAAACAATCTTGTGTTTATACTTGAGATCTAGTTACTGTCCTTCTTTATTAGCAAGGAAAAAACCCCCAAGAGCAGTTATTCCTGTTAGGAAAAATTCTAGCTTCCAGGGACAGAAAAATAACCCAAGTTCATAGAATCACAGGTACAGAGAACATCCTGAGCTGGGAGGGACCCACAGGGGTTACTGAGTGCAGCTCCTGGCCCTGGAGAGGACAATCCCACCCCACGCTCCTGAGAGCATTTTCCAAATGTTCTCTGAGCTTTGTCAGGCTTGGGGCTGTGCCTCCTTCCCTGGGGAATCTGTTCCAGGGCTCAGCCACCCTCTGGGGGAAGAACCTTTTCCTGATCTCCAGCCAAGCTGGACCATATGGTGACACTTCATCTGGAGTGTGCCACTAAAATGGGATTCTTGTGCCTTATTTTCAGCATGTGTCACTTACCAGCATCTTTGTGCAGGTTGGGGATCACTGGGGATGAGAAACATTACAAAATGGTGCTTCTGAGAGTTAGATGATGTCACATCTCTGAATACTATTTTATATTTTGATAATAATAATTATAAGGAGATTTTAATTTTGCTTAAAAATTAATAGCCCAGTGACATTGCAGCTTTTTTGACTTGCACAGCTTTAGAAATTTAAAAGATTGAACAGGAATATCATGTGCTTATTAGAAGCAGTGGAAATATTTGCCTTTGGCATATCCATTATGTAAGCAACGATTTTTCTCCCTTTTTTTTTTTTTGTTTTTGCCTTTTATTTTCCAACAGACTGTGTTTATCAGCAAGGTATGTGTTGATACAAGTTTCGTAAAGAACAAGCTGCGTGTAGACATTGCAGCAGCGCTTCCCAAATGTTTCTGGAGTGGTTTAGGTTTGGTTAGAGCCTGCTGGAGGCCTCACAATGGCTCACAAAACCCCAGGGCTGGGAGTTCCCCTCCTCCTTCCCCACAGTGACAGACACAGAGAAGGATTTGGGCTGAGGGGAGACTTGAAGGATGCTGGGGTTGGGCTGGGAGAGGAGCTGGTGGTAAGAACAAAGATGTGCTGGGTTTTTTGCTGGTTCTCCCTCCTGGTGAGTTCTCTGTCCCTCCTCACATCCTGGTGCAGTTTCAGCAATAACAGTGGTGGGCTTCTGTGTGCCATGAATTGGGGACAGACAGAAAATTTTGGTGGCCTCATTGGCAGTTGTGCTGTTTCCCTGTGCCTTTGTTGGCCAGGGTGCTCCTTCTCCTGCAGAACAGTTGGTTTTGTTCTGCAGGGAGTTCTGCACCTTTCTCTGAGCAGGAATTGTGCAATTATGAAATAATTTGCATTGAAGCTTTGTGAAGGCTGACTTAGAACAGAGACTGAACAGAGCTAAAGAATAAAGTAGGGATTTATTAGGAGGCCTCAATGGATCCACCTTGGGCAGCACAAGAGCCCAGCCAGGACTACACCCAAGATGAACCAAAATGGTCACAAAATGCACGACTGGTCATGGGGTCTCTCACTTTTATAAGTTCTGCTCCATTTGCATCTTGCAGTTCATTGTCCAATCACAGCTCCATCCCATGAAGTCCCATCCTTCTTGTTTTCTCTTTTCAGTCCACGTTGTTGTCCACATCTCTTGGGGCTGAGATTTGGATCATTTGTCCTTGGTCCCCAGCTGGAGCAGGAATTGTTTTGTCTCCCTGCTCTGTGCACAGAGCTCACCATCCCCTGATGTGAAGCCCAGACCCAAGCACTAAAGCAGCACAGAATGTGAAAAATATAAAAGCTGTAAACCTGAGGCATCAGCGTGACCTGCACTTTGCCAAATTTTAGGAATTGCCATGTTTGAAAAAGAAGGCTGCTGTTCTCAGTGCTGCACTGATTAATCACAGTAGGGACCAAATACAGCACTTTTATCAAGTGTCCACTGAGGAGCAAAATTAGCTCTTCGTAAAGAGATGGGAGTAGTTCCATTAGTGAGAATTCCATTGAAAATGTGGAATTTCTGGGCCATTTTAGAAATAATTCTCACACTTTTGAAAATGTTCTTATAGCTGTGTGCAAGTTGCCTACAAGAACATTGCTGCTACATTTGCATACCAACAGCGTCCTGTTAGGAGCTAATTATATTTTATTTAAAAAATTATTTTCCTGATGTTGTTCCAGGTTAGATAAATGCTGATGCATACAATCACAGTTTAAACTACACATAAACCTATCTGTGTATTTTACTGAAAATAATTTATGGGGGCAAATCTCAGACAATTGTCATTACAGAATTTCTGAGTTTTGGGGACCTTTTTTCTGCTTTCTCAGCCTGTACTTACTCTAACTAAGGAGTGTGAATGCAATTCTACAGGATAGTGCAACTCTCTTCTTTGCCAATGGTAGAAGTAACTGATGGCAAGCGAATATATTTTTACAGCAAATGAATACCTTTAAAGAAAGATAGTAAATTATTCCAGGGTGGCAGGAACCACCATGTTTTCAGTGACTCCAGAACTGCTCCCACACCAGAGGTGGGTTGTTAGATAAATATACCAGAGCAGGGAATCCCCTTCATTCTCCGTCACACTGAACATTCGGTTATTCCCTACAAAACAAATACCAAATGACATCCTAGCTGCTACCTCAAGCTCACAATTTCCGTTTTTCAGCCTGCCTCTCCCAGAAAAGCCTCTAAATGGCTGTGCCAAAGTAGCGTTCTAGCAATAGGGCTGCGTTTTTTCCTGTTTTATCTTGTATGAAGTAGCTGCTAATTGAGAGATAAAGTAAGTGAGAATGACCCTTCTGGCTGGTGATTGTGCTGTTACCTGGGAAGTGGGTCACTGGGGTTCAGCACCTGCTGCACCGAGACTTTAATTACTTACAGAAAGTGGAATTGCAGGAGGAGAGGAGTGAGCAGCCCTCAGCCACTGCACAGATACCGTGTTCCAATCCCCCCAGGCTGGGAAGGGAATTAAACCAGGTTACTCCCACCTCACCAGTAAGAGGCAGATGCCTCTAACCTTGTTTTCTGATGGTTTTCTATAAAAGAGCCAAGCACAGAATGTTTAGTGTGAATTCTGGAGTTTTTTTCCCCTGAAAAATTAAACATAATAAGGGAAATTTATTTAACAATTAAAAAAAAAAAGTTCATTTAAAAAAAGTTGTTTTATGAGAACCAGCCTTTTATTTGGTTTTCTTGTGTCAGCTAGGAGAAGCTCAGTATACTTCAAATCTGGTCAATGAATTTAGGTGCAGGTAGTTTGTACAATGTAATTTATATTCTGTGCATCACTAACACACCACATACTTAAAATGTAAATTTATTTATAAATATGCACATGTACATAGTATATGTTTTTATTATTTTAGATTTATGTAAAATATATTGATGTCTAGTTACAATAAATTCTATAAAATTACTGACAGATTTCTGTTGAACTGTGGCCAGATGTAGTAACCTCTGAGGAGTTTCCCTTTTCTTCATCATTGTCTCTTTGCTCCTTAATGTTAAAAACCTTTGGTTTTTCCCTTCTCTTTAAAAACATGAACATTACAATAATTTTTTGGAAATAATGTGTGTAAGCTATCAATATGTGATATATTTCAATGCTCATAAAAGTAACATTTCTAGATAAACAGTAATAGAAATATTTTTGACCATGTAAAAAAATCAACAATTTTCATAAGATTGCATCTTTTTACTTCTCTGTATATACAAAAAGTATATTAAAAGAGATTAAATTTTACTCTGCAAAGTAAATGCAAACAGAAAATTATTTTTCATTTTTCAGTGCAAGCAATGGATTATCATTTATTTATGAGACCTTTTTTTAATCTAGAATATATGGAAATCTTTTCTTGAAGCACAATGTAATATTGAATTGGGAATGTTGTCTGACAGTTTGCTTCTTACAGTTGCATAGAATGATTCCACTGTATGAATTTTTTAAAGAGGCTCAATATACTCTGTGTTTTAAAGGGGGGAAGTAATCAGGGTAATCTGGAAGAATCTTATAAACTTGCCTCCTCTGTCCCTTCGTTCTTCAAGCAAACTTTGCACAAAAGACTGAGCTGCAGCAGCTTTTGCCATCAAGGGAAATATTTTTCTCTGTCCTGGTGTATCTGCATTCAGGAGTTCACTGATGTGGCCTAAACATGCTCATTTCTACTGCTTTTTATTCTCCTAAGGGAACCTAATCAGAGCAGGGGGATGGATTTTAATCAGACTTTGAATCTAGTGGTAAATGGGTGCAGCATTTAAAGGGTTTATTCCTTTTTCTCCGAGAACATAATGTAGAAGTCAAATTAAAAAGCCACTTCATCCCCCAGAAATTGTCACCCCTCAGGACAGCCCTATCTCTTTTTGGGGTTGGGTAGAACTCCCCTTGTTGTCAGAGGAAATTCCCCTCAGAGCTCCTGCGGGTGCTGTGCTCCTCCAGTGTGTAATTAAAGGGTCCTTAACGAGTCTGGCTGTTACAGCAGATCTGTGCTCTGAAACTGTTGGAAATTCCAGTTTGTATCACAAACCAGAGGTCAGCTGGTTGCTTTTGTTTTCCTAAAAAAACCCAGTGTAAAACAGGCCCTGTGCAATGTGGGCAGGTAAGGCAAAACAAAGGGTGGAACAAAAGGTGCAGAATAGAATGTCTTTATTATGAATAAAGTGATCTACAGCAGTGTGCCTTGTAATTCCATGGTTTTGGTATTCATAAATTATAGTGACAGAAAGATGTAATGCTAACCTATTCATTTAGGTTGCTATGAATTTTACATTAAAATGCTTACAGTTTTTATACATTAAAAGAGTCCTTAGAGAGAAATGAAGCCAATTAAGGAGAAATAAAGACCTGTGTGTCTTTCTGTATGTAAACCTTCATCTAAATGCAGTCGTATAAACAATAGAAAATCAAGGTATTTATGCAGCAATTGCTGTTCCCTTTCCCTTCCTCAACAATTACCTGTATGCTAATGATTATAATTTGAGGTTTATATGGAGAAAATAACATCTATTTTCTTCAGAGAAACACCACGACAGAAAATAGTTTTCTCTGAACTTGTTTAATGCTTAATACCTTGGTGTCCAGATAATAAAGTATTTTGTAATGATTTCAGGCAGACATTCTGCTTTCATCTTTAGCTTTCTGTTGTATTCTGTTGTGCTGAACTCAGGAACAGACTCTGCCAGTCTCTATTTTTGTTGGTATTTTTATGCTGTCTGTAACAGAGCAATGAGAAGTTGTATTTGGGACCAGATCCTAAATCGATGAACATATATATTCAGCACTTCTTACTGCAAGGAGAAGGAATGTGGGGATATTCTTTTTATATAAAGAGTAAAAGCTTTTATGTGCTGTATCTAAACTTTCCGGAGAAGCTCATTTCCACATAGGTTCCGTGTGAGCCGATTTCTTCCCTCCAACCACGGCCAGTGCCGTGTGCTTCAAACAGGGAGGCTGCAATGTAATGGACACCCCGAGTTCATTTCTGCAGAGTGTAAGCCGAGCTGCAGAGCCGGAGATAAGGCCGGGTTTGAGCCGGGCTCAGCAGGGCTCGCTCAGCGAGCGGCTCTGCCGGAGGAGCCGCGCTGTCTCCCGGCGCTGCTGCTGCGTCCCAGCGCGGGTCGAGGAGGGGACGCGGTGCCCTGGCTGTGCCTCCTTCCCTTCTCTAGGGTGACCTGGCAGCCCACGGCACCCCGAGGGGCACGGAGGGCACCGGGATCGTGTCGTGGTGCGGCTGCAGAAGGTGCAGCTGCCCCTGCTTCCCTTCTCTGCCCGCTGCTGGCCCGGCACGGGCATCCCTGCCCGGGGCCATCATCGCTGCACAGGGCGGCATCACTGCAGAGCATCCATGCTGCCCGGGCCATCATCCCCTGCCCGAGGCCATCATCCCATGCCGGGGGCATCATCCCATGCCCGGCACTGGACATCATCCCTGCCCGGGGCATCATCCCTGCACAGGGCGGCATCACTGCAGAACATCCCTGCTGCCCGGGCCATCATCCCCTGCCCGAGGCCATCATCCCATGCCGGGGGCATCATCCCTGCTGCCCGGGGTATCGTCCCTGCACTGGGCATCATCCCTGCACGGGGCATCACTGCAAAACATCCCTGCTGCCCGGGGCATCATCCCTGCGGGGACCATCCCTACCCGGGGCATCCCTGCAGAGCATCACTGCCAGGCATCCCTGTGGGGCCATCCCTGCTGCAGAAATCGTGGGGATGGAGCCCTTGCAGTGCCCACACCTCTGTTATACCAGGCTGGGCTCTGATTTCTGGCTGGAGAAACCCCCAAAGCTGAACCCAGCTGGTTTCTGACAGCTCTGCTTCACCTCACTATGACTGTGCTGTTTTAGCATCACAGGAGATAACAAAATACAGAGTTTGGTTTGAAAGAACAAATCTGCAGAAATCAGCCTTATGTAAGGAGCTGAATAAATTTTAGGCAGGGTCCAGCAGAAAAAAATCACATTATGTGAAACACAGATAATTCTGGAAGTCCTTCTCCTGTTCAAATTTTGTGCTGTAGAAAAACACCTCGTGGTACATTTGGCATTCTGGTCATAGAAAGAAAGAGCTATTTGTAAAAAGTTGCATATGGTCATCTGAACTAATTGCTAAAATGACTCTACATTAATTGGATAATTAAAGATTGTGAACATGTGGCTATTGTATTCCTTGGGCATTATGCCAACAGTTTCTGTGGCTGGAGAAAGGTCTGTTAACATGCTGGATCCTTTTTCAAAAGAATAAATAAGCAACGAGGGTCTTAAATTTAGATTAGAAAAACTTAGTATTTTTTAAATTGAGTTTTAAAACACATTCATGATTTCCATTGTGTTTATGTTTTAACACTTTTGAATGGTGGCAACTTTGATTTTTTTAGCATCCATCTCACAAATTAATAGTATTGATTTTTGTTTTAGATTTATTGTTAGCATTTTGGAAAGTGTTCTGTAATTGTTGATACTTTGTAACATGAGACCTACAGCTCCCTGCTTTATTTTGAAGAGGATGAGTGTTGGCACTCAGTTTGAAGAACTTTGTAATAGCAGCAAATTGTCTGTGTGCTTTACCTCTGCCTGTCAAGGTTATTTGTCAGAAAAATGATGTTTGGTAACTGGGATTTCTTTCAGTGGGTGACACACAAGCTGCACAAATCCCTGTGCCAACCAGTCACTCTTTTTTTTTTTTTGCGTGTGTGTTTGTGAGGTTTTGGTTATTACTCTCCTTGTTCTTAATTTGAAAGTAAAATCTGTGGTCTCAAAATGACCTTTAAGTGACTGACCCCTAAATCCAATCAGTCCAGACTCCTTTGAAAATTGACAAATATGTCAAATTTACCTTTGGCTATCAAAACATTTAGAAAGTATTTCATTTGCTTGGGGCAGTAATAATTCTTAAGTTAGTATTAATTGTTCCAGTGTGATTTGGTCTTACTGGTTTGTTGATATCCACACTGTGAGTTTATAGCAGTATAATCTCCTTATTTTATTGTGAATTATCAATTTTGTAAGAGTAAAAAATTCTGGATGAGCAATTTATTGATTGGTTTAGTCTGAGAAAAAGGTTCACAAATGGTCAATACATAGTCAAAAGGGTGTCAGAGGCATGAAAAAATAGATTTTTATTTGTATGTTTTGTGATTTGCATATGTTTGCCTTGTTTTTGCTTTCATATTATTTTTTTAAAATCAGTTGCAATTTTTTAAATGACAGGAATGCAAAATCACTGAGGTGGAAGAAATATAGGAATACTTTTTGTCCAGGCAAATAATCACAGTTATACTTTCTATTCACCGGTTTTAACCACAAAAATGTATCATGCTTCCAAACTTTCACTAAGTTCAGATAAAAATTGTAATTAGAAGGCACAGTTGCCTTACTTTCCTTGGATAGGATTTTTTTTTCTACAAAATTTTTGTAGCAGTGTGCATTGCACACCTGTGTCTGTGTTCCTACCCAAACCAATGTAAGGGATATTCTCACATTTGTGTCAAAGCTGCAGCACCACTTCCACTCCAAGCAGGGTATTACCTGTTTTATCATCCCAGTCATGTCAAAATAGCTAATGAAGATAAACTTGTCCAGACAGAAGAATAAGAGACACTCGAAATTAGCTGAAAATGCAAATTGCAACCATAGAGGTCAAGGGAAGAAAAAGTATTTCTGTAGATGGAATTCTATCTGAACTTGGTTGGATGCTGCCGAGTTCTGTGTGTTTGGAATGAGGAATTGAGTTGAATTACTTGTCTAAGTAGTGGGTGTAGCATTAGAGAGCAGCTGACTGAGATGTAAAGGGTACTTTACCCTTTTCATGGGAAAAAGTCAAGATGTTTCAAGCAAGAAAAATATGCAAAGTGTGTTTATGGGTGTGTGTGAAGAACGGATGGCAGATGTAAAGTACTTGGCAAAAAAAACCAAACCAGATTTCAATTTTATTGAAGTAAAAAAGCCCATGGACCTGGAAAATGGTAACAATACCTAATTATGTGAAAGAGCCCAAAATGTTTCTTTGCAGGTGGCCTGAACAAAATGTGGCATTTCAAGTAAGCCAGCAGGGACTGGTTGTGCTTTTTTGTTACCAGAGACTCCTTCATCACCATTTGGAATAACAGTCTACTGATGATTTTCAGAGTGGGAGGAGTAAGGAAGGAAAGTGAGGATTCCCTGTGATAATAAAGGAAGTTGGTAGAAGCCTAGAAGGCAGAGGGAAATGGGTGCATATTCCTGGTTTTTGACTAAGCTGTCTCTTGAGTTTCAGCACTGCAGAGTCTGAAATTTGTCTTGCCCTGGCGAAGCTCCATCTCTGAGCAGCATGTCGAGCTCAGAGGCTGCTTGTGCACAGCAGCACAGGGGTGTGATGTCCATTTTTAAAGTCTAAATATTTTGCATATATTATTTGTTTGCCACTGCTTGAATGCAATTCAGCAGCTGACCCAGCAAGGGGAGCTGTAGATTAGTGTGGACAGTTCTGTGGCTTCATGCACTGGAAATTCTCAAATAAGAGCATTTTCTTGAGGGTCTGTCTATTTGACTAAATTTCTGAACTTTCACAGTAATTTCAAGGGAAGGTTCCATAAAATATTTGACTGCAGGTTGTGTGAGAGAGCTGTTTATTCTCTCTCAGCCCACCCCACCTCCTCCCCCCAAATTAAAATGTTTATAAAGCTGTGCTGGTTCTGTCTAATAATAAACCAGCATCAATATCTGTGTGTGTGATATCAGTTCATCTGGTCCTGGATAATCTGGTACAGGAGTCAATGAACTTAATGCAGTATTGGTAATCCAAAAGGGTTTGAGTTAAGTGTTTTTGACATGCAGAATCAAGAGTCAAGGGCAAAGCAGACTTTAAATATTCCTTCAGCACAGTCTGGTAGGGATGTAATTGAATACCTCAGGTAAAGCATCTTATCAGAACTAAAGCTGGTTAGTGTCTCATTGCCAAACAGGGAGGTGCTGTGTGTCTTCTGCACACAAGTGCTCTTTTGACATTGTTGGAAATCCTTTGAGGTCTCAGTTCACCCTGGAAATTCTGTCAGGGATGCATTTGCACGTTATAGAATGAATTCTGCTTCACCCAAGTTGCTCCATGGCATGGTCCTTGCTCTAGCATTTAAGTGGTTAATGCCAAAGCAGCTGAAAGATTATGAGGAGTACAAACAGGAATCAGGAAAGGAATAAATATTGCACGTTTGTGTTGTTAATGTGATATAAATTTTCATAGTAAAATACAGAAATGTTTCCACTCAGGCTAGATTTATGGCTCATATGTTCCTTTAAGAGGCATATGGAGAGAATTTAGTGAAAAACATGTATCAGGAGACTAAACTGACAGAAATTTTCTATCCCAATCTATCTCTGGGGTTGTGAAGGATTGTGCAGAGGAAGAAGCCTGAGCATAAACAATGTGTTCAAATGTCTGTGAACAAAGTTTTATGATTCTGATTTTGCCATACCTTAAAGCTGCATTATGGGTATTTTGATATTTGGTATTTTTATTGAACAGCAGCTCCTGCAGCCATGCAGTTCAGGCTAATTCTCATAGCAAGTAATGTGAATGGAGGGAATATCTTGATAAGGTAGAGGGCTCAGGCACATTCTCAAATAGAAAGAGTTCAAAAGACATTCCAACATTTTACTTCCCATTTTGATTTATTTTTGAGTTTATCATTAAGCATATTGAAAAATAAAGGCATTGTCATTTGGTCCTTCAATTTGAATTTTTTTCCTTTGTTGATGGTGATCCTTAAGATTCCAGTGTGCATTTTGTTGAAGCAGAACTTGCCAGGGCATTATTTTTTCCATCTATAAAATACTTCTTTATTTTGGGCAGATGCAAAATAATTAAAAATTAGAATAAAAATCAAAATTTTGCTATTAATTTGTGATGACAGAGCCCATCTGGATTTGTTTTAACTCCTCATTTAAACATGAAATGTAAAAATTGTTACAGAGGGAGAGGATTTTGATATAACATCAACCTAAATCTATATGAATTGTCAGGGATAATGTTAAAACTTAAAATGTCATGCTAGACCAGGAACCAATTTGTTTTTATGGGAGTGATACCTGTACTCCTCAACATGTGAGTTGTGTTTAATGGTGGAGCTTCTGGAGTGCTGTTGGCTCTGTGAGACAAATTTATCCACATTTTTCTGGTTTGTGAGACAAATTCATCCACAAAAATGTGAGGAAGTAAGGGTTTTTCTCTTGTTTATCTCTTTCAGTACTTTCTTGCTTTTTGTGTATGCTAAATTTTTAAAAGAGACATTTTTCATACCTTAAAAGAAGAAAAGTTACTTGTGGCAAGATCTGTATTTCACAGTAGTGTAGTAGTACATGGTACAATGGTAGCATCTGCTATAATAAAAATAATATCCTTAACATCTACTATTCACAGAAAATACAGTAGATGTGTTTTAGAAATAAATATGCTCAAGTTGCCGGATTGATTCCTGAGGATGGAATAATTCTGTAGAAGCATTTATTGCACAGCTCACCCAGACTGCATCACTTAGAGGAGTCTGGCAAGATGGAAAAAATACAACTCTCAAATGAACAAATCTCAAGCCAGTAATATTCACCTTTTTCATTTTCCTTTCCATTCATAATTGATTCTAAACTTATGTGAATCTTTCAAAATAACTGTCTTATTGATTGGAAACAAGCTATAAAATGCCATTATAAGAGTAATTCACTTTTTCTCTCTGATTACTGTAAACAGACACTGATCAGGCAAAATACTGCTTTTTCTTTTCATATATTGTGTGATTTGTGCCATTATGCATGGAAAACAGCATAAGGAAAATGTCCCAGGAAGGGCATTTATCACAGGTGATATCTTATGTTTATACAGTGCAGGATTGAGGATTTTATACCTATGCAAAAGGCACTTCTTGGTTCTGTGTTACAGAACTTCTGCCAAAGCCTTTCTTATATAAGTGTAAAATGTTCTAAAACATGGGAGCTCACTGCCACTCAAATAATTAAGTTTGTCTTATATGTGCATTTACATGCATTATCTCATATAAGATACAATTCCTGTCTAGAAATGGCTGTTTCCAGAAGATTTGAATCAATTTTTTACAGGTGGGTGGTGCACACCCACTGCTAATAAAAATATACCTGAAGAACTGTTAAAGCTGCCTCCATTTTTCACTCCTTTGGTAATTAAGGATCCATCCGTTTTCAGCGCTTCAACGCTTATACTCTCAGAAGGAGTTCTTTGATATGGCTCTGAATGATGGATGTTCACAATGAGGGGACCTGAAGAAGTTTGTGCTCTATATCACTGTAGGAATGAAACCAGTAAATTTAGAAGACAGAGTAAGAAAGCTTGTGTTTGTTGGCAAACTGTTACCCTGACTAAATCATCGCTGTGATTCGTGTGTAGGTGTATTTGAAAATTCCCAGAGGTAATATTGAAGAATTATTAAAAGGGTCCGTTTTTCAATAAATTACCCAATGTTGTTGTGCACATTCTTGGCAAACTGTGGAGATGCTTGAATTCCTTTGGCTATATCTGTGTTTGGAAAGGACTCAGGAAAACGTGCTATGCTGCCTGTAGTAAGCCAAATGAGAAGTGGTTTTCTGAGAGGTAGAAACAATTGTTGCCTTTGCTGTGAATTTCTGTTGATTTTTTTTTTTTTTTGGTCATGAGATTTGCCACTTCTAACTTTTTAGCAGGTTCATGAATTCTAAATTTCTAGCACTAAGGACTCTTCAATGGAAAGGAGATTTGGAGCAGTAAAAGTTGCTGGTTTATACACTTCGTTTCTTTAAACTGTGTGGGTGTGAAGAAGTGTCCAGTCTCTTCAGTTATTTGCAAACCTGTTGTTTTTATTCTCCTCACTTAAATTGCAATTGTAACTGGTGAGCCCCTCTAGTTCTCTTGCACTTGGTTCCTATTGCACCATTGCCAGTATTGGAACTGCTTTTTATTAAAGATATTCTTCATGGAATCAACTGGGGAAGCCAAATAAA
This sequence comes from Geospiza fortis, assembly GCF_000277835.1. Taxonomy (NCBI): domain Eukaryota; kingdom Metazoa; phylum Chordata; class Aves; order Passeriformes; family Thraupidae; genus Geospiza; species Geospiza fortis. The sequence continues at coordinate 4,730,572 of NW_005054343.1, forward strand.
AAAAATAAATTGAAAATATAAACTGAGAGCAAATAGTGGAGAATTTTCAGTGTTAGTTATTGATTTCCTTGATTGTGAGCACGCAGGAACGCTGACACTCAGTGTACCTAATTGTGATTTTATTGACTATCATTTCTACCTTGTTTACACTGCCAGGGTTTGTTGGTCACTGTGACTGATGGTTTTCACTCATTCCAAGTCTTGCAGCTCTGACCAAACCGTCCTTTGTTTATTTTCTTAATTTTTTCTTGATACAACATCCCTGCCTGTTCAAGTTTTCCATGTAACATGACCACAGATGAGTGCTATGGACATAGGCACTGATAATTTTACTTGTTTTATCAGTTTATACTCCTTAATTTTGGTTTCTAGGTAATATGTGGGCTATTTTTCATACTTTGCCCAATCCAATTATCTGTGTAATGAGCAGCCACTCATTACTCAGTGAATTTATAAATCTCCCACCCCCAGACCAAATCTAGGGACTGTGCTTAGCCTGTAAGTGGGGCTGGACTTCTGTAGAGATTTTAATCTGGGGAGAAGCAGGGAAGAGGCCTGGGAGCAGGGAGCACAGCCAGTTTTCAGACATGGTGTAATGTGGGGAGATGTGGATGAGTGGGAATCAGTGTGGGTGTCCCCCTGCTCAAGAGCCCTGCCTCTGCTGGGGCTCCTCTCCTGGAAATGTTCTGTCTCAGCACTTGTGGGGTGGAAAAGGCACACAGAATAGTGCAGCTCTCTGGGATTTTCTCTTTCTTTCCAGTGCAATTTGGGGTACTTCCCTGACCCAGGCGTATTCAGTGTCTGCCTTCTTCCCAAAATAGATCTTGCCAATATAACATGGTGGGAGAGATGTCTGTCTTCACCCTTCTACATGAAAAGAAAAATCTATTACATGAAAATATATTTTCTAAGTTCATTTGCTACCCACAGATCCTGCTGTAGAGGAATTAGAAACCTTGGCCTGTATCATTCCTTCTTTGAGCTAGTTATGCTGTAACAAAAAACCTCAACCAAACAAAAAAAAATAAAAAAAGGAGTGGGGAGCAGTTTACCTTTTAAATAACGCAGTCACCGCGAGGAAAAAATATTCATGTTTCTCCTCTGGCAATTTTAATCTTCACATTTTTCTGGTGTATTGTAAGGCGAGATGTCATTAAGAGTTTTGTAGTAATGATTACATTGGCCTTGCAGACTATTTTTTACTAGCTTTTTTTACTGTCACATTTGCTACATAAGCTTAATTTTATGTTATTGCAATGATGTTCCGTGGTGTGTTCAAATAATCGATAGCAGTACAAGGGTTGTTCCATTGGGATCACATTATATGAGTTTATAATATACAATATATGCTTTGATGTATACATGTAGTGTTTGCTGGTTTTCCCCCTCTCCTTAAATACAGAAATTTCTAGTTGTGTTTATTCCCCTCGTCAGCATACTTTATCATATCAAAGCCTTTACAGACAGTGTAGAACTACTGAGTTATGTTTGGGTCATGTTTTGCAGTGTGCCCTTTAATACTGTAGCTTTAGAAATGCAATTTTCAGCCTCTGCTTATTAGAATATGATAAAGTATTCCTGGTCTATGTCCAGCTCCACTAATCTCCAGACTACACTTCATGAATTAGGCATGAAGATTTTAGTCAATGTGCTTTCAAAGACCAATGTTTAGGGAATCATGGATTTTCTACAAGCTGAGGGAGAAATCTATAATAGGAAGAACTGATTTTCAAACATCATATTCTGTAGAAAAAAATGACCAGGTCTGGCGTGGAAACCAGAAACATTTCCTTTTGGAATACTCAAGAACTGGTTAAAAATGTATTGTGGATTTTAACTTATAAAAGGAGTAGCTTTTTAAAATGCACAGTGAGTGCTGTGTAGTGTATAGAGGCTCATGCATATTAGATACCACGTAGACACCTCCTGAGTTGTGGGTTAAAAAACAAGCCACACCAAAGTTGACTTGGTTTAGTGGTATTAACCCAAACTCACAGATGGACACTCCTCTGTTTCATCTTCTCACACACAGCAGAGCCTGGTGAGGTCTGGCCAAGGGGAGCAAGTAAAGGTGGTGTAAATTGAAACATATAAACAGAATTTAAATTCTGCCCTGCTGCTTTAGCTTTCACTGAAGGCAAAGCCCAAATTAAGCAAAACCATACAGAAAAATACACAAATTTATATTCATAATGCCACACAGTCTGACCCCCAGGTACCCACTTGTGGCCTTAATCATCTTTGGTTTCTGGCTAGGACTCATCATCTTGATTTTTGTGCAATATAGGCTCAAAGTTAATTCATGAGCTTGTCATCTTGAGGAAGACCTGCAAGAAATCAGTCAGACTTGAGAGAACTATAAACAACCTTCACCTCACTGGGAAATGTCATCTGTTGGTGCACACAGAGCTTAACCTTAATAATGATGTTTGGCTTTTGAGAGAAAGGAGGGTATCCAGGCAGTGTTAGTTCAATCACAGTCACTTTTTTAATGTAAAAGACTGGTGTTGGTCAAACTCTGCAGTATTTTCATAGTTCTCTCCTAGACTGAACAGTGTATCCCTTGGCTTAGGAAGCTGCAGCACTGTTAGGCAGTCCTAGAGTGGATGCATTTCTTGCAAAATGAGTAGTTTAGCAGGAAATGGGAAGATAGCCTTTCATTTTTTTGGCATTTTTCTATACTGATGAACGTTGTTAGTGTACGGCACTTTGTAGTTCCTGCTGTAATTACACTAAGAATTAATACACTGTCCTGTTTAGTCATTGAGGAATTAAAGGACAGTTGTAACTTGTCTGGATGCAAATGGGAACCTTCCTGCCTGAAGGAGACAGCAGGGTGTAATGAACCCCATCACCCCTGTCCCCTTCCCCCAGACATGTGTGAGGTTCATGAGTGGTTTTAATTGTCCTTTCTCTATCTCTCTTCTACAGTTTTAAGTGATTCTACCAAACCTGGTATTTTTCCCATTTTTGGTAAATCATAAATAACATGAGATGCTGGCATTGCTTTTGCTTACTCGTGTTTGGTTAAATATTTGTCGTGTTTCTTGGAAGAGAAGAATTTTTCCATCCTGTGAGACATTGGTGTACACACACACACGTCTGTATGCACACATCCAAGTATCTACTAACCATATGATATGCTTATCTAGGGAAAAAAAAAGGCTAAATGCTGGATTTTTTGTTTTTCTTTTAAAAATATACCATACATTCCTCTTGTAAAAATGATTCGTAACCAAACATTATGTAGTTGAGAGAAATTACAGAAAACATAGGAAACTGTTTCAGATCTGCAGACTATTTGCTACACTGGTAATTATTTAGATGGGAGTAATAGCATCAGACAAGAGCTCTGCTCTTTTTCAGCACTATTACAGTGTTTCTAAAAGGAAGATGAGACCTACAGCTGGACATAAATGGTGCCAAACATTGAGTACCAACCTGCCTCCTTCTGTATTCCCTACAAAGTCAAGGAGAGCAGGGCAGTGGTGTTAGCTCTGGCTGGTGATTGTCAGAAATGTGGTAGAAAGCTGCCAGCAATCCAGGGGCTGTGGAAATGTCTCTCTGGAGATTGCAGGTGTGATGGTCAGTGCTGGAGACAGGCACTCTGACAATGAAGCATCCCCATGGAGCAGGGTGGCTGGAAAACCTTTCCTGCTGGCAGAATGAGTTACTTTGCATCCTGCCTGGCTGAATCAGAAACCAAATCCACCCTCATGTTTCACCATTTCCCTGTTCTTTGCAGCCAGGAATCAGCCAGTCCAAAGGTTGTAGTAAAGTAAGGTTTACTTGAGATCTGTGTAACCAGGGAAAAGTGGAGCAATAAATAGAAATCCTCAATTAATTACACAGACTTCATCATGCAGAAGTGTGTAATGGTTCAATAGAAAGTGAAGGGGTGCATTAATACCCTGATAAGAACAGAACAAAATAGCTGTGATAAAAGCTGCAAAGTGTGCAGTGGCCAGCATCAGTTCTTTGAACAAAAGATTGAGGTACCCACAGAATCATGGTTTCATTAACTGCTGGTTTAAATTATTTTCTCTTTGGAAAAGTAGAGACAGGCAAGAGTAATACCAGGAATTTTGGACTATGCAGATCTCAGCTCTTGAGTACACTGCTGGGTTAAATTGCCCTGCTGTGCTTTGCTATGTAATTCAGTTGTTTTGCTAGAGAAAACATCCCATGTTTCACATTGCTAGATAAATTTGCAGCATCAGCCAAACACAGGTTCAGACAGAGGGAGCTGGTTAGGAGGCTCTCTTTCAGACACTGGGAAATTTAGGATTTTAGTTTTACATTCTACCAGGAAAGTTGGTGCTGTTTTGTAAAACTTGCTATTAACTTGATAACCCCTTTCTAAAACTTGCACAAATAACATGTTAGCATAGGTGGAAGGGTTATGAGGGTCTATTTGATAGTTCCTTCAACTACAATAAAAGCCTCAGAAGATAGTGATCTGCTAGTCTTTGCCTTCCTTATGGTGCTTTTGGTGTTCTTTCAAAAATAGACAGAGCAGATATACCTAAATTATTAGGTATTATGTTATCAAATAAGTGGTTTAGGCACTTGGAGGTACAGAGAAACATCTCATGATTTTCAGAACAAAATTCAAGTAGCCTGGGAAGGTCACTGCACTGCACAGGTGCTTTTGAAAATACAAGTAAGCCCATGGGTTCCCTTTCAGGTTTCTAAAATCTTCTGAAAATAAAATGAAAATAAATGGATGCCTAAAACTTAAGTCTGCTAAGAGCCTAATTCCTAATTTAAAAATTAAGTTTCCAAATATTATAAAATCTCAGTGGTATGTACACTTCCAGCCGCCTCAGTCGCTCTATGGAAGTGGGATGTGTGGTTTGAAGTGCCACATTTTTCTCAGAGCACTTAGTCTGAGCTCGCACCTGCCCCGGGGGGAATGGCAGAGTGAGAACAGGGGCTGCTTGTTCTAGGCTTCCCAAAATGGAAATAGCATTTATTCAGCTAAACTGTGCACACACTTCACCTGCCTGATGTCAAAAGCTGATTCATGCACGTGGAGCTGGAGTAAATGTTCTTGGCTGAGGTTGCTCTGACAGGCTGCCCTGGATGATGCACTGTGAGTGTTGAGGTTCCTCATTGAGTTTTGCTCTATGGGCTTCAATGATTACCTGAACTCTCTCCATGCAGCATTTTTAGCCCTTCAAGGGTCGTTGTTTCCCATCCATTTTTAAACCTTTTTGGGCACACTATAGAAGCTGTTAATAAAACTGCATTTTTCAATGGGTTTATAGGGATTAGAATCTCCAATTGCTCTCATTTTTCTCTCTATATTACAGGAAGTTTCTGTGGTATATGGTTGGCAAATGTTGACATTGTATTGTTTTTTCCTGCATTTGTGGGCAATAATGGATTGAAGAGCATCTTATGGGTTTTTATTTTGCCAAAATCCATACTGGTTAGTCATATGCCTATAAATCACATTTTTCTATCTATCATTAGAGCTCCTGCTGATGATTAATGAACTGAAAGTTCTAGGACTGAGTCTTGAAGGGCTTTTAATCTAGAAATCCTTATGAAAGGACAAATAATAAATTGTCTAATAACATTTATATTTATACCAAATATTTAATGCACTCACCAGTTTTCTGACTAAAGTGGGATAGTTGTTGTGAGACTACATGACGAATATAGAGGAAAATCTGTAATTTTTCTTGAAGAAGTGGGAGCTGGTCACTGTTTGGCCATCAGACCTGGGTGTTTGGAGGGAGTGAAATTGCCCCAATGCTCTCATCATGTTAGATTTTCAGCAGCAGTTGAGCATCCCATCCTTATTTTTAAAGGAGGGGATTCAAAATACCTGAATTAACACCTAATACCTGAATTATCATATGTATTTTTGCTTCTCTGTTTGTTTTCCACTTGTGGAATTGGTTGTTACAGAAGCTTTATTTTGTCCTCCCATCTTTTTCCTAATATTTCCCTGGATTAGATTCCTGCACCCTGCTCCAGTGCTGCAATGATATGCTGCTTTCAGAATTTGGGTCAAAACCAGCACATCTTAGGCTAGGTCTGGAACCAATGTGAAAGGACTTTTTGACAGTATTTTGGGGTTTTTTTATGATTTAAATTAATTGTTTTCTTTGGCATAAAAATACAAAATGACCGTCAAACAACAGCCAAGTACAGTTCAGTGGAAGAAGAAGCTGAAGCGGGCTAATTTGTGACAGAAAGAATATTGAAACTGGATTGGCAACTCTAGTTTTCCCTTATGGCAATTATTCAAATTGTTTTCAGTATCCACCTTAGTTACAGAATATGTTGTTAAATTTATCTTTTAAAACTCAGATGTACAGTAATTTAGTGATCTGATCCCCCAAACCATTTTTTTGGGGAGTTAATTCTTTGTTAGCAGGTGAATCTTGGCTCTGAAATAATCACTATATTTGATCCTGTTTGCCAAACTAATACATGTTCATTGTCTGGTCAGATCCTTTATAACATGGAAATTATGATCCAGTTAGCATTATGTGCTAACTACACAGGCATAATATTTTTCTATACTAAACTTAATCTAAGTACAATGCTTATGTAGATATAGGATACTGAATTTTATCTTTTTATCTCAGCTGAGTGCTGTTGATCAGAATTATCTTGGATTGTCACTCCAAAAACTCTGTTGTGCTTACAATTCTATTTATTTTAATACTTTATCCCAAATGAGCAAAGATTGTTAGGTTTTAGAGGACCTGCACACTCACAGGCACAGAGTGGTGGAGTAACAGCTGGCACTGTAGGACAGGAATTGAAAATATGTGGATTTTTGATAATATGTGGATTTTTAATATGGTGTAAAAGGTCACCATGTTGAAAGTGACAGAATTATACATAGAGATGTTTTATTTTTGTTGATATGTTCCCTGAATTTAGTGGTATTAGAGATAACTGGTCATGTTAGAGGTTATTTTTTTTTGTCCTGTCTGTCCCTCACCCAGACTCCAGCTCCCCATTATCACAAGAAAAACTTCCTTCTTTTTTTAAAGCAGGTATTTTGTGTCATCAATCCTGTTTGATTCAGTCCTACAGAAGTTTGATCAAGCTACATATCCTCTCACTAGGATCAATTTTAACCACGAAGTATAGATTGAAATATCTGTGTGTGTCAATTTGACAAAGAGAACAGAGGAGATATCTTTACTGGAATTGTATTGCACTTGACAGATTCCTCCCCCCACCTGCAGGTATTGACAGAGCATGGGGGGGATCAGGAATGGCTTCAGCTACATCCTGCCTTGGCTGCTGTGTGAGAGTGCATTCTTCTGCTGGGAGCAATGTAGACTTCAATTTTGTGTTTCTTATTTGGAAAATGTGCATTTGAAGAGGCAATGGAAACTGCTGGAGGCAGATCTGAGCTAACTTGCAAGGATAAATGACTGCTAGAAGATATTCATCCCATGAGCACATGAGAAGCCTGTTGTCTTTGAATCCCCCTTCATGCTGCAGAAAATTCTAAATGCATTAGAATGTAATGGGGGGCAGGTGGGATGAGCCCACCCAGTGTGTGGGGCTTCTCCAGTGGCAAAAACCCCTGAGTGATGCTGGCAGAGCCTTCACAGTCACAGCTCCTGCAGGTCAGGCTCTCTGAAGTCATCACCTTTGCCACCCAAAATGCAGCACCATCCCTCTCTGCTAAGGTATGAGATAAGAGAAATGTTTGGTTTGTTTGGTTTTTTCTTAGTTGCAGTTTAGAATCACAAAATATGCTGATTTGGAAGGGACCCACAAGGGTCATTGAGTGCAGCTCCTGGCCCTGCACAGGACACCCCAACAATCCCCAGAGCATTGTCCAAGTGTTCCTGGAGCTCTGTCAGGTGCTGCTGTGACCCCGTCCCTGGGGAGCCTGTGCAGTGCCCAGCACCCTCTGGGGGAACAACTTTGTTCTAATACCCAACCTAATCCTCCCCTGATGCTTCAGGCCATTCCCTTGGGTCCTGTCGCTGTCACCACAGAGCAGAGATCAGTGTCTGCCTCTCCTCTTCCCCTCCCTGAGATTTCTTTGCAGTGGGATCTCCCCTCTGTCTCCTCCTGCCCAGGCTGAGCACACCAAGTGCCCTCAGCTGCTCCTCACAGGGTTTCCCCTCAAGGCCCTTCACCACCTTCATTGCCCTCCAGAAGCAGGAGGTGAAGCAAAAAGAACATGAGATTCCAAATTTGGAGACTGGGGGCCTCATTTGTATATGGTTTTCCAGCAGTGTTGTATTTTAGCCAGCAGACAAAAGTGAAAATTGGAGAAAGTAAGATATTCCCTCAGAGAGAAAGCATGAGGAAAAACCTGCCTTGGAAGATTCCTGACACTTCTGTTCAGTTGTCTGTTAGTCCACTGTGCTTAAGGACTTTCAGGGTTCTGATGTCCTCTTTGGTAAGGAAAATTAGAACTCTGTTTTGCCTCTGTGGGAACTCATCCCTCAAAATTACAATCTACTCTTAAGATTATTCTTACTTAAAGGAAAATTGCTTTAGTTACAGTATATTGGCTTACTAGTCCAGTTTTATCTATAAATCTGTTGTGAGCAATACAATATCCAGTCATCTTTATTAAGGCTTTATTCTGTAAATTAAGGTTTTTTTTCTATTGTGGACTTTATAATAACAGTACATGACCTGCAGTGACAGCGGCTTACTAAAACATAGCCTAAATGTATCTTAAAGCTCAGTTGCAGAAACACACAAGCATATTTCATCTTGCATATGAACAAAGATCATTTAACACATTCAACACATTTAACACATTTAACACATTCAAAAACTCTGAGTTTTCCTGTGGTTCATTTGTAGATCCTGAAATTGTGAATGTGCATTTCAGCCTCTCTATGTACCAATGGGGCGAAAGCAAGGACACAAAATCAAAATCACACTAAAATCAGCATCCAGGAGGCTGAGTTATCAAATGCAGGGCAGGTGATGTGCTTCTATCACAGCAGCAGATATGACTTGTGAGTTTGAACCTATTTTATATTTTTAGTATTTTTACCCCAAAAGCATGAGCTGTGCCATTTCATTCTTGACTGTGTGTGGTAATCACAAAAGTCACAGGACTCCAGCTCTGTGACTCTGGCAGCACAATTAGCATATAACTCCTAGCAAGTGGGTGATTTCTCTTCATGGACAAAAATGACCTGCAATATTTTCAGCCCAGAAAAATGTAGAATCCAGTTTATAGTATTGAGTTATGAAACAGAGACAAATGAAACAGAATTGTGAAAGTTTCCTAAACCATGGCTATGCTGAATATACTGTCAGAACTAAGCAAATGAGAAGTCACCCTAATTACTGATGAGCAAAAGGATATTTTCCACTGAGTTTTCTCCTATTTCTTTTCTTTTTTTTTTTTAATGCAGGATGCTATTGTTGTAGTTCAGAAAAGCCGCGGGCAGCTTAGAAATCAGGCAAAAAATCAATAGCCCACTTGTTGAAGATAAGTGAATTAGCTTGTGTTGAATGTAACTGAGTACCTGAACACTCCAGTGAGCAGCCTTTGTTTTGTGAGAAAGGAGATTTGTGAGGTTTCTCTTCTGAGGGCTCTGGTGCTGCACATCTCAGATTAATCACCCTGAGTAACAGGAAGCTGACCACTTACATGGAGAAATAACTTGTGAATTTTTGTTCTTTCTGTCTTGTTCCTGTTTACCAAACTGAACAGATTTCCACGTGTTTCAAAAGAGATCATGAATCTCATATAAGAATTTTAGTGAACAATAACAGGGAGACAGAGTAGTGTATTACACAGCAATTTGCCATGGGGCAAATTCAAAATTTCCTTCCTGCTCTATGCATGCTCAGGTTCTTTCTCATCTCTTGGATCTCTGGGACACTCCTGTCTGTGGGCTGCAGGAAGGAAATATTTCTGTCCAGTGTGGTCAGTGCTGGGAACACAGGCCACTTCTAATTCCCACATCCAGAGAGAGCAGCCCCCTGTCTGCTCCTGCCTCACAGGATGGGCAGTGCCTGCTTGCTCTGCCCTCCCTGCACCCTGAGAAACAGCTCTGAGCCCTTCCTGCTCTGCCACTGACCTCACTGTTAATTGTACCTGTCACTCAGATGATGTTGTCCCAGTCCAGCTGCTTCTGAGTCTCTGGTCTGTCCCCAGAAGTGGGAGAGGAATGCAGCGAGGTTCTTACCCCAACTTTGCAACTTCCTCATCCTTGAGTGAGTTCCCAGCTCGGTGTTAACAAGACAGAGTGGGAGAATTTCTCAAAGTGCCCTGGACATTGATAGCACATATGGCAGTGGGGGATGGCCTCACCTCTTATTGACAGCTCATAATTTCTTTCTGAGTGACCAGTTAGAGAGATCTGAAGGCAGCCACATGGGATGTGTTCTTGCGAGGACTGGTGTTGTCCTGTGAGGTTCAGTGTGCTGGTTTTGCATGAATTGACATTTGGTGAGGAGGGAAGAAGCCACCCATGGGAATGAAATGAGTGCAGCCACAGTGCTGAGGAGGAGGCCCAGCCCGTCAGAGCTGGCACTGCCACACTGTTCTCACCTCATCCTGCTCTCTCTGAGCAGCTCAAAATCATCCTGCTTAGCTTCACAGAGCCACTGGCAGAATTGTCACCTGGACACTTCAAACACAGGGTTAGAGGAGTTCAGGTCTCATACCAGTGGACTTTCATTCATTCTTTATGTTATGTATTTGGTGTCAATCTCATGAGTTTTTAAGACAGCCCTCATGGCTTTTAGCTGCAGGGGTGGCAGGGCAGACCCACCACCTCTGGCAGCTGGTTATTTGTTAAAGCAGTTCCCTGCTGCTTTTTGCAGTGGTTGTTCTGCCTCATCCAAAGAGCCTGAAAGGCAGCAGCTTTTTTCTACCTGAGCTCACAACCATGTAAGCAGAAGGTTCAGTGCCCAAACACTGATGGACCTCCTCTTTCCAGGCCTGTGTTGGCAGGGCTGGCAGCACTGGTGATAGATCACCTTGGCTCATTTCCCTCAGTCACTCAGGCCATCAGGGCTGGGAAACAAACCTTTTAAATGTTGTCTGTGCTGGCTTGTTTTCAGCTGAAATAAATCAGGTCTGCAGTTCCTCCTACATGGTACAAAGGAGGAACCTTTAAACAGTTTCTGAAGAGTCAATCTGGCTTTTGCTAGTTTAGCATTCCTGAGCTGGGGGAGTTTTGACAGCCAGAGACTTTAGCCAGGGCCCTTTCCTTTTGGAGAGCTGGTATCAGAAACATGATCCTCTCTTCAGTGATGGTGTCTGGGAAGGGTTTCAGATGTGGCAGGAGCTGAGCCTTACCTCCTGTCTCTCCTATTCTGCTCTGCTTTTTGCAGCTCAAGGTGGGCACCTGTAGGCTCCTGCTCATGCAGTCCCCATGGCTGGAGAGATTTTATGTACGATTTCTCCTGTAATTACTTCTCCCTGCTGCTGGGGACACTGTGGCATTAGGTATGACAGGATCCAGGATGCCTTGTGGCCTTGCCACCCTGCCTGTCCTACAGTTTCCCTTACTTGGTGCAGTTAACACCTGACTTAGTTGGAGAAAATGTTCTGGCACAGGGAAGACACTGATGGGAGGGACCACAGGAGTGTGGGATATGGAGAACTAACCAACCAGGGGTTGTGGAGCATCATCAGCTGAGGCTTCTCCCATCTGTCCCAGAAAAATTAGGCTCCTGCATCATTCCCCAAATTGCTCTTTCTTTCCCCAGGAATGGTGAGTCTCC
>NW_005054343.1:4747271-4800375 GCF_000277835.1 Geospiza fortis
ACTCCTGTAGGAATCATTGTAGGAATCATTGTTTGTAGATCAAAATGTTTCTGCCTGAAATATTTTCAGACACAAAATTAGCTGCTGTAAAAAATAACATATAATTTGTTGCATATCACTTTTTGAAGAGTAAAATTCTCTTTTTAAGAGAATTTCATGCTAGGAATGGCCCAGGAGTAAACTGTATTTAATTCTTGGAATATGAGCTGGCAGGGGAGAAAGAGAAAGACTGTTCCAAGTACATTGAAATTGAAGCAGCTAATGGGGTATTATTAGAAGTAAAAATGCTTTGTGAATGTCTAGAATTTATGTTCAGATCTGTATCTAAAAAGCACTCCTATAACCTTTGGAATCACTGAGTAACCTCTTAGTTTCTTACTGCTGTCTTCTTACTTGCTGGCTTTCACAGGCTATTGAAAAGAAACCACAGAGTTACAAGAAAATGAGCAGTGTGTGTTCAGGGAAAATGCTTGAGCTTTACCACTTGGGAAGGAAATTAAGTGGTTAGTGATTTGCATAATGTGGGCAGCACCTTCTACAACATCCTTTATCAGAACCAAAATGACTAATGTCAGACCACAGAGTCCTTTTGAAACCGTGGGGCTGTTTCATGTTCTCTCTGAACCTCTACGCACTGCACAGCACCACTGTGTCCTGTTATAAGTTTTCATTTTGCACAATGTAGACCTTTTTAATATTTATCAGCATGCTGCCTCTAACTTGATACATTTGTACTGCACAGAAATTGATTTTCAAGAAATGTGTTTTGGATTTTTCGCACGCTTATGGGGTTTGAGAAATGCATATTTGCATAGAAATAATCTTTAGTGAGCTAAATTTTAGAGTATGTCAAATTTATAAATATCACTAGTGTAAAGACATATTTTTAGAAATAGATTTCTGGCACAGTTTATTTCAATTCCATTTTTCACATTTGTGTCACCAGTATAACTTTGGCTTGGTATTTTCTAATGCATTTATTTTCGGCATTCATGTTTTAGAGATTAAACTTTTCCGTTGTCTTGCTCAGGCAGCACAGCCTGAAAATGAAACAAAGCAAGTGAGGTGCTTTGTTTAAAAAACATCCATTTGGTTTGAGACATGTGGCCAGGAAAACTCACCTCCCTCCTTTTTCTTCTTTCAATTCCAAGCAGAACTATATTACTCGATTTTTCTGTTACTTTGTCTCTTTACTGAAAAAGGAAGTTCTCTGTTTTTTGAACCTCCCGTGCATCTCTAAGGCACATTAAATTTCCTGTGGCTGTTTCAGAGTAGCTGCTGTGGCTCTGCTGTTACCTTATACCAATGAAAAAATACAGATGCCTCATGCACAGTCATAAACAAGTGATAAATTGAATTTGTTTGTTGGTAGAGACTCCAGAGTTCTATCTAAACTAGAACAATATGTGCTTTAAACACAAGTAGCAATATGTGTGTGTGGAACTGCAGAATAAGCTCTAAACTCTTCAGGTTGGGATCACATTGCCACAGCACTGAAGGGATGTTGGAAATTTAGACTCCAGCTCCAGATTCCCACCCTAGAAAAGGAATTTGTGTTCATAAAGGAGGGAACACAAACTGCCTTGCATCCCCCCAGTTTTGGAGGGTCCTCTGCAGAAAGGCAGCACCATTGTGCTTATCTGTTGGGTGTCAGGGGACATGGAACTCCTTCTTCCTATTGCCTGAAGTAAGAAATTAGGCTCAAGGAATAATAAACAAGCCTGGTTTCTGTGGGGTTGAATGGAAAGATACACTTATCCCAGAAATAAATTTCAGCTGAGGCCTCAAAGTAGTCTGTAGGCTTGTTGATGTAACAGCTTGACTTGGTTTTGGGTAGATGTGTTCCAGGGAAAAGCGCAGCTCCAAGATCTGGCTGCAAGGTATTGCAGTGTTCTTAAATTTTGCTCTAAGTCTCATTACACCACCTGCAATTTTAGTCTCTGCAGGGTAAATGCATTTAATTGTGTTACCTTGACAGAATTTCTGCAGCTGCTTCCTGTTCCAAATACCATGCCTAATCTTTGTATATACATAACACAGGCTGAATTATTTGAGGCCAGTTTCCCACTCCTTCTGGAAATGAGCCCTGGTGTAGAATTCATGAGGCTCCTGCTAACCAAATGTCTCTGTGTACTGGCAAAGGTTTTGCTGCATTCACTGGTGTAAGTTTCCACGTGCATTTTCAGGCGCTGTTCATGTCCTAAAAGTGCCCTAACATCAGGGAAGGTGCTTGGCCTGGCTCCAGGCACTCTCACCATAAAAAGCCAAGGTACCACAGAGGGGCATTTCTCAGTGGGAGTCATTCAGCTTTGGACTTTCTCTTCTTCACTGATCAAATGTGTTGGCCCTTAAGGAATGATACGTGTGGTCTTTGGGTTTGTAGAAGTGTGTTACTTGAGAAAAAAATATGTACATCTTCTTTTTGCACATATACATATTATAAATGCAATATAATAGCCTGTTTCCTTATTTATGTGTGTTAGAAGATTTGAGGCATTGGAGTTCTTGAAGAATTAGGTTTGTTAATATGTGGAAAAAGGAGGGAGAAGGAGGTCAGGGCATCAGGGTTGTGTGTGGCTGTGTTTAGGAACAAATGCTCAGTGTCACATATGGGACAAATGTCCCTCTGCTGGCAACATCCACCATGAAATATTGCTCCTGTCCTGATTAAAAATAAACCAAAACAAAATATAATAAAATACTCAAGGTATTTTTATTTTTCATCAGACTATATCAAAAGTGAGAAGAATTTAGGAAACCCACTGTAAAATGGTCAAGGTGAAGGAATTTTTCTATGAAATTCTCTTTGACTGGTTGAAATAGCTTAAACACTATTGACCATTCTCCCACCAGCTCAGTGATGTGTGGCATTTTGAATCATCCATTTTCTATGAAGACTACCTGGGGTTAGCATATCATTACTTGATAACAGAGTTTCAATTCTAACCCACTGGCAGCGCTGAGCTTTAAGCTGGATGCACTTACTTGCAGGCTCATCCAACCCTACATAATTGTCTGTACATTTATTTTATTGTCAACTCAGAAACAAGCTGAAGAAACTAACTGTTTGCTTTAGAACACATTAACTTCTTTATCACATTAATACTGACTCATATCTTATTTCCCAGTTGCAGTAACAAAACCATTCAAATATTTCCCTCACAGGACAATATCTTTAATAGCTTCTGTGTGTTTCCTATTTTTGGCTGTTTCTGTATAAACAGACTAATCTAATAGCATGCTGAACCATCTATCCTTGGCAGAAATTCAGCAACTCACTCATTTCTATGGCAAGCTGGGATGCCAAGGGAAAAAAAATCCTCACTTTTATTGCAGTAAGATCTTTCTTAAAGTTGTCTTTTATAAGTGTAATGTGGCTATCACTTGGGTTACTGCAGCACCTTGACTGAAGAAACCCCCACTTTTATTGCAGTGCAGGATAACCCAAATAGGAGGGCATTATTCCCTTCACAATGTCCACAGTTATTCATTTACCTAAATGTATTCAGTATCTCTCATGTGCACTGCTTTAAATGGTGGTAAAGCACACACTTTAAAATTTTGTTGAGAGCCAATTGGGAAGGCTGGAGAGACAATCTGGAAGTTACTGGGAAATGCTTTTATATAGTCATCCTGCTCGGGGTATTCAGCCATCTGTGGCAAATTAAATTTTGTTGTCCCTCCATGGTGATCAGAAGCTGTGCTCTGAAGCCACTCAAGACATGTCCCCCATCTATTCTGTGGCTCTGATCCCAGTGTCCCCCCATGGCTTATGTGGATAAATGGGTGAAATGCATGGTTCTGTTTCTGGCTGTGCTCTGTGCCTCAGGATGTGCAGTTTGATGGACATTTATTTTGGGGCAGTGCTATCTCAAGCGGTCTCAGGCTCCTGCTTCCCTGAGCGTCCCTCCTCATTAAAGTCAGCACTTTTCCATGGTTTATATTTCAGTCAGATTAGTTTCCTGATCCAGTTCATTGCGTGCCCAGATAAATTCTTGCACCAGCAAAAGCAAGGCAGAAAGAAGTACGCAAAGGCAGGGAGAATTTAATTCAAAAAGTAAAATTTAATTTAAAAGCTTTGTTTGTAGACAAATGTCCAGCCATGGTTTGGTGTCTCTGCATTCAAAGCAGGAAAACAACATCCTACAGTTCCTGCCAATGGTGGGTTGGTATTTGTGATAAATATTTGAGCTATTGATGAATGTAGCTATAAAAATGCAAATTGTGATGGTTTTCTTATTGTTTTACAGTGTATCAGCTGCAAAGCCTCTTAGAGTGAAGGGGTTTATTTTATTTTGGGCATTTATTGATACTTACAGATTTATTTATGTAATTGACATTTTAATGTCCCTGTCCTTGTAACATTTGGGTGTAAGGAGTTTATTGAAACCATCCAGACCTGAAATCAATGCATCTCTAATACAGGGAGGCTCGTTACCTGCATTGGCCCAGCTGTACAAAAATAGCTCAGTATTGGACTGTACTCAAATGCACAGTGGTAATGCCTTACTTTAAACCAGAGAAATATTGAAGTCTCTTAGGCTTCCCATTTCCTTGCTTGTTTTTTAAACTGTATTTTTAACATTATTTTTGCTATGGTAGGCCAAGTTCATCCCTAATATAACTGTATTGAAATCAGTGGGGAGACTTGTAATTTTAAGAATAAGAGACAGTAAAGTGCTTTGCTGGATCAGGGCCTAAAAGGATTAGTACTGTGGAATGCTTATGGTGACCATAGAGGTAACTGTATGAATAAAAGTAATTTTAATTGCACTGGAGCAGTTGGGGAATTTTATTCCACCTCTCAATAAAAGAAATAAAATACAGAATAGACTCCCACTGTCAGGCAGAGAATCCTATAGAACATTTCACATGGCTTTGCAAATATTGAAACAATACAAAAAATTCAAAAATCCAAGATATAAACTCCCTAGCTTTTGTTTTGTGGCTTGTGCACGTTTTAAAGCAGATATTTGGGACACAAATTATAAGACCAATAGGGAGTATTGATTTTTAAGTATAACTATAGTGGCTTTGAGCCCATTCCATGTTTTTCATTAAGGCACCAATAGGAGATTTTTTCCCAGAGAACTGAAGCTAGCTGATAATTTTTTATTGTATTCTGTGAAGGAAAATGATGAACAGACAGAGATGATTTCTGTATTCAGCCTGTTCCTGATTCCCCAAGAAAACTTGGCATCAAGTGAAACATCTGGTAGAACACAAGCTCTTCCCTTCCAGGTGCACCAAAGGTGGAGCTGGGACGAGCACTTTTTCCACTAGGATGGATTTGATGGTTTCCCGAGTTTTGTGTAAGTCCTTAATCTCCAGAATTTAGTAAAGATACCTCATATTTAGAAGGGAGGGGAAAACCAAAGACACCTAAATTCATCACAGAGGCTCAGGACATCTTGGAGGGACCCAAGTGCAGGAAGAGCTTCACTGGTCTCGGCCTGGAAAGCAGCAACCTGAGGCAGAATTGCATGTAATGGAACATTCCTTCCATCAATCTGTACAACCACTGAGAAATGCAAGAATATATGTTGTTATGGGTTTGTTTTTTATTTTTTCCCCACCTAGTTGCAAAGTATTCCAGTTACTGCTCGAACTAAGTAAGTGACTCTACAGATTCTGCAGTTTGCTCCAGGATGTGGACTGGAATAGGTCATGTCATAATTTTGAGGGTTAGTGAGTGCTTGATTGGGGACTATAAATGACATAATGGCTTACTGATGCAAGACCACTTGCTCTGGGTTTGGATCCTGCTAAAAGCCACGGGCGCGTGGCATGGAGGAACAGTGCCAAGAGCTGTTCCTGGCTCTACAAGGCATCCTTTGTGCCGCAAGGTTCTAGCTCAGGTGCTTTAGTTAAACTCAAGTGAGCTAATTGAGTTTTGCTATGTAAAATTCCCCCTGTGCTTTAAAGCAGATAGGCTCGGCTGTAATCAACTCTTGTACGGCGTTGTAGTTAATGCTGAGATTCACTGAGAGAGGAAAGCAGTCTCACTGTCCAAAGTAGAGAGTTATTTGTTAATCCTCTCCTTTTGTAGCCACCCAGTAATTCATGAGTAGAAAAACGTGCCTGTGCTCATTTCTAGGAAAAACATTCCTGAGAATAGATGTTCAGTGCAGGTGCTCGAAATGAGGATTTCACTGTAGGGGCTGGGCTCTTGCCTGTGGGTGTGTGCTGCAAAGGGCTGGGAACTGACACACACACCGCGGTTTTCTGATGTGTCAGCAGCGCTAAGATGTTGCATTTTGCCTGCAATAACAACTTTGAAGGTGATCATCAAGCGTTCAGTTGAATTTGTGCTCTTCTTTCTAGCATCACTTTGCTTGATGATAAAAATCGGAGTTTATATTCACACAGAGATTTGGGCACTACTTCAGGTTGTTTCTGAGCCTTGTACGTGGCTGTTTGTTGTGGCCCTGAGGTCAGGCAGTACTTTCCCCCTTTCTTTCTTTTTTTCCTTTTTTTTTTTTTTTTGCCTGTGAGTTGAGGTCTGAACATTGCTGTTTTTTGAGCCTCAGATAAGATCAATTTTCCAATTGTGTAATGCAGTACCTGGCTTTTCTGAATGGCACTGTTAATTGTCATTGACTATAATAGAATATGAATAGCACAGCCACTTGACACCAACTTAATGGTTCTGACTTTTCAATGGTGCCAAGAGTGTAAGGCTAGAGGGGAAAAAGGGTCAGAGGAGAGATAAGGGCTTCCGATTCCGCTGAAAAAGATTAAAGCTTCTGTGTTGTTCAAGTGGTACTTGTGAGGGTCACTATTTCCGTGAAGTCACCTTTAAACTGGAAGTGATTGAGAAATTTCTAGTACAAAAGGTCCCTTGGAACAACTCCACCCCCCTCCTCCGCAAGGTTTTTTCAGGTTAAAAGGCAAAGAGAAAGATGCAGGTCTGGGGTGGCTCAAGGAGAAATGTGGGCAGTGATATTGTGGATGACACAACCTGTCCTGAGAGCAGCATTGCTAACTCTGTTAGCCCTGAGGAAGAATCACTCTTGTTTACTGCTGCTTTGTCCAGCTGGGAGCTCTGGGAAATTTTGTGATTCACTTTAGTACCTCTTTTAAGAAAAGCTTACTGTCCTTAAATACACAGCTATCGCTGCCCTCTGGGAATGTGATCATACACAAGATTACCTGCCTAATCTGATCACAGCAGTTCTCACGCTCTGGGCTGTGGGGAGCAGAGGCCAGGAGCAAAAAGATGTTTTACTTCTCTTCCTTTCTGGAACATCAGTGCAGGGAACAGTCATTTTCAATGCATTATGAACCTGTGATTACTTGTATGGGATGCTGGATTATGATTTTTATATAGTGCTTATTTTTTAATAGAATTTCTCAGGGATTTCAGAATATCTAATAGCTAAATGAGAGGAGTAATTGCTGGAAATCTGGGAGAGGTTGGAGATGTGCTTTGAGTTGTGTGCAGGATGTTTTGAATGTGGGGCAGGCAGGGTGATTCAAGCTGACAGAGTAAATTTAGATTACATATTAGGGAGAAATTCTTTGCTGTGAGGGTGGGAAGGCCCTGGCACAGGCTGCCCAGAGAAGCTGTGGCTGCCCCATCCCTGGAAGTGTCCAAGGCCAGGCTGGATGGGACTTGGAGCAGCCTGGAGGTGTCCCTGCCCATGGCAGGGGTTGGAGCTGGATGAGCTTTAAGGACCCTTTGAACCCAAACCATTCTGTGATTTCATGATTCTTGGACTCAGTCCTCAGCTGGAGGGTCAATCCATGCAGTTTGAGTCAGCCAGAACATGTCAGACTTGTGTTGAATTTGTTCAGATGACACCACAAAACAGACAGAAACAGGAATAATTTATTTATCTATTTGTGTCCTGATGTTGAGAGAATGCCATTAATGTGCAAGGGACTGACTCAGCAGAGTAATAAAATACTGGCAATGTTATGGTTTCAGCTGTTTCTGAAGGAAGAATTCCAAAAATCAGTCCAGATAAGAAGCATGAAGAAGCTCTGTGAGACCATTCATGTAAATACCTGACATGAAAAAAGTGAATCTAGAATTTAAATAATAACTAAAAAGATATTAGAAGGAGGGAACAGTCTCATTATCTTTATATCCAAAAGGACTGGTATAAAAAAATCTTCAGTCTTCTTGAATCTGAGTTGGGCAAACTCTGCCAATTTACACAAGTTAAAAATATTAAAGAGTTGCCTTCTGAGTGGTATGTGTCAGTGGGTATTTCACTGTTGTAAGGATTTGGGGGGGTGGAGTTGTTTTTGATGTTTTATCACTAAGACTGTTGTTTGGGAACAAAGCTTCCAGAAATGGTTGTCAGGGAAAGTTTCTTTATTCTGCCTGATCTAAGTTTTCCCAGTAGATTTCTGTTTAAAAAGAATAAACAGAAAAAAAAATAATGCAAAAGAGTAGAAGTGAGAATTAGATATAAATATGACACTAAACTATATCTTTTAATACAAAAGAACTCTTTTTTAATTAGAAGCTTGGAAGGACATATCCTTTAATTGCTGCACTTGTAGTTTCTGGGCCATCAATATCCTTGCTTCTTTCATTAATAAACTGGCAAGTCAAGTAGGAAAGCTGCAGGAGTATAATTTTTTCCCTTAAGCTCTACTTAATCAACAGCAGACTTGATCAAACAGAAAAAAGAAAATGTAAATCAGTTGCATTAATTCTGCTGGCAGTAAATAGTAGGAAGAAAGCTAAACATGAAAGAATGCTCATTTTGCAGCTGATATCTGGGGTAGGATTGAATGGGAGAAATAGGTAGTTAAACAGCTCTTTAGATTGTGAGTGACTGGGGGAATACTGGGGTTTATGTATGGATTAGCACAGTGATAGACCCTGAGTAGCAGAAGACGATGACTAATTACCTGACAGAGCAGCGCTCCAAGAGCCTTGGTCATTGAAATTAATTTCTGTTTTCAGGACTGGCAGAAAGCAGCTGCAGAATTTCAGTTCAATACTCAAATTAACTAGGAGTCTAAATTATTTCTTTGCACATACGGTATTAGAGGAGTGGGTTACTAAATTGATCTTGATTTTACACACCGAGGCAAGAATTATTCCACCTTTTCATCTGGAGTCCATGTCCCCTGAAATGGGGGAATAAAACCTGTGCTGTAATAAACTGCTTGTCACTGATGTGAACTCTGTCAGATAGTTAACATCTTAACATTTCCTGGAATCCCAGGTGAAGGAATTATAAAATAAAGTCTTCTGGGCTGAAAGAAGATTTTACT
Source organism: Geospiza fortis (assembly GCF_000277835.1). NCBI lineage: Eukaryota > Metazoa > Chordata > Aves > Passeriformes > Thraupidae > Geospiza > Geospiza fortis. The sequence goes on from NW_005054343.1 coordinate 4,756,509, forward strand.
ACCTGCTCTGCTGAGTAAAACACACTCAATTAAATGTAGATGAATTCCTGGTTTGGATAGGATGATGCCCAGGAATTTGTTTGTTTTACAATGTAATCTTCTTGACGATCTGGTAAATTTGTAACTTCACTGACTGGTGAAAGAGGTGGGAAAGCTGTCAGAAGGTTATTATTGATGAACTTGTCATAGTTTGAGGCGTGGCAAAAGAAAAAAAGGAAAGCCAAATGCATAAAACCTGCAGAATCAACCTTGTGAGAAAAACCTGCATACACTAAAGTGAAGTCATACACCCCATGATTCTAAAATGCAGGAATTCCGCCAGATTTCCATGTTGACAGTTGACTCATTACGTCCAGGAGCATTTCTCCTTTTGCCAGTAGCAAAACTCCCAGAGTCTTTTCTCTGTTTAAATGTTCCTCATATTTTAATTTATTTATTCAGCAAAAATAAATATGAAATGTTTATAAAGTAAATAAATACAAGAGGGAGGAAAAGACAAGAGTATGAAAAATGGAATAAATATTTGATATTCAAGAGTAAATTTTATTTCAATGGAAAATTAGCCAGGAGGGGTGTGTGAAAGCCATTTTTCAGCACTTGTGCCCCATAGTGCTCTTGCTGAATAAATGATGTTACTTCCTGCTCTTTGCTGTGTGCTGCCTCTCAACAGACACTTCTAGGCAGGAGGATTACCACATAAAACCAGGAGCTTTTATCTCACTGTATCTTAGTCCTGTGTGGAATCACTGTGGTAACTGGTCACCTTAGTAACTAAACTGTTTTATTTCCTTTGGTGATACTAAGGCAACACAGCTATGGAAGAATGGGTCAGGTTTTATTCTGGTTCCATACTGAATTTGTCGAGCTAACAGTTAGAAAAGCAAAAACAAAGCCAGAGAACATTCTTTCAGTCAGACACTGAGCAAACTTGATCAGGAGGTCACTGAGACACAATGGGCGGAGAAATGTGCTCTGGCATTTGAGTGATATTTCACAGTATAGTGGTAGTAATGATTATGAAGTTATTTACAATAATTTGTGTTGTCAAAAATAAGAAATCCACAAAACCAATTTTGTTAAACTGAAAGTTAAAATTTATTTTAGTCCCCAGTACATATATTAATAAGATTTGAATATAATAATCATGTTAAAAGTTTCCTTTCCTCTCTAGTAATTTCTTTCATCATCCTTTTGCTCTTCAGCTCTATTGTCCAGGTATTATTTTATCACTATATATACTCTCTGTGTTCTATTTTTCCATTCATTAAAAAGCCTGGTAGGTTTTTTTTTGCCTACCAAAAAGAACCAAAAAAATCACTAGGGAATGACACATGATCTTAGATATATTGTTTTCCTGTTCATCTTGTTGATGGAGACAGTTGTGTCTATGTTGATACACCAAGAATCTTGAATTAAATTTCATTTAGGCAATTGATTTGAGCTGGCTTTGCATAGAGGTATAGGTGTCATTTATGCTTTTATGTACTGGAAAATTAATATTCCTCATATTAATGCCAAGATTCTACCACGATTACCATTAAGCAACCACTAATATGAATTCCCTTGCACTGCCATTGCAGCAGATGATACTAATGATGTGTTTTTGTCTTTGATGTGGATAACACATAGTCCTGAGAGTGTGGTAGACTGAGAACTACAGTATTTCAGATGTATATTGGTGAGCTAAGGTTTTTTTTTTTGTTCTTATTTCAGCCTGTAGTAGAAGGCATCATTAATGATAGAGCAGATACTGGTGTGTGAAGGTCACATCTACCAGTCTGTTGTCTACAAATGTGAAAACAGGGTCAGCTCTGAGAATGGCTTTGAGAGTAAAAACACAGGTGCATTGAACATCTCTCAAATGGAACTCAGTCAGTCTGTTTTCAGAATGATTTCTACCAAAAGCAGGATTTGAAAAGTTCAAGTTATCTTTGTTGGTCACCTGAATTTCCATTCTTCAAGTATATATCACTCTCTATTAAAATACTGATACATCACTTCTTACATAAGATTTCTGCGTTGAAGGGCATAACCTAAGATATATAGCTTCAGGATATAACTTTGCTTGCAGGAATTGTGGAAAAAAAAGTTTATAGTAAATGGAAGAATTTTAAGAAACTGTGACAGAACAAAAAAAAGATAAATATTAATTCTTTGACTTCTAGGAAAAAAATGATAAGAGGATATTCTGTCCTTCTTGTCCAGCATGGCGTCTCTTCCTTTTACTCTGTGCTAACTCAGCATCTCAAGAATTCTGTGGATTTTTTTTTTTTTTTTTTTGTTTGTGAAATATTTTTTTCTTGCACGAGGCCATTACCATGGTCAGGAACCTCTGATGGTCTTGCAGGGGTAGGGAAGTGAAAAAGCTTCTGCTCATTGTGGCAGCTGACCCAACAAGGAGCACTGGTGAGCAATTAGAGTCTCATGACCATGTACTGTAAGTTGTTTAATTGTCTTTTGCTCAGAGTTAAACAAACTGGAAGCTTCAGATGGCAGGGCACTGCCATTTTTCAAGTGCAATTGCAGAAACAGGAAATCTATAAAGAGGGCACATATTTCATACGTTTTCTCCACTTGCTGCTGAGACCATTATTAATGCTGCAATTTAAAAATAAAAGATACAGAACATTGGAGTTGTGAAGGAGGTCTCGTTTTTGTGAGTTAGATTAATTCTTCTCATTGATAAAGTCTTGAATACCATAGAAAATTACAGAAGAATTTTCAGCCTTTAAAGCCAAACCTGATTTGCTTTTTGCCACAGCAGAGATGTTTGGGAGAGAGCAACTGGGATGGCTGGCATGTATGTAACTTAAACAGCACCTTAAACCTGCTAAATAAAATAACTTTGGGCCAGATCCTGTCCTGGTGAGCATTGTGGCGGAGCTTGCTTGTGGTTGGGGTATTTAATCTCCCCTAGGCCCCAAATGATTAGCATATCATGTCATGGGGAGGTATTTATTGGAATGGAAATGTTCTTGGGAGGTTTGTGTTCACAGGTTTAAATCAGAGCTAAGTGTAGAGTTTTAGGGCCTTATTCACAGTAAATTTTATGTTGGTGAAAGGTTATGGAATGGGTTTCTGTACCATGTCTACTTGCTCTCACAAATCTCAGAAGAGATATGGACTCTGAACTTTGTTGTGAGTGTTCTGTTTTGTGGTTGTTTTTTTTTTTGTTGTTGTTTTTTTTTTTTTTTTTGGTAGGGGTACCTAGCAAGCAAAGCAAGGGAGAATTTCCTGACATGCCAGTTTTAATTCTGCAGTGCTTCTTTGTGCCAAACATGCCCATTGTAATCTCCTGTAACAACTGGGCCTCCAGGATGAAGTTAGTTTGTGGGTCTCAGTTAGAAGCTTCTTTCTTGATACCTGTGTCTGATGGAAGTTGAGTTATTAACACCACTGGGCATGTAATTAACTCACTGCTTGCAAATTAGTGATATCATTGATAGGGATCCTGGCTTTGGAAAGGAGCTTCTTCACTGCCCTCCTGAGCAATCTCTTGGGCTGTAAAGCTGTTTCTTGTGACTGCACAGGAGTGTCAGTGCCACAGACCTGTCCCTGCTGGCCTCCTCACCTGTAAAGAGGAGAGAGGAGGAATAATGAGAGGTAACTTCAGCCAAACAGTGAATGTGCACCCAAGGAAATGTTTGAAACAGGCACAGAACCAAATCTGTCATTGTCCCAATATGAGATGGTTTATGCACTCTGTTATTTATGTCGTGATTTAGTGTGTTATGTCTTTTGGTAAATGCAGGACAAGGGTTTCCTGGAGAAAAAGAATAAATGTGGATACAAAGTACTGTAATGTTCCTGTGCTGTAAGTTGTTCATAGGTTTTGGATGAGTGGATAACATTGCTGAACAGAAGAACACAAACATTTCCTTCTCAGTTTTCCTATTTAGTCCATACATAGAATAGAGACAGAATGAGATGAATGAGGTTGTGTGCAGGGTGGTGTCAGTGTAAGCCAAAAATAACCAGCACAGTTATTGCTTGCTCCAGATCTGATGGTTTCATCCCAGCAGACCCAAGTTGTGGATACCTGTCGGCACCTTTATACACAGGAATAACCTTTTGAAGTGCATAAAATTCAGCCCACTCCTGCTGCCCACTGGAACAGTGAACTGTCAGGGTCCTTCCCCACCCCTTAGGCCCTCACATACAGTTCTGCAGAATTCTAATCACTGTGCTAATGCAATAAAGTGCTTTTGTCAGTTTTGTTGACAATGCCTAATGATAAAAACATTTTAAAACAGCAAAGTAATAAATTAAGTGGTGTCTCCATATAAACACATGTGCATAAATGCTTTTCTGAGGAGTGGACAAGAGTCATCATTTTGTGACAGAATAATGAACTGTCATTAATGAACTTTTATTGGTATTAAAGCGATTATTTAAAGTGTGGATATAAGGACCAAATCTTGTATGCGAATTCATACAGTGCCAGAAAGTAACAGGAGATAAACCAAGCAGAATATGACATAAAAAAAAAATCCTGATAGTAATCTGGTTCCCATTATATTTTTTGCATGGTTCATTCATTTTTCAAGTTTGTTGTTAGAATTGCATTTGTGGTAAACTTGACTGCTGTTTGCAGTTAAAGTTAAGTAGAATGTTTTGGTTTCTATGAAGCAGATATACTAAAGTTGGCTTGATAAGACCCCATTGGTATCTTCAGGGAACAAGTAGATTAAACAAGTAATTATACCATAAGGCTTTTAGAAGTTAGTAGATTTAAATACATTGTATGAATCTCATCTTAATGTAGCCTTTTGTCTATAGTGCTTCCTGCCAAAAAAACCTCCTGACAGGAAATAAACATTAAAATAATCTTTAATCCCTTGTCTGGTCTATTACCATTAACAATTGATGCACTTTAATTTTGTGGGATTTTAACTACAAAATGGAATGGCTAAGTAGTGATAATTGGGTTTGGAATTATACGGTCATTTATATCAACAGAAATGCAAGTGGCTGGGAGGGTGATTAATTATTTAACATTTCCTGGCTGTAGTTCCTATTATAGAATTTTCTGATATATTCTGCTGTGAACAATTATCACCAAATGAGGATAAACAAATCTGTGATGTGAAGTCCTATTTATAAATTAAACTATATTTAGAAAATGTCTATTTCATTTGCATTTTCCCTTTCTGCTTGACAGTACTGTTGCAATCAGCTTGTTTTCAAGGTTTTCTGCCCTTTTGCTAATTCTTCAGGTTCACACCCCAGATTTTGTGCAAGAAAGCCAGAGCTTCAGACATCCTTAAAATAATTCCCATTCCAAATAAAGATGCAGTTTATGCAGTCATGGTAATGTCTGCATGTTCTGCTCCCCTTTCATTCCCTACTAATAGAATTAGGGCATGCCAAGGTATTAGAATTTAATCCTGTGCTGGCATCAGGCTACATGATTTAATATGTCCAATTCATGAAGACTTGGGACAAGAACACTGGTGCTTCCCTTTTTAAGTGGGCTTCTTTGGCATTTGAAGTCTCATCCTTGGGAGCTTTGTCTCAGGGAGTTCCCATTTCACATTCAGCCTGTCACTTTGGTGCATTATGTTCATGTGTCCTTGTTGAAACAGATACAAGCACAATTTGCAGTTTGTTTTTCTTTTACTTTCTTACAATATGTTTGCTAAAAAAAATAAATTAATGTGCATGCTGCTTATCTGACAACAGAACAGAAAGTAATTCTAATTATTACTCTCCAAGCCATTTTTCCTGACAGTTACACTGAAAATTTTCCCATCCCTAATTTCCATTAAAACCCCCCAAATGAGTACAACCCTTAGTCTGAAAATGATCACTAGAAGCACCTGAGTTTCTTCTTCAGGCAGAACTCCTAACAATCATCCCTGGCAGCCTTACCCAGAAAACAAAATCTGGTTTACATGCTTATATATCAACAAAGAAGGAACAACAAGATGATGATAATTATTGCTAGTGCAGTGCCTAGATTGTTAGTCACAGATAAGGACCCAGCCATATTAATAAATATGCAAAATCAACCAAAAAAGATTGTACCATGTCCATGCTGTTTAAAATTTAAGTGTTAATCAAAAGTCAGAGATACAGATAGATAAAAAGAACAAGCGTATAATGAGATAATATTAATCAATATGGTAGGCCCTGGTTTTAGGCATCATATTTTTCTGATGCCAAAGAAAAGATTAGATACCAATGAAAAGGAGATTTTTAATGTGGATTGTGAAGAAAGATAATGAGATAATATTGCAAGTGCTTGTGGGCAGATCTGTAAGCAGAATAAAAGAAAGCATGAAAATGCTTGTTTGAAAATTTAGGAAGTCATCAGTGAGAATGACTATCTTGAAGTCGATCTAGGGTGAGTGTAGACATGTTGATAGTGAATCAGGATAAGCTGGATTAAACTGAAGAGTTTTCTATAGAAAGACTACAGTATTAGAGGAAGACAGGATGAATTTCTTGTGGGAAAGCAAGTTTTCTAGCAAAGATGCTCAGCATAATGAGTGTAGGGACAGAGAGAAAAGGGGTGAGGTAATTGTAGGTTGGACCTTCTTGTGTGTGTGTTGGGTAAAAGCCTTACAGTTAAAAAAAAAACCCCAAAACTTGGCAATAAACCAGGCAGAAATAGATAAGAATGGAAATCTAGAAATAGAGCATGCATGAGAAGTAAGTTCTGATGGAGTATCAGTGATGGCCGCTCCAGAGGTCTGGTGGGTAACACTGAAGGAATTTACAGAAGGGGAGTTGACCAAACACATTTTTAGGGAGACAGATTGTAGAAACAAACCAAAGAACTTAATTCCAAGATGAACAGGCAAGAATGTCTTCCAAAGCAAGATGCAGGGATCTTTCCCTTGTTCCTTGCACAGCACCCATGCAGCCCAAGTTCATGCTCCCCATCCTGAAGTGCTTGGTGGCCTGGAGAAAGTATTTTGGGCTGTCCTGGCTGGGTCAGCTGATTTGCAGTGTGAGAAACCCCAGTGTGAGTAATGTTGAACAGCAAGGGACAGAATGATTTGGGCCTCTGACTGTCTTGAGGATGAGTCGCTAATGATCAAAACTCTCAATCAGTTCAGCCCCCACCACCTCAGCTGCAGGGCCAAGGCACAACAGGACTGTGCACCTTCACCTTCCTCCTGTCCTTAATTAAAGAAAGATTTGTGCATCAGCCCAGTAAATCTCCAGCAGCCTGATGTGTGTGTGATGTGCTGCACAGGATGGGCAGCCAGGTAATGTGGTGGAAGTTTTGGGACGTGGGGCATCAGCTGAGATGGGCAGGAGCCCAGTGCAGATAAAGCAAAATGCAGAGTTCAGCTGAAAGATGAGGGACAGGGCTTAGTGGGGTTGTGGGAGCTGGTGACTCAATGTACATGGCTCTGAGAGAGCCCCAGCATTAACACATTCTTTGTTCATGCCAGAAATAGATGTGCTCGTCAGCCTTTAGGAATTTAACCTAACTCAATAGCAAAGTGTTACATGTTCACAGCCATTGGATTTGATTTTATTTTAACACACTGGTCAGGGTTTCACACTCAACTTTCCCATGTTTTGTGTTATAATGTGGGCCTTGAGCTCCATCTAAGTTTTTCCCATAAACTAAAGCAGGAAGGTCTATTAGATAAACTGTACAAAATCATAGGCTTTATTCTTTAGGCACATAGCACAAAAATAATGCAATGGTGCCTCTGCACTGCTGGGTTTGTGTCATTGTCAAAATCTTGGTCTGAGCCAGTGGAGACAATTTGAGACTTTATTCATCCACGCACATCCAGTATTTATCAGGTGATGGTCCATTAGTTAATGTGTCAAACTCAGCAGTATGGGAGGAAGTGGCAGTGTGTATAGCACATTAACATGTTTTTCTAGTTCACACTGATCTAAATGACCTGAAATCTAATTGTGTGGATTGCTTATATCTTTTAGCACTTACTGCCATTTAGCAACTGCTACACTTGCTAGAAATATATCCAGGTATATATAAATCCAGTTCAGGGGAACCTTTTACTTCAGAAGATTAAAGTGTGTTAACACTGCATGTAACTAATTAGAACATATAGCAAGTGAAGTGTATTTTACATTTTCAAATGAAATTTCTTTCAGCATATGCTAATACATATTAGGACATCTGTTTATATTTTCCTTCAGTCTCTTTTTTAACTGCATCTTATTTAAAATACTGTTGTCAGCTGAAATAGTATAGCCTTAAACAATACTTCTTGTATATGTAGTTGTGCACTCATATGTCTGCTTTTGAGATGTCTTTCTGCATAAGCAGATTTTTGTTTTGTTTTGTGTAAGTGAAAGATGTATAAAAAGTTGTTTTGCTTCATTTAAATTGGAGCAGGGATGAAAAAGGCAGAAAGAAGTCAGTAGGATAAAATGTGATGCTATCCCCACTAGGTAAAGTTGTCCAATTATGCCTGGTGTCAGAACTTTTCAGCATTTGAATGGCTGGGAGGGGATACTAATTTCAACCTTAATGATCGCTGCTTTAGGAGTCAACATCACAACACTTCACTTATAATTTTAGCACATCTGTCAGCCTGTGCTAAAAAGGAGCCCTGGGCTAGTGGGTGACTGAAGATCCTTTTATCCCTAGAGAGGATTATGTATTCCCTTCAAGAGCGGGAAAATGAAAAGGTTATAAATACCTATTCACTGCGGCCCACATTTGCCCTGTTGACAAACAGTGACTTTCACATCCTGCTTTTACATTCTTAAGCACAAAAATAAATAAAAACTATGCAACTGCTCATTGTATAGCACTTATGGAAGCAGCCCATTTATAATGTCACATATTCTGTAATACCATATAGTCCCTAAGCTGGACTTTTTTTCATTCCAATAGATCTCACTGATTTCTTGTATGACTTTATCTGCCTAATACAAAGTGGGATTGAACAGTTATTTGTCTGGATTTAGCCATTCCTTATCAAACATTTATGATTTAGCTGTTGCTACAACATCTTCTTGTAAGGTCTTTCTTATTTTTATCTTTTCAGGAAGGGTTTGAATGTGATAACAGGGCTGTAATAAATCTATCTCTCGAAAATGAAGCATATTTTGGGAAGCTGTGTGCAATTGGCCAGGGGAGGGGGAGCTGCAGGGGCAGGACAGGATTGTTCAGGGACACTGTGGGCACCTATTAGTGAAAATGATTGACTCTTTCTAGTGGAGGGTATCAGTGCATTGAGATTGCAGCCTCCTGCCTGCATGGTAGGCTGCAGCTCTGGAGGTGAAAGACCCAATAGAAAAGGGAATTTTGCCCAACCAGGGCAAATTTAGAGAGCCATCATGAGGCTGTAGGTTGAAGAAAAGTAGCACAAGTCATTGAAAGGTTAGCAGGTTTGTGCCTTCTCTGTTTATAGAAGTAAAAAAGTAAGGTCTCAGTCTAATTATTTCTGTTTCTCTTTCAATTTCTGTGTTCTTTATCTAGAGAGGAAAAGAAAATATGTTAATACTTATAATAATAATAATAATAATAATAATAATAATAATAGTAATAATAATGACCAATTTAATTAAATGGGAGTGAGATGTGCATGACAATAGAACCTATTTTGTGTTGTGGCTTATTTTAAAATTTAGTTTGAAAGAAAAAATCATAGTAAACCTATCCATTGTGTATCCCAGGTGTCTTAATATTCCTAACCAGAGCATTTTGCCTGAACGTTTTCCAAACAACCTCATCATACAGAAGTAATTTATTTTTCATTACATAATGCTTTTCATTCAATGATTTCAAAATGCTCTGCTAAGTGTGCTTTTTGAAGTGCCAAACTAAGTGTCATATAACCCTGGGGAGATGTCTGCTGGTTTTATTGTACCTATTTTGCAGACAGGTAAATTCAAACACAGACAGATTAGCAGACACCCTGTGAATGAGTAAAGCAGGGAAGACCAAAATCCTAATTCCTGCCTGCTGAGAGCCAGCCCTAAGCACGTGCCCCTTTGTTCAATGCTCAAGAAGTGTCCAGGCTTTGTGTAGGGAGAGAGGAGAAAAAAAACTTTGCAGAACCTATAAAAGTTAATAATTACATTGTAAAGGCTACTTATCTGATAATGAACATTTAATACAGAGCCATAAATTTGCATGACACTTGGAAAGAAAATGTTCTTTTGTTTTTGTCTTCAATTCCTGGGTCTGTTTATAGTTAATTTTTTAACTTGCTTAACCGAGGCTGTATTCTGTCTTGTCTCCTTTTTTATGTCTCTTCACCAGTGCTTTCAGTGACCTCTCTGCAAGTTTCTTTATATAGAAACCTGCTATGCTGTCTTGAATGCACAAGGTCAATAATGATTACCCTCTAACTTTGAAGGGCATCCCCCTTCTCTGCTTGCAAAATGTATCAAGCCACAAAGTCCCTGCATCCCATAATTGTAATTTCTCTTATGAAATGCAGTATTAAGAAAGGTATTTTTATTTCCCAAACAGTAGAGCTTTAGTACATAAGCATGTTAAGTCAAGATATATTTTTTTTAATCAGGAAAGTAGACCTGATAGTTTAATTTAAAGCAAATCCACATGAATGGAAACATTTTTTGAAATGTATTTCAAAATAAGTAAACAGCCTTTTTTTTGAATATGTGGGTGGAAAGGTGGATTTCTGTTGTTTAATATCCAAATGATGCAATAAGAAATGGTATTTTTTTCATTTCTAGAGAACTGTATCATGATCTCTGTACACTCTAAAGGCTTGAGAGACTTTAGCATGATCTATACAGAAAAGCTGCAGCTACTATGAACTGCCGAGGATTTATATAATGAAATTATGCCTATCTTTTGGAACCAGTGGTCCTCTAATAATTATCAATAAACAAAGTCAGTGAAAAGGAACTACAGAAAGGCATCTAGTGATACCAAAAAAAATGCTTAAATTGAATTGATACTATAGCAGGCATTGACTGTGTCATCTCACAGCTTAATAGCTGGAGCCCTGGTTCAATACCATGAACTTGGGAAGTTTCCTTAATGAAAGAACTGATGTTTTCTGTTCAGTAGCAGCAATAGTTTAACTTTTTTAATTACCTGCTTTAAAAGTTTACATGCCACTAATTGCAGTACTATATAAAAGGAGGTACTGTATTGGCTAATATCAGAAAATGGGTTCTCAGACATAAATGTGAAATAAGGAGTAATTTAAAAAATAACTTAGTGCAAATATTTTACTTAACATTAATAGATGCATGCACTACAATGCTTTTTACCAACAAGTAATTTGGAGTTCTATTCAAGTATATTCTCAGAAAGCTGCTTATTTGCTTTTCAGTGTCTTTTCCATCAGTTATGCATTTTCAGGACGTGCTGGCAAATATTATTTCCCCCACTCCCCCCCTTATTGACAGAAAGCTCAGAAAAAGGCATGTAAGTTAGAAGAAATGTGCATTCATGTAAATATCTAAACATGTATAAATTAGCTTTAAAAATTGAATTCACTGAACATGAATAGTCACTTAAAGTGTAACTGGAATTGACTGTGTCATGTATCAGCCTAATAGCTGCAGCTCTGGTTCAATACAATGAACTTGGGAAGGTTTTCTTAATGAAAGAACTGACGTTTTCTGTGCAGTGGTTGCATTCATCAGACCACACAGTGTTCATTACACTACAAAGGACTGCCAATGTGAATTGTTAGCATCATCTATTAGGTAAACCGGATGGGGACAAAAGATAGCAGTGGAATGAGAGGCTCCAGCACCTCTGCAGGATGTGGAGTCTGACTGCTTTGATGACCTTTCACCGGTGCATTAGCATCTATTCACACAGGGATCCCAAGTTCATTCCCTGATTCTGCTAACCAAAACTGGCAAGGAGCCAGTGGTAGGTGCCTCCATCCCACTGGCTGATGATACAGACTGGCCCTATACTTTATAGGGCCACCTTCTTAAACTGCTTCGTTTAAATATCCTGGAAGTGATCAAAAATGGATATTCTCTAGCAATGCTAATTAGACACTAAAACCCACCCTGGTTTGTGGTGCTAATTTGGAGAGGTCCATAGACTGGTGTTGATTTCTTCAGAGAGATGAGCCCTGTGCCATGGGGAAATGGGAAAAACCAGACATGCTGATTGGCAAGGTCGAGGCTGGAAGGCCCATCGCTGACTCAGGAGCAGGCACGTTAATTCAGTGGGGATTTGCATCCCCTCTGTCCCTTGCTTACCTAATAGGAGCATTGTTATGCTGTTTCATAGGGAGCTTAGTGGCTGAAAAGGGAGATTTAATAGTAAAGATAAAAGTTTTGCTCCAATTCTCCCAACATCCAGTTATTAAGAAGCTAGTCTGCTCTGTGAGGCAGCTCACTACAAAAGCATTCCCAGTTCACAGACAGGGGCTGTGTTACAGCACATAACAGCTTTAATTCTTTCCCCTGGATGTTTAGAGTAGATGTGTTGCTATCATGCACTGTTTTTCCTCTCACTTTCCGTGTTCAAGCTGAAGTTATGCGAGGGTTACTAGCCTAAAAGTCCGTACCTCAAGGTCATTCCCCTAACCTTATTTCCCACGTGTTTAAATGTATTTATATAGATAGGTAAAATATGGTAGCTGCTGCCACATAACCTTGTTTCCCTTGCTGACATCTCCAGTGGATGGAATTGAATCTAAAGCTGTTATTTGGGATGGGGACATGTAATGTCAGTCCTGCCTTGAGCACAGGTGCAGTCAGTCCAGCAGGCAGAGGTGTCAGCTCTTTTACCTCACCTGCCACAGGCACCACCACTGCTGCCTGCCATAAGGCATGGCAGAGGAAAAACACCCAAGAGGTGCTGAAGTTACAGTGAATTTTGTATCCAGCAAAAGTTACTAAAGAATTATTAAATTGCTTTTTTGGTTTTTTCAGTGTTTTAAAGCTTGTTGAAAATTCCGTGTGTATTTTCATTCCAGCCTCTGTGTTCTTTCTTTTCTTTTATTCCTGCCTCTCTATGGACTGGAATTAGTGCCTCAGTGACAAGTGTTACACAGTTCTATAGTAACTGCAATACCATGTCAGGATTTTTTATATATCATGATTTTAAGAGGAAATATCAGGATTTTCAGAGCACATCAGCCAACTGATCAGCCAGTAAGACCACTATGATGAAAATGTGTCTTTGTTGATATAAAATAGAAACTAAAGGCTTTCAGTTAGTTTTGCTTGCCTTTATTTTCTTTTTGTTTCTCTTCTTTTAGAATTAATTGATTAGAGAGAGATTTCAATTATACTTGTCAGGATTTGGGTCCATATGATGGGAATGTTCAAAAGAATTAAAAGCCTGTCTGAAACAGAGCCTCCCAAATGACAGCAGGAGGCACCAGGGCTGCTGGAAATGAAGCTATTTCCCAGATGGGGGAGGAAAAGATGCATTGGATATTTGGGTAAGGAGCAAGAGGTTCAAGGAATGAAAATCCAAGTGTGTGATTTGTACAATTTGTACTCCTTTGCAAACAGCCAAGAGTTGAGAGAGTTGACAAAGGAGAACTAAAAGGGTCGTTTGCAAAAAGAGGTGACACCAGAAATTTTGTTGAGGACAAATTCTTCCTTGCTGGTGGAGTTGAACAACACACACCCAACTCCTCAGATTCCCCTGGGTGATACCAGAGTTCAACTGAAGGAGATGAAGAGGAACCATTCTGTGTAACTGTGATCCTTCAAAGAGTCTCTGGCTCGGTCCATGCGCAGCCGTTGGTCTGGCCCCAAATGTGGGAGCAGCAAGGGGCTTGATGTCTTCTGATTTATTGTACAAATCAGGGAGCAATACAAAATTTCTTCAGTCTTTAAGTATATTTTAAGGATATTTTTAACCTCTTTTTGGATATCTGCTGTAATATAGGAGGAAATTGGTGAATTGTCCAGGATATTTCACTATTGAAAATGCATCATATCACAACTTTTACTGTGTTGTATGATCTCCCTTGAGAGTGCAGTGTATGCACAGGTGACTACAGCTAGAAGTCTGCGAATTGTTACTTGCTACATTTAAAATATCCACAAAAATGGTAATAATTTTTTTATTAGACTGGAAGTTAAGATGTAGTTTTCTCATTAAAGAAGAATATACTATTTTAAACTTAGAGCTTGCCAAAATTTTATTTGTCTTAATGTGTAGAGAAAGAAATTTCAAGAAGTAATACCAGTGTATTTAATATTTTCTGCTTCTTGAAGCACAGAGCACAGGGCTTGATCCTCCATTACACTAAAGCTCATTAATGCCTCTCTGTGGAATTTCTGCAAGGGCTCCTCAAGAATTTGTGCACAGCCTTCACCATGCCCTGTTCCAGATCTCTGGAAACACTGGTGGGTGAGAACAGAGAGGAACTACAGGCCTGTGTTCCTTCCCTGTGGCTTTGCTTGGAAACTTTGTTCAGGCAAAATATGAAATATTTGTTTCTGTTTTGCACTTCACTCAAAGCTGAAACTGTACAGAACAGCCTTGAAGCTGTTGTGACTGGAGGGGCCTCAGGAATGTGGCAATGGCAGGTGACTTAAATATTCAAATGTCTTCTAGCTGCATGGGAGGAGGTCAGAACATAAGATCTAAACATAGTTTAAAGAAATAAAAAGCTCTAGGTAGCTTAGGACATTCCTACATAACAATCATGACTTCCCTCTGCTGTGTTCTGTAGGTGTGGTGAAGGAGGGGTGCTCAGGGTAAGGATTTGTCACTACTTGTAAAGAGGAATATATTTACTTGGAATAAATTCTGTAAGTCATCTGTCTGGGCAATGAGTTTGTGTGGGAAGTAAAGTGGAATGGGTCGGGTTTTTTTTCAAAACTTTCAAAAATTGGATGGCAATTATTTTATTATAGGATTTCTGTAGGGAAGTAGAAATTCTGTGGAATGGCTTGTTTGTGGAGCAAAGTTGTCATCTGTTGCTATTTTTCTCTTAATTAGAGAGGCATTTTTAATTATCTGTCAAGGTCCCCTAGAACCTGGGATAGCTGGTCTTTCTTATGTGATGAAATCAAAACAAGCAAGTGCAAGGTGAGTCTGTCACAACTGATAGGAAATGGAATGAAGCCCAAATATGAGAATAATTAGTGTGTTTGGACTGGAGGCAAGAATAATCTCTCTGCCAGGTATGATGGCTGTACCCTGCTCCTTTGCACTCCCTTGTACTCTGTTTCTAATGCAATTCAAACACGCTTGTAATTATACTGAATAATATCCATTAATTTCATATTTGTGTAGTTTTTGGGTGCTTTTAAATATGGTGAAGTTCTCCAATACTTTATCAAAATGTAATACTCACTGAGGTATTTGTGAAATAGAAAGAGAAATGAAGTTTGACTTTCTGCTTTCCCTGTGTGCACACAGCTCCTTCTCACAGGAGCGGCTCTAGAACAGGGCAGCTTCGCCAAAGCTCATCCACAAAATACAAAGCAATATTTTTGCAGAAATTCCTGTTAAAAGTGCATGGTGGTGTGGCCTGTTACAAGTGGAAAGTGTACCACAGAAGATGACCAGAATCAGAACAGCTTTGTGGGAAATCATTGTGCTTGTCTGGGTGGTCCACACGTGTGTACTGGCGTGGGGAGAGGGCACACTGGCAAAAAACGTTTAATTGCACAGTAGCTGTCAGATCATCTACAATTGAATCAACTGTGCTTGTGTAACAAAATCCTAGTGTTCTCAATTTGAAATCACTTAAGTAAAGTGATTTTGTGGCGTTCAAAAAGCAACAGAAAAAAAAAATTCACTAAAGACCATTAAGCGGCCTCAAGCCCCACGTTTCAGTGTTCATTTGTACCGATTATGGTGTGACAGCTCTTGAGTTTCCAATGATAACAGCCATCTGACTTGATCTGAGTTCAATGGATTTTCACTAAAATAGAATCATCGCCTTTGTGATGGATAGAAAAAGTAAAGCAATACATCCTGATAAATGCTCTGGCTTTTTTTTCCCCTTCCCTTATTGTGACCTTGTACAATCTATAAGTGAGCAAAGCTGAGCCCTGGCCACTGCTGCAACGCATCAGGACTTTGAAATTTAAGTAGCTCTGAAACCCATCAATGGGGTGAAGGGAGAATGGCCTGAGAAAGCGATGGATCATGCTTAGAGGGCTCACAGGGAAACAGGGTAAGCTGAAGGTCAATACGCAGACATGTCCTGAAGGAGCAGCTCAGACACTCATTCACATTCACATCTCAAAGCCACTGCTGCTGAAGCACTGCGAGGAGAGATCAGGAGCAGAGTAAAATTAAACAAGAATTTCAGAACGTGTAATTTCCTCGCAGAGGCAAATGGCACAGGGGTGCAGTGTGAAATAGCTGTAACCTCTGGTGTTGGTGCAGTGCCCTCATCATCCCATCCCAGCAGCAAGGAGCAGAACACCATGGAAATGCATCCTTGCCAGTGCACTCCGCTCGCTCTCCAACTTTCTCAGCCCTGCTAATTGTGAGGAGCGTTTAACATTTTTAATATGTCATTGATCGTTTGTAACACATTATTCAGCATGACATGAAAGTGAGCTAAACTAGAAGGGATGCAATCTGAATCCATACACATGCAGACAAGTAATTAAGGGTCTTTATACTTTGAGCTTTGTGTGTCTGAGCGGATGGGAATGTGCTCAGAACTTTCACAGGAGTTTATATTCTGATGAGTTTTGTTTTGAAGAAAGTTTTGATCCAGGTACAGAATGGCCTGGCTGTAGAGAGCTTAAAAAATAAAGGGAGAAAGAGGAAGGAACAGAAAACACTAAAATAAAATTAGTATACAAATTTGAACCCGCAGTTGCCATGCCTAAAGCAGAAATTGCCGAACAAGTCAAGAGGCTTATTAGCATTTTATGTAAATCAGTTATTACTGTTCTCCACTTCCTTAATTATCCATGTTATTTCAATACAACCCTTTCTTTGATGTCCCAATTCTATATTTAAATAGTGCAAGATTTCTATCATATCCTCCCGCTGAGGTTTGTTCCATGCAAAAAACATGCCAAGAGCAGCTATTTTAGAGACTACTGGGAAATGTTTAATTGGTTAATCCCATTTGAGTTATGAGGGAGTATTGCCACGCACAGAAAACAGAAACATGTAAAGTACTGGCTTGGAGAAGTTTACTAAAACCTGCAAGACTTCCCCTGAAATTTAGCCCTGAAGATGTTTTGTTTCCTAGGCACCCAGTGGGAAATGATTCAAAGGAAAATCCTTCAAACTTCTTTGAAATAGACTAAATGATTGATTCATAGTAGAAAAATTGTTGAATTAAAATGCAAAGTCATTTTTTTTTGTTCTTGCTGTGTAGAAGGGGGTTTCTCTTTATATTTGACCTATCACTTTCAGTGGAAAACCAGTGTATTTCAGGCAAAATAAAGCCATTAATACTTTAGCAAGTTGTTGATTGTTACCTACAATTGAAGCAAATGAGTGTTCCTCAGACATCCCTGTTGTGAAGTGATCAACATCTTCTGTGTGGGTCCCAATTCCAATGGAGAAATGAACATTCTGTGTCACCTCTGAGGATCAATTCTGCACAAAGGGACACTTAAAAAATTAACAGTTCTTCTGTACAGCCTCCAATTTCCATCTTTGGACTGGAAAGGCTCCAGAGCAAAGCATTGACAAATACTACTTTCCCTATTTCCAACCTTTGATAGTTTTTAGCCTTTTTAAAAACTTCTTTGGTAACAGGGTAAGAGTTTCAGCACAAGAAATGAAGAAAGCATGTACAGACTTTGGCTATAACCACAATTAGAAGGTATAGCATGGTCAGATCTAGGAGTTCTTCATAGATTTTAATTAAGTAAAGAAGCAAAATTGCAGACTTTTTTTTTCTTTATTTTATTTTAAGAGATGGGTTTAATTTACACATTTGCTGCCAATCTGTCAGATAGTACAGTGGCTGAGAAAAGTACAGGTGAAGTACATTAAACTTGGTAAATAAGAGAGGAATTAATTGATTAAAAGACAAATCAAGTGTTACGGTGTTCTGTAAATAACATATCTCTGTTGATGCTGCTTCCAAACAAGGTTTGGTTGGTCCAGCTGAGAGGATTTGGTGACAAGATTCTCCGTATTCTCAATTCTTGTAAACAGCATGTCTCCCTCATGCAGAAATAGGTTAACTTATTAAAAAATCCACACTAGAACTGTGGATTGCTGAGTTTCCATCACTGGGAACTACATTGTTCCAACTCTGAAATTATACAGTCTAAAATCATCATCATGTATTTTCATCAGGATGAAATATCGGGAGCTCTGCTTAGTGCAAGGTTTTATTAATGATGTGCTGTCAGAAGCTGGATGCTCTGCATATTTGCATATTAAACAGCTGAGTGAAGAAACATTCCTTTTATTGCTGCAGGGAATAAATCAGTTTAAAGCAAGTTCTCATCATTTATACTCCTTTCAGCTAAGTCTTCTTTTATTGAAATAAATTGTTGAAGTGCTTTGCTCATTCTTTGAATACTGATGAAATTTACCTTGATAGGGCCTCAGGAAAAATAACATTTTCTTAAAGGTGCAGTGTTGTTCTTTAGATAAATACAGCCTAACTTTTAGAAATTGTCTGTAAGAAAATTTGTGCAGCTGCAGCCATGCCAAATCTTCTTTTGGTTATAGACTCTCATTTCAGGATGTTTGTGTAATTTTTGTAGGACTGCCCACCCGAAAATCTAAACAGCAACTTTACACAGCAGAGAAAACGTACATTGTTTTTATTCTGTGTACATTCATTAGTTGCTGTTTAGGGAAGGGACCTTTCTGCTGCCTCACATTGTGCATTGCAGATGAGCATCAGCTTCCCTTGTCTGTGAGCTGTCTGTTGGTGGCAGCCTGAGTTTAGAAGTCGATGTCTGGAAGAACTAGAACAAAGTCAGTACCAAAGGAAAAAAGTTTGTATTTTATTTTCTGTTCTTTCATCATGCTTGAAATGAAGCATACAAACATGTCATGAGACCCTGGTTTTCCCAAATTTACGTAAATAAATAATTTTGAAACTGTAGTTGGTTAAAAGATGAGTTTTATAGTCTGTCATTTTTCCAGGCATGAACTAGAAAAGAGCAGTAGAAGAACAATAATTTAAAATTAAGGGAGTGTATTTGAAGTCAGATGGAGCTTGGACATTTTATTTAATGCTACTGTATTATATTGGCTAGCACTGAAATGTTGTCTGTCACAATAAAGAGCAAAATGGTTAAAGTATCAAAAAAAAAATATACTGTGTGTATTCTTATATTTTATTTTAAAAGGTTACAGCAGCAAGCCATTACATGCCTTTCTTATGTCATACAAAGTATTTCAATATATAAATCATTTGTGACAGAAGCTTCTTGTTTTTAAGTGGAAAATCTGCATTTAATAACATGAAAATAATGTCAAAACATCCTCTCCTAGATGGTTGCCAAGTGAACTGTTGTTTTTCATTTATGTTTAATTTTCGGAGGTTGGGCTTTGCAGGAGTATTTTCAGATACTTAGAAAAATAGTGATCCATTGCAGCTGTAGTTTATTTTAATTGGACAGCACTAAGTGAGCTGACTTTATGATAAACAGTGCAGCCAGCGGCTAGTGAATGCACTTGCACTTTGAAGATTATACAGAAAATAAAATCCTTCAAGCTAAAGTCATAAAGAATCAAGCTGGAATTACTTTTAGAACATATGTCTATGTTTGTCTCGGTGTGTGTTGTAAGGGATACCTGATCTTCAAGGCATAATAATCTTTAAAAGTATATTTTCCTCACCACCTAACCAACATCCAACTATCAAAGTCTTGATATTAATGATATTTTGGTTTATTTTAATTATTTAGATTTTCCTTATGAATTAATAGGTATGATATTTTATGTATAGTGTCAGAGTATTCTCAAGTGCACTGTCTGATTCTGCAATTGGAAATCCTGATAATACTTCTTACCTCTTCCAAGATTTATCTACTAATGTTCTGAGGTGTTAGCCCTGTAAAAGGCTGTCATACCTTTGATTTCTTTATTACTATTAAAAAATATAAAAGAGCCTTACTTAATGTAAAGAGCTTTTTTTTTTTTTTTTAAGCTATATGTGATTTTTTTCCCCCCTGTGATTGGATAGTAAGTCTGACATAAATTCACTTGCTGACATTTGGATGTTTATAAGGATGATTTGGTTTAGTGGTTAGACCTATTGTATTTCACAGGGGTGTTGTCAGGCTTAATTAATTATGCTGCAGCAATATGCAGTGCAGGTTTTTGTGCCAGCATCTTCACAGTGCTTTGCAGGGAACTTCTAGCACAGGATGGTTATTACCAGACCAGCTGATTTTTGCCTCTGCCTCCTTGTATGCATCTTTAACCAGCAAAGCTGTGTCTGTTTGCAAGAGGAGATT
Organism: Geospiza fortis; assembly: GCF_000277835.1. Classification (NCBI taxonomy): domain Eukaryota; kingdom Metazoa; phylum Chordata; class Aves; order Passeriformes; family Thraupidae; genus Geospiza; species Geospiza fortis. Next base: position 4,776,783 of record NW_005054343.1, read on the forward strand.
TAGGTTTTTTTGTGGCTGAGAGGAAGAAGAACTGGACAAGCAATACTGACTCGAATCGCTGTAAAAAAACAGGGCAGGAAAAATCCCATCCCCATTTGCCTGCCATCTGCTGCTCTTGCTTTTAAGGATATTTCAGATGGAAAATACATGGTGAATGGTCATATTTCTTATTTTCTTCTGGTTGTTGTAGCCATCAGGACTGGAAATGTCATACAGAGCATTTTGCCTAACTGCCCCTTGTGAGGTTAGGATAACTTCCAGGATAGATTGTTATAGATCTTCTGTTTGTTTCTTCCTGGAGAAGTTACAAATGACTCATGCTCTGGGGCATTTGCTGCCACCATAAGGAAACTGTCCAGCAGTATAAGAAGCTTCAGTGCTTGATTCTTTTCCCCCAGATCTTCAGCCTGAGGCAGGATGTAAAATGTAGGAAAAGAGAGAGTTGAGCTCTTTTTAGTGATGAGTCCACACTGAGATGTTTTTGTAGTATTGAAATATGAACTGTAAATCATCTGTTTGAGGATGAGTTAAATATAGGGAAAACACTACATCATGTATTCATAATTTCCAAAGAGTAAAGAAAGATGAAAAATAGCAAGGTGTGAACTTGTAAAAAATGTGTTTCAGTTGGCATCTTTGAAATAAATTTGTTCTTATTTTTGTGAGACAGGAAAAATACCTGGTTTTATAAATAATTGCTACAAATATTATTGAAAATTACTTGGGGAATCAGGTTGTTTTATAAGGAATGCCAGCAGTTTTGATTTCTTTTTCCAACCACCAGGCAAGTTTCTGTAATCTTCTTTCTTCAGGGACTTTCCAGCAATGGCAGGAATGTTTGGGATCAAGTACACCAAGTAAATCACGTGTCTTAAATCTTCTGGCCTTTGCTGTTTGGCCCTTTTTGTTGCTTTCTTTATGAGCTCTGGGGTTGTTTGAGGAATTTTTGTGCACTGAGGGTCGGTGGCATCTCTGTGCCAGCCCTGCTCTTCCTCAGTCGCAGGCACGCAGCCTCCCTGGGAAGCCAGGGGCTCAGAGGGACCATGAGCTAATCTGTCCTGCTAAAAGGTTTAGTCCTGTCTCTGTGAAAATTGAGCACTGTAATTCTTCTTTGCTGCTGCTGTTGTTTTTAACCCAGCCTGATTTACCCATCCCTCCAGATGACTTTGAGGAGAAAAAATGCTCTTAGCGTTGTGGGTTGAGTAACGAGAGTAAATTGCTTTGCTGCTGAGAACTCTACAGGGAAGGGTGTAGGAGGGGAGGAATTTTGGCTGCAAAAAATGGTATCTCTTGAGAAGCCCTGCCTATCTGAGTTGTAGTTTTTAAAAGGTGCATTTAGTCAGGGTTCATGTCTTTGCATATTAGCTTTGGCGAGTTGTTGGTGCGTTTTTAGGTTACACAGGGAAGGTTTGTCAAGCCTGCTGGGATGATTAAGACAGCAGTTGAATTTTTTCATGTGTCTTTGGTAATACTTGAAAACATTTGTTGCCTTGAAAAGGTGTGGCAAGAGGATTTGAGCAGGAAAATTCTGGAATGATTCAGCCTGCAGAGGTTTCATTCGTTCTAACCAATGCAGAATGGTCTTGAACTAAAAACAAGTGAAAAGACACCTCCAAAGCTGCCTTTAAAACTTGATATTTGTGTTCAGCACCCAGGTAAATGAGAGGAGGGCCCTGTGCCCACGCTGAGCTGTGTTGGCCCCTGCCAGGTACCACTGTCCCAGGTGTCACACTGGGCTGGCACTCAGAGCAGTGACCCAGAGCAGTCGCAGGAGCTGGAGCCCTGCTCTCTCAATGTGCTTTTGTTGTGCTCAACAATGAAACCTGATCATGACTGAGCTCTTGGAGTGCCTGTGCAATAGCAAACAATACTCAGCCACCACACTGTAACAAACCCAAAATAATATGGCAATGATTGGCTGCAGGTTTTCAATGCAGTCTGATGCTGGTACACAAACCAGCACTCTAGAAGTCACTAGAGGCCTCTAAATCTCTGTAGTACCCTTGTTAGTAGATGCCTGGGGATTTGTTGTTATTTTAGGATTTTTCTATTTCAGCACTATAAAATAGGGCACAATTTAACTGAAGGTGAAGATAACTATTGTATATATTTTATTAATATCTACTTTGTTCTTCAGTTGTTTATACTGTATGGAAGATGATCTCTTATCCAAAAGCATATGTTTTACTTTGGCTTCTCTTGAAGAAGCACAACCATGTATTGATTCAATACAAGAAAAGAGAAGATGTGACTGCCATGAGTTACTTGTAACATGAGTGTATATATCTCAATTTACCTTATGGTTCCCTGGTCGATACATCATCTAAACTGACTGGTTTTATTTTCCTTGTTGGCCTTTGATTTCTTATTTAACTTCTTGAAGGAAGCAATTGAAATTTCCTACTGCAAAACATGTGGACAGTAAAGGAGACCTCCATCAAAAACTACCTAAAACTGGCTCAGGTTCTTAATTTTTTGGGAAGAGCCTGAATAGCAGAGGATAGTAGCTGAGTAAACATTGAACACTGGGACATATTGCCAATTAGCAGAGAAGGCAGTTCTCTGATGTAAAAGAGCAAAATCTGATATAATTTTAAAGTCAAGGGAGATTTCAGAGCAATTTATGATCCTCTTCTTCACTGCTGAGAAAAATTCAGCAGAGCTTTCTTTTTACTTCTTTCAGTATGATTGGAAAGACACACGTGGGGAAAGGCCAAACTACCAATAGCACTAAACTACTCTCCAAAACCAGATCTATCTTTATCTTCCCAGTGAAAAAATACAAAAAAAAAGAGACTCCATTCTTTTTTTCTTTATTTTTTTCTTTTTTGTTTTATTTTTATGTGTTGTGGAACTGGACTAATGCCATAAAGACAATTAGAATGTGTTACTTCAGATGCATGTGTAGCTACCACATTTATGATATTTTAATAAAAACTCTATTTGTGTTCAATATTATCAGTGCTTGGCTGAGGGAATGCAGTCTGAACAGGTGCAAGGTATGTATTTATAAGTTTATTCAATTTTTTTAAAGAAAAAAAGGAAGGTGCTGCATTTCCTCTGGGTTTCTGTTTTGTTGCCGTACTCAAAATTACAAAAGAGAAATCAGATTGGAAATCTGAGCTCCTGTAATCTTCTACTCTCTTAACATTAAAGCACTTATTCAGTTGAGGTATTATACATGATTAACATAGTTGGAATTAAATGAACAAATATTCAGACGTAGGTCTATTTTTATGGTTTTGGGGTGCTCTAATTATAGTTGTATTTTTGTTTCTACATTTTATTAAAAAAATTATATTACCTCTGTGAGGTTGGATCATGGGAGACAATCCAGTAAATGCCTTCTGGGTGGGTAACTGTTATCTGTAGATCAGCACTTCTGGTTTATGTTGTCTTTGTGGGTGATAGGGGAAAGTGATTTAGAACTGTGTGAGAGTACTATATCTGGATTTATGGTATACTATACTGTATGATAATTAAGGCTCTCTTCCTTGTTTTTTATATACATGATTCTTAAATGAGAGCAGAATTTTATTTTAAAATAGAAAGGCCTGTAGTACAATCTGTGGTTCAGAGCACAGGGGTGAAGGGTAGAGGAAATATCCAACTGAACCATTTAAAAACTGTGCTCTTAAAATACACAGGGGATTCACATAAGTGAAATCATATGCATTACAGAAATAGGGATCTATTTGATACTGCTGTAAAACTTCTTATTGACTTCCTTCCCTTGTTCACTCTTGTCTGTGTCATACCTTGGAGAAGATTCTCCTTTTGTTCTATATATTTGACATTAAGCATCCTGAATTTTATCAGATCTCCTCATGCCCTTCTCTGCAGCACACATTACAGAGCTCTTGATGCTTGCAGATCCAGTATGCATGACATATTATCTTATTTAGGAAATACACCTTTGAAGATACTGCTTTAATAATAAATCAGCTGAATTAGCTAATTTGGGTGTGGAGAAAATACGGTGAAATTAACCTAGAAAATTCCTTGGACTTGGCTTTGTAATTGGGTGTAGCTTTTTTTAAAGCTGTGATTATGTCAGTATTAGTAAAAAATATGATGTGAAAATGATAAAAAAGTATCTGGAACAAAGATACTTCAAAATCCTGACAATTCTTTCTTGGAGTTGCTCTTCTGGAACTGCTGCAAGAGCCATTGAACACTTTTAAAGTTTTTGTTTATATCTTGGGGTAATACCAAAGGTCAAGCAGCTGGAAAAAAGGATTTAGAGCAGGCCCAAGTTAAGCAGACTCAATTCCTTGGCATTACAACTTCACTTTAGTTTTAATTGAAGATAAACAAACTAGCAAACTTTCTGGCTTCAACCCATTTACTCAGCTAGTGAGAGTAAGTCTAAGCAAACGTGCAACTAAACCCATAAAAAGAGATTCCATCTGTCTTCAAGGTGTGTTTTGGTCAGTGCTTGGTCACAGTAAGAAGCTCCTTTGGATGGTGGGATGCAGTGCAGCCCCTGGCTGAGGGTCACACAGAGGATTTGATGGCTCAGGCTTAGCCCAATGACAGTCCAAACTGATTCCACTGAGAAATTCTTTCTGCCATTCCTTTATCCAGAAGTATTTGTGAGTGTACAGACACACACACATGCTCTGTTCTGAATGTATATATATATATTTATAGATACACATAGAAATAATGTATATATTTATATGTATACTTCTGTACTTCTTTGCATATACTTCAATATCCTATATACACACACACACACACATTCTATGAGTGATGTGTTTGACAGGGCTCGTCCACAATGTGCAGGATGTGACCCCATGTTCATTTTGTCACGTTGCTCAGACTCTGATGTCCCTGATACTCCTCAGGTCCTGGAGGGAGAGGTGTTTTCTCTTAGGAAGCAGATTTTCTTTGCCTGTAGGCAACGATCCACTCCACTGCAAGCTTTTACTCCACACTCTTCTCGTGTTTTATTCTTACTCTGTGACAGAGGCTGTGCTTGTTTGTGGGGTAATAGCTACAGATGCTCTGCCATGGGATTGCTCTGCAAGGACAAATAATGGAGTTGGGTTTTAGGCTCTGGAGAGCTGCTCAGTAATTGGAGAGTTTCTGGTGGCATAAGCAATACAGTATGGCACAGTGCATAATTCACTGTGCAATATCTGATTTTCAGATCAAACCCTCAACTAGAAGTTTGGTTGATTCTTGAATTTAGCTGGTACCAGTGCAGGATACAAAGCTGCTTTCTGATTGAGTCCCAATTCATAAAATATATTAATTTTAAAGATGTAAATGATTCAGTCTTGCTGTGGAAAGGAAGAAAACTCCTGTCATTAATTTATTGCTCTGGAACATCCTTAAAGGGAACTCGGAGGCACAATTACTTTCTGGACCTTTTTTTGGAAAGCAAAAAATCTTCTAAACCTCCCTTTACCCCACTGTCCTTTAAGACCTCCCTTTCCCCTCCAAATCAGCAGTTAAGCCACAAAACTGATCAATAAAACTTACTTTATTCTGCATTAGAAGGCACAGACATTATTAACCAATTATACCTATATCAGTTTTTATAAATATGGAAATGTAGATAGTGGTATAACTACTGTATAGTTACTCTTTTATGAGACTGAATGGTATTTAAGCAGATCATTTTCTCACTAGACTCAGCTTTCTTCAAGTATCAGTTCATTCTTTCAGAGACAAGAACTTCAAGAAACCATAAAATCTGTGTAAATTAATAAAACTGTGAACCTGATGCAAGTATATAACGCTTCTATAAAAGTTTTATAGTAAATTGGTTAGGCTGTTATGGAATCCACTCAGCACAGATGCTGATGGAAGGCTTCCTTTGGTTGCTAATATATTTGACAATCTGTAGTGCATTTATGAGCAAAGAATGCAAACAACGTAGCTCTCATGTTTGGGTTTGGGTGGCAATTATTAATTGGGGTTTGGCAGTGAAAACCCAGGACTGTAGGTTTGGTGGGTGTTTTTCTTCTGTGTGCCACTAAATCATATTTTCTAAAATGATGTGCTGTCTGAAACACAAACATCAGGGTGATCTTACCACCCTAATATACCCCGTGTATGTGAGATCAGTCCACATGAGAGCTCAAAAAAATGTACAAACATTTTAACAAAAATAAATACCTACTTTCTAGGCCCACATAATATTTGCCATGTTAGCTTACACTGAGAGACTGCTTTAAAAATGTAGAAAACATTGACAGTTTTTGTTGGATGTGCTTGAAGATAAATAGAGCTGTTGAAAAAGATACTTAGACATTTAAGTGCAAGAAGCCACACTTGGGCTTTTAGCATACATGTATGTCTAAGCTGTGAAAATGTGAAAGCAAAGGTTATGATTCATAGGGCAATGGCTTCTTTCCATACCAATTTTTTATTAGCATGTGAAGTACAGGAGCTTACTCCAGGTATTCCCCTTGAACTTGATTTAAACCACTGGCAGCTCTCTAACACTAGCAGCTGTGGTATTTTGCCATGCATCATACCCCTCTACTTGTTATTACTAAATTGCTTGCTTATACCTTGTGATGGGTCCTTCAGTTTCTCATAAATTAATAAGGCATCTGTGAATATTTGCAGGCTGGTTTTAAAGCTCTGAATCTACTCCAATACAGAGACTAAAAAAAAAAAAAAAAAGAGAGAGAGAAGATAAAGCAAGATTTCTTTTCCTTACAATGTTCTTCCAGTACGAAGCAAAATATTATTAATCTAGACTGCCTGCTACTTTCATTTACCATGTAGCTGCTCATGGGATTACAGGCACAAAGGTTTCATAAATTTCAAATGAAATATGAACATTTGTTGTCAAAATACTGTTAAGCTATAAAAGCTCTGCTAGTAGTCGTCCTGCTCTTTTATTGTAACATTTATATCCGTGGGCGTTAGTGTGTTCTTGGGTCTGAAGGGGAATTTTTTCCCCCTCTTTATTTTTTTTTCACATGATTTTCATCCAGGTGACAGATAACAAGGCAGGGGATTGGAAAAGACATACTTCTCATTTTTCAGACTATGGCAGATCCTTTCTGTAATTATGTGACATTGCAAGGACCTTATCGAAGTAAGCATAGCACCTTAGATGCAATTTAGCATATATCTGCCTGGAGAAGCAGGCAGAACCTTTTTTTTTCTATTTCCCCAGAAGTGCAGCAGTGTGTCTGTCCTGTCTGCTTCCCTCTCTTTGTGCAGCATTCAGCCCAGTGGTGTTATTTGACATGGCACTTGTCATACAGCATGGGGGAAATAAAAGATAGAAAGATAAGGGACACGTCTATCTCTCTACTGCTTAATGTCTGGGTGTTTCGAGTCTCAGAGCTGTGCCACTAAAGCTTTTACCTGTGTGAGCAAAACCTGTTCAACTTAATATTCAGGAAGATTCTTTATGGGAGAAACACTGTGCATAAATTGTGGTGTTCAACTCTTACAGGAAGCTTGTTCAATATATAGGTATTTACAGAAATGAATATGTTCAGAAATCCAAATACAGAAGTCTCTGCTTTTAGATATCTAAGTTATAAATTTTTATTCATGATGTGGCATTAAAAATAGGCTAAATGATTCAGATTCTACTTTAATAATACCACTTAAAATACTATAGTCAATACAGTTTGCTTAGAATTTCTATTAGAAGATATGTATAGGGTGCTAAAATAGTCATTGAGTCTTTGTCCAAGGTATAAGGAGGGTTTCTATACTGTGAAAAACGATTATGACATGTTAAAACTGTGTAATAGTAAGCAGACACTTTTCAGTGCTGATGGGTGAATTCTGGAAATGCTCTATTTATTTTCTCTCTATTGACTAGTTGCATTCAGGCAAGACTGCCAGTGCATTGACTTGGAAAACAACTGAGACTGAACAATTTCAAACCATTGACATTATACTGCTTCATTTGTGAACTGCATTGCTTCTGCATGCACCAGTTACTTTTTTATGGAGTGCTCGTGTGTTTAGGAAGCTTTCAGAGAAGGAGAGTTGTAAGCTAGCTTAGAAAGAAAGCTGTCCATTTTATCAATTTTATGTTTATAAGACCACCAAATGAAACAGGCTGGCAGTTTTAAAAAAATAAAGTCATGCAGCAATTCATGGATCTGCTCTGCATGCACTTCGATGCAGTATTAAAAAAAACAAAAAACAAAACACAAACTAAGAAAAGGAAAAGTTTATGTGTTTAAAATTTCTCTGTAGAGAATATTTTCAGCTTTTGAAACAATATAATTTCCAGCTGCTACCTTCAAGGCAACTTTTGCCAAGTGTTTTGTAGCACCAGTGTATAGCAAAATGAATGAGAAATTAATTTGTGTCTGAGATTTAATTTGTGTCTCTGACTGTCTGTCTCCATCATGCTGATCAATCTTCTTTGTTACCAATCCACATCACTTCTTACTAGCATCATTTCTGCTACACCAGTGTTGGCTTTGTCTGGGAAAGCACTGTTACTGTGAGGAGTGTTTTCTTCTGTTATTGTGAGCAGAGTTTCCTCTCACTGAGGTCTGGAATTGGCCAGTAACTGGGAATTTCTGTGTGAGGAGCTGATGTCAGGGCTGTGTCCTGCACAAAGCCCAGCCCAGGATGTGAGCAGCCCTTAATCCCTTGTGTGCTGGTGTACAGACTCAGCACGGGTTAGTCCAAGTGTCCAGTCTCCAATTGGCACTGCCTGATGTTTATTCATATTTTTTTCCCATTTCTGATCTGTTAATTAACCCAAAAAAAGGGAAAAAATCTTCCTCCTGAGGATGCACCTCAGGGAGCCTATGGCCTCTGAAATCCCTACTGAGGCCTGCCCTTTCCTAGACTAAGTCAAGAGAAGCAATGCAATAAAAACCCTTGTAAAAAAGGACAGAAAAATACTGTTCCTTCTTTCTTCTGACAAAGACAAGGCAAAGTCACACCAGCCTCCTGCTCCTAGAGCAGCAGCCTTGACAAAATCTGCTAAAAGCCCACGTCTTTGTGCCCACACTGTGCCCACAGTGTCCCCCGTCCCCTGCTCCCCTCAGTGATTACTGTAGTTGTTTGTAATTTAGGAAATAATTCTGCTTATCTTGTTTATGATGATGCATAGGAGCCCTTCACACTCTCCTAGCAGCACCACTGGTCTCCTGCTAAGCAGAATAAAACACAATGCTGGGTGATGGAGATGACTGGAATATGCTTTTTGTGGCACAGCAAGCAGTGTGATTCCTTATACACCTGAGGACAGCTCCCATGTGTAAAATCCACATTTTCTGCTCACCTTCATGAGGGAAGACTGTAACTTTGTTTTTACACCCTAAGTAGGTAGTTGACTGCTTACACTGTATGGACATTTTGCATTCTGTTATATATAATGCATAAAGCTTGTTTTCATGAGAAAATGTGAGCCATTGGGTTATCACCTACCCATTTTGAAAGATTCCAGGGACCTTTAAATGATTGATTATGAGCTTATTCCCAATATAGAGGTTGAACTTTTGTCTCTGGCCAGAAATGAGAACATTGCTAACTTGTTCAAAATGGAGGTCAGCAATATGATGGCTGCAGTTCCAGCTGTATAGACTCTTCACTTCATTATGAGATGCAGAAACATTTAAACTCTGTCATTCAGAAACTCTAAAATGTGTCATCATTTCATTAATTTACCTGTCCACCTATGAATGATGCCCATACCTGCTGATGGCAGTTACTCTTTGTGTAAGAAAGATGGAGCCCAAATATTTGTGTAGAGACTGATATTCCTCAGAGTTGCTTTTCACTTCAGCCTCTCCTTTGCTGTGGAAGGAGATGTGGGCACGGAAGCATAAAGGAAGCTGTGATGGTCTTTGCCAGGCCCCAGTTCTGCAGAGCTGTGTGCCCAGGACTGGAAGGGTCTGCTCTGCCCCAGACCTGTGCACAGAGGGGGATACACCCACTGTGTGCTTTGGATACACATCCTGCACTGATGCTCATTCAGACTTTGCTGAAGACATTGGCTTTTTGCAGTCAAAGGTTGTGGCTTGCTGTCTGGAAGCTTTCATGAGCTTATTGACTGCCCCTCATGGGCAGCGTTTGATGCGGTGCCAGTGATCGGATGTTGTGTCTTGTTTCCAAATTGTTGGCATAACCCACCTCAGGAGCAACTGGGATCTGCCTGCTGGGAGAGCCACTGCAGAAATCTACTGCATTCAAGGCATAATTTTATTTACCTTGTGGCACTAGATGCTGAAATAACACATAGTTTAATGGGTGTTTTTCTGTATGGATGAAAATGCACGAGGCACACGGATTTGATGTAATTTGTGTGGTTCTGCTGCTGTTGGTGTGTTGGAATTTGCCCAGATGGGGTCAGGTGTGATTCATTCTTGGCCAGGAAGGGATTGTCCTGGTGGTCAAGGCACAACTGCCCAATCAGGTGTTTCCTATGCTAGCCAGGTGCTTCTCCTATGTTATGCCTTCCCTCCACCCATGGTGTACTTTTAAAAAAATTAACATTAGAGAGGAGCTTTTCCTTTTTCACATCTTGTCGAGAAAAGGAAATGAAGAAACTCACTGCTGTCATTGAGAAAATACATTATCTCAGAAAAATGTGCTGTAGAGTGTAGCTCTCACCATATGGCTCTTGCTTCATCAGTTGAAGAGAACTGTTTGTGAAATCGTGGGCTTGTTTTTTTTCTTCCTGTTTTCTGATCCTGCCCAGATAGTTTTCAGTGCTTCCAAATATTTATATTCTGATAGGCTCCCTTGTGAACTTCTCAAGCACATTATAATGGCTTCAGAAACAAAGGCCATTAGAGAAAGAAAGGGCGGGCGTGAACTGAAAGGCAAATAACATCTTAAAATATGAAGAGGTAGGCTGTAAATGAGATTGGTTCACCGGGACGCTCTTTTGAAATATGAAGATAAACTGCCCCTCTGACCTCTGACGAAGTTACGTAATTATTTGGGAAGGTTTATCTCTGTGTCATTTCACAGTTTTCTCCTGTTAGTGCCACTCTCTTACTTCACATTAGAAAAAAAAAAAAAGGCAGCATGGAAAGCCTCTCTGGCTGGTTATCTGAATGTGGAATCCGCTGCTGAAAAGACCCTGGCCCTCCTGTTAACACAATACTTTTATCCGGTAATCACAGCCTGCGGGAGACAAAATAACAATTCATCTGGAAAACGAGATTAACTCATTTAAGTTAGGCAGTGATCACAGAGAGAAACACGTTGGTGTTATCTGTCTGAACGAAAGCATACAGATTGGAGGGCCATTCCGGTTCAGAGGGTCCATGTAGCAGGCCCAGCTTGTTGAAAGTAATTGGACCCTGTCAGGGTATGCCTTTGTGAGATATGGATATTACAATGGAATTCTATTAATCTCTGACAAATCCCCTCTCATCTGATAAAGGCTGTATACTTCTGCTCTTCATTACATCAACTCGCTCGCTGCCCTGTGGGGACTGCTGGGGCAGAGCCCCTGTGGCTGTATCACAGGTGAAAGGTGGTGCTGCCCCTTCTGGGGGTCTTTTAATCTGTGTACTGCCAGGACTGCTGGGCTGCTGCCCCGTGATTTGATCACATTTTTATGGAGTTTTCTCTTTAAGTTGTTTTCAGGGAAAAAAACACCTTATTTTTCTGCTTAGGTGTCCTAAATACTTTTGTTTTCTTGTGTTATCATTGGTAAATGGAGGCTGAATTAACACATTGCTTACAGCATTTGTATTGTTATCTAACCTGCTTCTGATGCAGAAAGTTACAGGAATATTGTAACTCTTAGAAATGCCGCTGTTTTAAATATTTGTATATTGAAATCATAGGAAGAACAGACAATACACTGGTAACAATGCATTTAAGGATGTCCTGCAGCACTTCACTTTTTTTGTCAGTGTTTGTTGAGCTGGTAGCACATTGAGGCCCTGATTCATGGCTTAACCTCCTAAATTCTTCAATAGTAACAGTAAGTATAATAAGATTTGGAGGAAAAACTATAGATAAGATGTGGCAAGTTAGCATGGGAAAGAGAGGAAAGAGAAGTTATGTCCTTACTTCATTTATATCACTCTGTTCCTAGGTACAATTATTTTTTAGTTGTAATTATTTCTGCTTCCTAATTTTGTTGTTAGCATCCTAGCTTAGCTTGACCTTATTGCTCCTGAATGTCACAAAAAATTTTGTGGAATATCTATATTCTGACCATTTAAACCATTTCAAATGATTTTTTTTTTTGTCTCAAAGCAAGCCTGAGAAAGTTATGTATAAAGAAGGCAAAACAGAATACTATTTCTTTTAGGTAATAAAGTTAATAAATAAAGCATTTTATCCTTCAGGAGGAACTGAAGATTTCAGGTCTGCTTCTTCCTCTGCAGTGTCAAACATCACTAAAGGGAAAGGCAGCTCCTGGATGGAGGTGTCTGAAGGGAGCTGGGAACGGGTGAATTGCAAAGTCTGCCTTTCTCAGACAGACTTTTGTCTGAAAGGTTTTGCCTTTGCCACTGGAACAGATCAACGCTGAGGCCTCATTCCTATTTGTAAATGCCTACAGTGTCTGACTACATTGAGCAAAGGATACTTTTTCTATAGAAATGAAACTTTCCTTTCTTGTCCTTCCCTAAGAAAGGACACACAGCCACAGCCCAGCTGTACATGTCTTGGGAAGAGTAATTTGTAATAATGTTGTTAGGAAGATTTTGAAAATATTATTATAAAAATAATGAGCTAAGTGTTAACTCAGAGTTGTTTATCAGCAGCTTGGACCCCATGTTTGCCCCCTGTACATACTAGTGAAATATAACCAGGAACAAGAATGATTGAAAACTTTGAAGGTACTTTTAGCATTTAAGTTCTTTTCATTAGATATATCATTTTACCCAGGGGAGAAAAATATTATTTTTTTAGATATGAACATGAATGGATTGCTGGTGGGTTACGTTTTCTAAAATCTCCTGCAATATTGCTTTTAATAAATGTTCAAAAATTCATAAGTCATTTTTCATAACAAAAATATCTGTCGGCTTTCACCAAAAGATATAGTGTGGCAAAACCATGTGGGTTTCTGGTTCCCTTTCTGAATTAGAGTGAGAAACATTTAAAAAGTCAAATGCAACCATCCCATATCATCTTAAAATATAACCTTTGCAATATACCTAAGTCTCCTTCATGGTATTGTACACACATTTAGCAATAGAGAGGGAGAAACAGTGCAAAAGCATTCAGGTAAGTTAGATGGAGTTCAGCATTAATAGCTGAAATATCAGTTAGCAAGGGATATAATAGCATTTTAGTTTTTGGCTTATAGTTGTAATAATACCATCTTTGAAAATTCTGCTCATTCACTCACCCCAGGTGAGTACTTCTCTTTGATAACTGAGGAAATATCACCAGGTTGTGTTTTGGTTTGGGTTTTTCGTTATTGGCAGCCTTGGTGGGAAATGCAGGTGAGGAGATCTCACACTATGGGAGTTGTGAATTGCACTTGCACTTTAATAGGCCTCACATCTGTTTTTAATGCCTGATGTCTTAATCTTTTTAGAGTTAGTTTTGCAAGCCTGACATAGCTGATGTGAGGGAGATCACAATTTAGTTTACAAAGGCCAGCAGGATCAGTCTCTTTTATTGGTCACTGCTTACATTTACCTGCTGTCCTCACAAACCCATAAGCTGAGGCCCAAGTTTTGAAATAGGATAAATATCTCCCTGGCTCTTACAGTAATTGGCAGCCATGTTCAAATCCAAAGGGAGAATTTCCCTGCAAGCATGGAATAAAATCAGATTTCCATATTCTTGCAAGAGGAAGCATACAATCAATAACTGAATTCAAAATAATTTTACTAAAGCACAGCCTTACAAAGAGGTTATTCCTTTGCTACTGTGGCATGAGAGTTTTATGAAACTCTGTGTAAGTTAATTTCTGGTAATTTCTTTATTCGCTTCTTGATGTTAGCTGTGCTTTTCCTTCACATTTGCCCAATGATTAGCTCTAGTTTTATTTACCCATGGTCAGGTACCTCAGTGTTCCACCTCATCTCCTTTCTCAGCAGTGAATGCCACCAGAGGCTTCAGCTGTGCATGGCCCTGGTACAGCAGTCGAGTGGAACACAGTCACAGAGAATCAAATACAAACATATGGATTGCAGCTAGTTTTGTCAAAGTACTTAAATTACCAGGAATTTATTCCAAAATTAGAAACATTTGGCATTCCAATGACATGCTCTGTGTCAATTGGCATTTCCAGGCAGGACATCATTAGAGATATCTAGGTTTGCTAGAAAACATGAAGATAAATATGTTTCCAAACTGGAAAAAACAGCAGATATGGCAGTAGCTTCATCTATAACTCCTTTAAAATCCATGTGGGATTTGTAAACACAGTTCCCAGCCCTCAGTACCTTCATGGTGTGAAGGTACCTGGTGTGAAGGTTTGGTACAGAAGAGTTCAAGTTTGACCACCAGATGTGACTGGATTATTTTAAGGGATGTTGGCAAGTTAAAATTAAAGTGATGATATCATATGACTTTTAGTTCAAAATTTGAGGGAAAATTGCATTATTGTAATATGTTAGAGGAGGGAACTTTTTAATGTAATTATGTGATTATTTGTATAATGTAGTTCTATTGTGGTGGTTTTAGTCATTCATGTAAGACAGTTATGTATTTGGTGGCAATACATAGTTTAACAAACATCATCAGTTTCAAAGAAAAGGTAGGTGCATGTATTAAGAGGCTATCTAAATATATTTGAAGCCAATTTTTTATCCTTTTTTTGTTAGCAGTGCATCAATCAAATATTTATCTACGGGGATTTTTTTTCCCTAGTGGAACATTGTGTGTGCACCTTAGTTGTTCTTGATCTTGTTCATTTTAGGCACGTTTTCACTAAAGTGTTCTTCTTCAAGCTATTCTCAATTCAATTTGAAGTGAAAGGTTTCTGAGTTTGAGTAATTTACATATAAAAGCTTTACTGTACATTTTATAAAATGACTGTGTTCAGAAAACAACCATTTCTATTTAACAATATTGTTATTCCACAAGCTGAGGTGCTTTCCTCACTGTCTTTTGCTTTTACTGACAATATTTGTTCTTGTCTAAATTCTAAATTGTTACTGCCTGAAAATGTATAACTTCCCCTTTTCTGTCCTACTATACTGGAGTGACTAGAGACCTTCTGTGATATGTGATGTAAGAAGATTAAAAATATGGTTTTTTTGTCAAGGTACGAGTGACATACACAGAATTCTTTTGCGATTCTCCTCTCTTGTTTTACTTAAATAAGTGATAATTGTTGATGGCAATTTTGAATTTAAAATCATTGCTTCCTGTGCTGAATTTTAAAATTATTCTTTGCATTTTACTGTTATCTGTAAATCCCCAGCTACCAGTTCTGAGCCTCTCACTAGTTTATCATGTCTTGTTTTAGAGGAATATAGGAACATATGCAACATTTATGAATAACATGCTGTAAAGAGAGGCAGCTGAGGGTACTTCAGATTGGACCTTGGATCAAAATGAGATCTGACCATATAAAAGTACACAGAGTACCTTAGTGATATTAAAAGATGATGCTGTACCAGAAATCAGTGCATTTTAATAATTCAGGGATTAGTTCATTAAGTTTCTCCAGTTGCATTGCAAACTAGTTAGTTTGTAACATTTTTCTATTCAATACAGTAATTAATTTTGTTTGAAAACAATAAACCTCTATTATAAAGAAGATCCATAAAGCAACTTCAGATTTAATGTTTTGTTCTCAGGAAAGATATTGAGTATAAAGCTTTATTTCTTAAGATTAATCATTGATGAATCTTCTTTTTTCTACAGCAGTAAGCAAATGCCAAATAATGTTTGCTGGCAGATGAAAGACTTTTCGAAGTTTGGCTCATCACTGCAAAATCTTATGAAAAAACTGGGATGCAGGTTACTAGTGCTCTCAGCCTGTTTAAATGCCCTTTATACTGGGGTAGTCAGAAATGCTACTTTGTACCTGTGCATTACAAGTGGAAATTGCCATGAATGTTCTGTGGATCACACACAGTGCCAAAATGCTGTTAAATATGAAGATTTTTGAGTCTAAAAAACTTTCATTTTTGAGAGATCTTGGAGATTTTGGAGACATCTTTTAGAGTCTTTAGAGTGATTTTTTTTTTGTTTAGTTTGCGGAATTAAAAGTATATGAGATTGATTTTGCACTTTTTTATCAGATCCAGTACTCTGTGTTTATACATTTGAGGATGAGCTAGGTGTAATTATCAGGTTGAGTGGGAATGTTTCCCTTAAACAAGGAGCAGCAATTTTCTGCATTAAAATCTCTTTACATATAGGTTTTCTCATAAGGCAGAAATTACCTTATGTTTTTAACCTACCCAGTTACAGTTATTTATTTACCTCCAGTTTTAAGGAGGGGAGTGGGGTTTGGTATCAAGAGAAGTAGGCTGAGAAGTGAAGGCAGATGATATCTTAGCATTCTGCAACTTGTGTCAGTGCCTCCAAGCTCACCAACTATTCCTTGCTGTGTGAGATAACCCTCTGCCCCAAAGAATCACAAACTTTCTGCTCCCTGTAATTCTGTTGTCTTACTTGCTGAAACAGCATCTATATATTTTATTTTTTCAGAGATACTTGGGTAGGGTAACAGAGGGCCTCATTAAGGGCATCTGTTATCTTAGTTCATATTTTATTCTGAATTTTAAGAGTGCCTCAACAGAAGGGATTAAGTGAGAAAAGAACAGACCATCTTTTTTTACTGCTCTTCTGTACCAATTGCTCCCAGTGTCAGGCGTACCCCGTGATTGCTGCTGTGCAAAGCTTTGCAATATGGTTGGTGCAACCACATTTGGCAGTGATTCACAAGTCATTGCAAATCCCATTTCACAGCAAATCCTAATGTAGCCTGAAGATAAAAACCATTGTAAACACTGTATGCGTTGAGACTGCCTTTGTGCTGATAAATATTTCCTTAACATTTAGATGAAGATGCTGTGCTTGCTTTATTTAAGTACAATTGTATCTGTAATGCCAGCAGTGGGTGAGGAGACTGGCAAGTTATGGAGGAAAGAGGAAACACTTGGAAGTTCTGGTAGGAGTAGAGTGTCCTGTGAAACAATTTGCTTCTCTGAGCCTACCTGAGGTTTGCCATGATGAGGTGTGCCTGGGACCTGGGCTACTCTGGACCTGTGTGTTTGTAGGGACTTTATATCATGATGCATGTGTCCTACCAGGATATTGCAATCCAAACCCATTAATTCTATTGCAAAGACATTCTCAGAGCAAGGAATCAGTTTGCTTTTAAACATTGTGTGGCTGCAAAACAATGTTCTTCCTTATTATCCCTGAAACAGTTCTGATAATTTGCAGGAGGATTGCTGGATCAGGCATTAATGTAAATAGTGCTGTAAATGGACTGACACTGTGCACTGCACTGCAGGGAACTGAAATAAACCCAGTTCTTTGGAAGCTATGGGTAGAACCAAGCTTTAACTGCATTTTTGGCCTGTACCTGAGAGGGTTTCTTTCTCCCAGGTACAAATTTTGGTGTGCCTCAGGGCTGAAGGAACTGTGGGCCGTGCAACTGCTTGGAGAAGCTGGTGAGTGCACCTGTATATGGAGCTCATGAGCTGTGATGCTGCAGAGTGGATTACCCTAAATACAGAGTTACTGAGATGTTGGTGGTGTTTTTTCCCCTCTCTCTCCTCCCATTGCAGAAAAAGAAAGTTTTACATCTGATTGAGGGAAGGTGGGAGGGAATGAAATGGAGGGAAGAGAGACCAATCACCATCTAGAACAGTACAAACTGAGTCATCTCCATTTTAGTGCTAATTTAGGAAAATGTTGCAATTTTCTGGTATTGTCGGTAACGAGACACTTTTTAATGAAACCCACTTGACTGGGATGTGCAAGCCTCAGGAGTGCCCTCACTTATCATGTAGTTAATGCTGTGGCCAATATTTTACTGTCAACATTAATTCGAGGTTTGGGAGGATAACTGGCACGAGATCTGGTGCCCTCCCATCCTCCAGGATAACAGATAATAGCAGTGAACAGCATGAGGGCAAAGTGTCCCCCTCCTAGGCCTGCTCAAATACCTCAGATAGATGCTGAGAGAGAAAGGAACTCCAGAAAATCTTTGTATCTTGAGAGTAAAGTAGTGCTAACTTTCCCCAGCAGTGAAGTCTGGATTGTATGTAGGTGGTTTGTGTAAAAGCAATAATTTAAAATGTGCCCGTAGAATGAAAATTTGACTGATTCTACATAATTTTCTTTCATGTTTCCTATATGTTTCATGTTTCCTGTTCCAACTAAGGTAATTTTTGTTGTTTCAAGAAGGCAATCCAAACTGCATCAAAATAATCTTCTGTCAGAATCCATTGCTCCTTTTTGGTGCATCTTGGGAATAAAAATTGGAGGGAGGAAAATGAAACACCATGTAGGTCTTCCTTAGTTTTGGGAACTCTCAGGACTTGTACAGGACATTACTGGGGATGTTGGGAGGCAAAGAGTCCCAAAGTTGGATTACTCAATGCTGCCTTATTAACACTAAGGAATAGGATAATTGTAATTTTTTTCCCCCATATTTGCTATCAATGTATTGGTGTCTTGAACAATCAGTTCATCTCCACATCTATTTTTTTCTTGTTTGTAGTAAGAGACAGCAATATTGAACTCTTTTTAAAGCACTGTATGTTGAAAGCTCCATGTGTAATTCAAATTGTGTTATTAATGATAATTTGAAATATAGATGATAAAGAAATTTTTAACTGTTTTCAGGCTTTTCAGGCAGCATTCTTGTCAAATTCCTTTTTTAGTAACTGAAGTTATCCCACTTGTACTCTGAAGTCATTGCTGTAGGGAGGTTTCAGAAAGTGCAGGTAGTCTTGATGCTGGGCTTAATTGTGCCTATTTGTTTTTAATCTACAGGTAAGTAGTAGTTAGGAATTACTCCATTCATATTTGTTTTACATCCCCATTATAATATAGGGGTGCTGCAACTGCTCTTGGTGTTCCCTCCTCTATCCAACCCTAATTTTGTAAATTTTAACTGAAATGATGAGGTTGTAAATCTTAGCTACCGGGCACATGAGCAGGCTAAATTACCCAGTGGAGAAGTTGCTTATTTGAATCATGTCCAGGACATGAGGAACCCAATCTGAAACTATTCACAGCCAAGAAATACTAATTTTCATATATAGCAGGAGATCTCTGCCTTCTTAATCCTGGAGGGCGCATTAGACAAGGAGCTCTTTTCTGGAGTTATGGCTGTGGACACGGCCATAGAGGGACAGTTTCTTTTCAAATGTCACTGCTTCTTATATTTTTTTACTGCCCTTAGCTTTGTACCCTCACTGTGTACAGAAGGGCTGCTGCTTCTTCATCCCCAGAGGTGTTTGGGAATGCTCACTGTGATTCTGTTCTGCTGCTCTCCCTCCATACATCCTGTTTCTGTCAAACTCTCTTCAGCTCAAGTAGAAGCTTCTACAAACTGGAGAAGAAACTTGCATGAAGGATTCCAAATTTTGGGAAAGTTAAATGAAAATCTAAACATTTTTCCCCCTTGGTTTGCTTTAAAACCAAGATATCTTAATTTTTCTGATGTGTAATGTAATTGGCTTGCTTGTCACAGCCCTAACATGAACTAATAAAACGTCTGAAGTCCTCATCAGTTTTCAGCAAATATTCTGCAGTAGGAATATCACATCTACAGAAGAGCTGTGTATATATTTGGCATGTTAAAAATTATTAATTGTGATTATGGAGAAATTAATTGTGGACACACAAAGGCTGGAAGGAAGAGCTGAGCACACAGACTCTCAAAAAATCTAGTCATGTAAATCTTGAGATGATTGTGCTAAATATGTGAAGAGCATCTTGGAATTAATCTAAAATTATCTAAAATAATCTCTGTCTTTAATTGTTTTGAGTTATATGTATTTAAAAAATATAGTTGACATGAGAAAGATTTTCTACTGCAAACAAATAAGAAAAAAAATGAGGAATCGGTTTTGATGGTGTGACTTCCCTGTTTCTAGAGAAAAGAAAAAAGAATATTCAACATTTTAAATGCTGTGAAGTATTTTTATTAACTGCCTCTAACCAAGAAACAGTTAAAAGACTGCTTTGCATCCCTCCTTTTGGAACAAAGTAAAGGTTGACAAATTAATTTATGAAGGTTGCAATGTGGATAAGACTTAAACTATTTGCATAGGATCTGTGCATGGTAGAAAAGATTGAAAAAGGTGACTCTGAATTCTTGGACTTTGAGGAATGATGTGGCTTTATACAGTTTTGTTGTTGTTCAGTGCACTGTTTATAAAAGCAAGTATATAAAGTCATATATAACTTTCATTGAGAGATTGCTGGGACTGGACTCAAGACTTCACAGTGGCTGATTTGGAGCCCAGCATTCAGATCTGGCAAATGCTGGATCCTCCTTATGTGACCCTTACAAAAGGAAATTATTTAAATTGTCCACTTGGAATTACTTTGACAGGGGCTTTGAAAACAATTGCAGCTTGTGGGACAGATTTATATCTGATTCAACCTAAATATATTTGGGCTCAGTATCCCTGCAGCAGGACCTGCAGAACCCAGCTGGGCTGCAGATGGAAAAGGCGGCTCAGCATGTGGGGCTGCTCTGCCCAGGTCACTGGGAGGGTGGACAGGGAACTCAGGAGGTCAAGGCTTCAAATGTCTGCTGGGTGATGGGCTGGGCTCTCTCTGCTGGTGATTTACTGGGTTCAGGATTGGTAATCTGGGTTATTTGTGCTCACCCTGCCTGCTCCAGGCTGTGTCACAAATACTTCAGGGGAGAAATGGCTGAAATGCTGCTCAGACTGAGAGCTCCTTGGAACAGTGAGACTTCTCCATATCTGAGAGGGAAACAGGAATGAAAGAGGCAAAGAAAACCCACATTGTCAAGAAAGTGTGTGAGTGTAGAACCTAATTATACTCCCATTGAATCCAATAACAAGAATTCCTATTGATTTTAAAAGGAGAATGATTTGGCAACATTTCATCTCCTCACTCTGCACTAGCAAGTGCATAATGGTCTCTTTTAAACCTATTCATTTGTTTCAACCTTTATTGGAGGACAGAGTGCTTACAGCTGGCAGAAGAGGGGGAGGAGAGAAGCTGCTTTATTTATAACACAATTCAAATAAAAAAAGTAAACCAGACCATCACAAATACATTCAGAATTGCAGAAAAACCTATTATTAAGGAATTACAAGGTTTTTGCCTTCACATTCTAACCAGCTCTTTTTTGTGGCTTTGACATTGCTAAGGGCTCTTTTTTGTAGAAAAAGACTCAGAAACTTAGGAAGTGTGCACAAAAGTCTTATTTGCCATTTTGTGGGTTGAAGCTGGGCTTCATGGGAGTGTTATTGTTTGCTTTGGTTTTGCTTGTATTTAGCATGTAGCTTTTAAAAGCCCTTCATGGCTGGAGAGTTTTTATTGTAAACATAAAACATTAATTTAAACATTAAAAATTTTACAGCTGCTTTTTAGTACATAAATTTTCACAGACACTCGAAGACGGTGATTTTTGTTTTAATGTTTTCTTTTTCCTAACTGCTCTGAAGTTGCATAGAGGGGGGAGAAAAACACAATACTGATAAAATACTTCATGTTTAGATCTTTGAGCTGTAAGACCAACATTCTTAGCACAGGGGAGAATTCCTAGTAAGCATGGGATAAATATTAGTGCTGCCAAAAAAAGCAAACATTCCCACAGTTGGGATTTTGGGGCAGATCCTTTTTTTTTCTCCCTTAAACAGTTTTTCAGTAAATCAAAAATTTGAAAAAGGAATGAGAAAGGAAGTAGTAAAGCAAGTCAATCTTCTCCTAGACTACAGCAGCAGAATTGTTGCTTTTGGTGTGTCCATCACAACAGGGTCTTTAGAAAAGCCCCTTCCAGAGCCCAAGACGACAATGACAAAGAAATAAACAGAAATTGTGTAGCAGTGGTGATGTTTGGGGTCAGCTGCATGAGGTTCAAGAGCTGGGGCTGCCCAGGTGCCCTGCTCTGACAGGGGGTGTCGGCTCCTAAAGGGAATGTGCTCAATTCTCAGCCGTGTAAATGGGAGAAGCTTCACTGGTTTGAGTGAGTCTGCAGGACATTATAACAGAAAATCAGTTTTATGCAGTGAGTAAGATTGTAATTTTTTTTTTTCTGTAGCAATACCTGCAGGAATTGGAATTTGGCAGAGATCTGCTCAGGGAGAGTGGCAAAATCAAGTGACATTTGACAAAATTTTGAGGTGTCATAGAAAGTGGTGGGGGAACAGAGCTGGGAGGTGGGGCCATGGTTGCAGCAGTATTCCCTGAAGTAGAATGGATCACTAGTTTTTGTATTATATCAATGGCAGCGCATTTTTATAAAAGGAAGTAGCTGGAGGTGCTCAGTACATTGCAGGTACTGGTCTCCAATTATAATAAATGCTGAGAATGGAAGCACTTAAAGAGAGGGTCTATCATTATAAGCACGGTTGAAAAATAAACATACAGTTTCTTCCTGCCCTGTGTTCAACTATCCAGCTAAAACTAGAGAGCAGATGCTTTTGCTTTTCCAAGTACTTGAACAGGAGAGATGAGATGGGCAAGCCAGCTCTGGTGGTGGGGAGAGCCCTGGGTAAATAAAGTGTCTGTACTTCTGGCTTTTTCTTTGATGGAATAATTTGCAGAGTGACTGATATTACTCCTACAAACCTACTAGCTAACTCAATTTCATCAGCAATCAGTCACTTTGAATTAAAAAATTGAAACACACATGTACTGGATATATGAATACATTATATGTGTGCTTAACGTCCATTTGAATTTCATTTAAGGGTTTTATTAAGTCTCCATGCAAATAACTTCTAGTGACACAGCAGATAAGTACAATGGAGAAGCATCTTCAATATACAATAGCATTAGCAGATTTATCTTTGTGTATAACACAGAGCTGGCTGGAGAAGTTGCTGAACAAATGAATTCTGTTTTTCTGCTTGTCACTGGATTGGTCTTTGCACGTCTGGATGAAAACCAAAATCAACAAATTAAGAAGACAGCAGTATTGCTTAGTTATTTCAACTTCAAACACAGGAAAAGCACATTTTGAAGTTCCAGGGGCCGTTGAAATGTGTGTTTCTTTGACATTGTTTGCTATTAAGCATGTTTGTGTTACAGAATTTAACAAATCAATCCAGTGCTGTTTGGCAAAAAATAGCAAAGCTCCCAAACCATCAGTTTGTTTGGCTCAGAAGGATCTGTTGATGGAGATGACTGGCAAAGGCATTTAGTGTGTATTCACCAGAGTTCTTTTATAAATAGTGCTAACTCAAAAAGCTAAGAAATATACAAACCCATTTACTGGAAAATTTCTGGTTTTAAAAATAATAATTGAGAAAATGTAGTGGTGGTGCTGTATTAGATCAGGATGGGGGGTTGGTTGTTTTCTTCAGCTAAATAACCCATGTAACTTTGCATTCATCAATTTTTAAGTCTTTGCGTCTCTCTGTTTCAGAAATTTGAAGTAAAATGACAATCAGTGTTCAAGGACTCATAATTTAAGCCAAAATGCAGTTGTGGTACCAATCCCCTGTGTGTCTGCTCAGGTTCATGCTGATGCAGGGCTTCTGATACTCACAAATCCATTTCCAGTGCTGTAGGAAAGCCAAAGCAGTGA
>NW_005054343.1:4800431-4801104 GCF_000277835.1 Geospiza fortis
TATTAATTTCTCCACTTGTCTTTCAAGCTTGAGTAGCCAACTCCAATATCTGGGAACGGCTGCACAGGAGGTGTTATTCACTAGGACAGGTGGCTCGAGCACGGAATAATCCCCATTGCAGATTTATTCCATGGAGGCACAGGCAGAGCTGCTCAGGCTCCCAGCACAGATCAGGGAGGTGGCGCAAGCTTTGTACAAGTCCTGGGTCAAACACCCTGGTCAGATTGTTCTCTGCAAGAGAGCTCAGGCCCTGTAACATCTCTTGTGGTGTCTCTTATGTTTAAAGGGTGATATTTCACAAATAAAGAGTTTGTCCTGGCTGGGGTGGCTCTGGGGTTAATAGCCTGGACAAGTATTTCCTGAAATGCATTAAAATAAATAAGTGAACTACCCAAAAACCACAGGCTTCAAACAAAGCAAAAGAGTGAAAATGGAGTCCTTCAGACTTTCAAGGAATTTCTCTCTGGTACTGTTTTTCATGGGTATGGGACACAGATGGACACGTACATATGAAATCTGTACATGTAAACACAGATGTACATGTAAGCACATTTGTACATGTAAAATTACATGGGTTATGAAATTTGTACATGTAAAATTCTTTTCAGTGAGGAGAGGTGATACAGAGACAGGAGAGCAGGATGGTAGAAAACTCTACAACCACAGAATTGAG
>NW_005054343.1:4801139-4822362 GCF_000277835.1 Geospiza fortis
AACCAGGTTGTGGAAAACCTTATTTTTATTCACTTTCCTATAAAATTTATTTGTATACAGATATGTGTCTGTGTCCATGCATATATGCTACCTGTACACATGAACACACAGGACATGCACATATGATTTGCACATACTTATTTTAAGCAAGTAGTGTTGTATTAGTACAATAAATGACTGGTTGCAGGTAGATAACATAACTGGTTCACAGCAAAAGTGAAAATGTTGTTTTACATGTGCTATCACACAGAGTTTGCTACTACAGAGTATTTGAAGCACAGGCTTCATTATTACTGGAGTGCACACATTGTATGTATAACCACCTCATAAATACATGTGCACAATGGAAATTGCATGTGAGCTGTTATCTGGACTTGCTATCAGTACCTTTTTGTGTAATCATAATGTTAAAATGTCTCTATTTCTCCTAGCCAGTTTTTAGTAGGCCATTAGTACTCTAGGTCAGGAAATATTAAGAAGTCTTTAAAGAAAAGCACTTTTCTTTAAAGAAAAGCACTGCAACCTCCAGTAGCTCTGATCAGCTTTTTGTTTTTAGCAGTCTGCCTGAGGTTTCTTGCTTCCTCTTCCCTAGAAGTTTCGTGGAGTTTTGTTGGAGTATTTTTGGTGTTTACTTGAGCAGCACCTTTGGATTTGCAGGATCCAGCACGTCCCTCCCTGCCAGAGCTCGTTCTCTCTTGCTCAGACCTGTGGTCTGTGTGAAAAGTCTTTTTTGTTTTTTGTTTTTTGTTTTTTTTCCTGCTACTAACACCAAGATCCTGTCTTTGTGGTTTGTGGTAGGTGAACACTTTTTGACCTCATGAACTTTGCTGCTCTGTCCATGTGTGGCGGGTTTTAACAGCCAGTACACTCTGGGAAAGCTGGTGTCCTTCTGCAACAGAGCACAAAAATCACAGTTCTTCCCCTGGCTGAGCTACTGCTTTGCCTACAGTTTGGAATTTTACATTTGTTCTTTGGACAATAATTTGGAAACTTTAGAAACCTGTAGTGATTTATGTCTGAGTCAGTAGTTAATTTAAGACGCAAGAGGCCGGTGGTGAACTCATACAATGAACTTTGGTGTTTTTAAACAAACCTGTGGTGTGACAGATTCTTCCCATCCAAGTGCAAAGAGAACTGACTTCTCAGATAGCACTCCTGAGTAAATAAATAAATAAATAAATGAAAGCATGAATAAATAAATAAATCCTTTAGTAGAAAACAAAAGCACTAAGAGAAGAAAGTAATAAAGTTAAATCACAGTAGTAAACACTCAGTAGTACTGGATTTAATACATATTTAGCCATATGATTCTGGCTTACTTATTGCTCTAAGTTACATTGCACGATCCTAATTCAGAATGCTGAATTCAGAATGCTCTCAGGCTGACAAGTTTATATGCAAAGTATCATTTATCTATCTATTTTTCTGTATTACCCTGCTGAAAGCTCAGAGGAAAAAACTTAAAGGATGACTCCTTTGTTCATAACACTCTTTAGATTTGTTTTGAAATGGATTTTTCAGTGTATTTTGGTGTACTTTCATTATAATTTTCAATATACCTTTTCTCCTTGGCTGGGCTCAGACACTGTAGTTCTTGGCATTCATATTTTGTAAGTGCCTCCTTTGTTTATTTTACATGAAGGCAAATACTGCACCATTCCCTTACCTTTATGATATTTCTACTGTGTCTTTATTATTACATATAATAAGTGAAAGCTCTGCTATGTTAAATTTTATCCAGCTGAACAGCAAGGCAAATATGTGAAGAAAAATTATCCTGTGTTTTCTAATTTTGAACTTCTTCCAGTAGATTCTGTGGCAATGGAGTTAATTCATTTACTTGGGTTGAGTTCAGTTACAGTGATAAGTGTTTTAATACTCGAGTGCATTTTTTTACACTGACATCCTAGTGAGATGCTCAGCTTTACAGAATGCTGATTGATCAGTTGTAAAAATGAAATAGTAAATCTTAATGTACTAAACTGAATTTATTACACTTTATGTCTATTTCCAGGGAAAAATAATTTAGATTACTTTTGATGCTTTACGTATTTACTGGGTGAAAACCTGGTTTAAAAATTCTTCTGGATGCCAGAGAACCATACCACCTCTGGGGTTTTTGACTTTTGGTGAACCATTAGAATGTAGTTTATAGCTGAGCAAGTTAATTTCTGCTCATAACAAAATTTGTTTTGATGGAAGCTTGTAGAACTGCTTCAGTACAGAAGGATGCCCATGAGAGAATAGAGCTTATAACTTTCATTTTCTCTTTACTCTGAAATAAAATTTTCACATTTTGTCGTGAATAATAATTTATTACAAAACAAATAAGAGGTGTCTCAAGTTTAAGAAAAATCCAATTGCCTGCGTTGTTTGACCAGTGTTTCTCAGATGTGAAAAGGAAGGGATGAACTCTCTGGTATGATAAACAACAAAAATATCAGTGTGATAAAACTGGCGATCCAGGAAAATCATAAATCCCAAGCCTCATTGCTGGGGAATGTGGTTGGCACAGTCCTGAGGTCATGTACCTTCATCCAGTCAAGGTTTAGCCCTTTATGAACATCTCAGATAACTGGGGTGGCACTGAACCATCCCCAGCCCAAGAAGGAAATAGAAATTGTTGTTTGTGCACAACCAAAAAGTGCAAAAATATTTTCCTAAAGATTTTAATATAATCTGTTTGCCAGTATTTATAGAAGAAAAACCACCCCAAACCCCAGTTTGTTTCTCTCTTTGAATCTTCTTTCACTTATAACTTGCAGGCTGTGTGGGTGGGTTCAGAGTTTATAATAGTTTGCAGGTGTTTCTCAGTATTTTTCTTTCCTTTACTGTCTTTTTGTTTGTTTGAAGGAAATCACAGTGGTATGAGTTGAGTTGGAGCTTGCAAATGTAACAGAATGGTTTATCCTGGCAAGGTAGAAAGGAAGGACAAGGGAAGAGAAACAAGATGAAAATGGAATATAGGTTCAATTAATTAAGGATAGCAAGTAATTTTAATCTGAACTCAGTTATGCAATTCTAGGGAGAATAGTGTTGAAAACTTACATATGGGAAAATATTTTCTTAGGTAAGACTGAAGTTTTAGTTCCAAGATAAACCTAATTTTGACCTTAGTTTTGTGTGAAAATCTATTTTATTCATCACATTTATTTTAGAGAAATGTGTCCAGTTGAGTTTGCCCAAATTTTATGCATATAAGTCAGTCTGATTTTGATGTGTGGGATGTATTTTTTTTTTAAGATTGTATAGCCAAGATTCATCGAGCTGATAAAGATAGTATTTTTATGACAAGTTTTTGTTTCTGTTAACTCCGAGCTTTCTGTATTCTAGTGATTATTTCCTATGAGTCAATCATGTTTATAGGTGAGTCAGTCAGTGTATGTGTTCTTTCCATCTTAGAAATATTCCAGAACCTGAATTTAATTCCAGGCCTCCAGGAATGTTCAGCCAGGGCCCCTTGTGGGACTGAGTTTCTCCAGCTTGGGCAGCAGAATTACTTTGCAGCAACCTTCCACCAGTTCTGTGTTGCTGTGTTTCCACCTACAGATGTTTTTTACCCAATTCCATTTTCAGTAGATGATTTTTTATCCAGTTATCAGTGCATCACTGTGACACTGCAGGGATGGG
Source organism: Geospiza fortis (assembly GCF_000277835.1). Classification (NCBI taxonomy): domain Eukaryota; kingdom Metazoa; phylum Chordata; class Aves; order Passeriformes; family Thraupidae; genus Geospiza; species Geospiza fortis. Next base: position 4,804,770 of record NW_005054343.1, read on the forward strand.
TTGGTTTTGGAAAAAACCCCACCACTGAAGTGGATACCCAAGTGAGGGTCTTTAAACATTTCTTGTATTTTCTCCCTCTTTTTCCTTTTTTATTTCTGTTAACTTTTTGTGCTCCAGAGCACAACTGGATGGACTGGATTTGACTATTGCTGTGCAGTCTGGGGTCCCAGTAAGTCCCATCTGTGCTGCTCCTTGATTTAACAGGAGGGTTCCCTTGTGAGCAGGGCAAAGTATTTTTCCCATTCTGCAGCCCCATGAGTCAAATACATCCATGTTTCATGCTTTATCATGCTACATAAATAATCTTATCTATCCCTGCAGTATTTCTGTTAGCTACATCATTGCTAAATTTTGTAACAATATGCCCTTTGCAGTAAAATGTCACCAAAAAGTTATATACTGTAGTAATTTTCATCTGTTTCATAAAGACAGACAATTTTTAAGATTCATGTTCGTTTCATCATTGAAATCCAAGTCTTCATACATTAATTTATAATGAAACCTCATGCTCCCTTCTACATTGATCACTAATTTTCTGTCTCCTTGATATGTGTTAAAATAAACTATAGATATAAAGGGCACGTTATATGGCTGACACTGTTGAGTTAAATAGAACACACTTCTCTAACTCATCCCTGTGGTCTGGCCTTTGTTTCACAGGGAAAATCCTCAAAACCCAATTGTAAAAGATGGGCTGCTTTCAGCACGCAGATGATCCAGTGTGTTCCCTGTTTCTGTCTCCAGATAACCTGAATAATGAATTTTCCAAGGGTGGCCTGCAGCCCATTCTGAATGCAGGCTGCAAAAAACCACTTTTTGAAGTTGCATATAAAAACATTGCGCTGCAGCTGAATATTTTTTTGTGTGCCCTCCAGATCAAAATCAATGTTGAAAAAGAAAGGATGATACAGGTTAAGAACATAACATGAAAACTGAAGCAGGGGATGTGAACTGAGGTGTACCTCGTTTATTATCCTGCCTGACAACACTGAGCACCAGCTGCATTTACAAACAGCAGAGCTCCATCAGAGCCTCACGGGGAGATAATCTGTCCTGGAGCACTGGCTTGCATCTCTAACACAGTTACAGACTGATTTAAGTCACAGAACAAGATGTTCAGTGTATTTCCAATTGTTTTCATTAACAATGATAAACCTATTGAGCTGACTGTTACAGTTCAGTTTTACTGGGAAAATGTCACTGTTGTGAACCTTCCAAATAGTGGGTGACATTTTCTGCTCTGTGGCAGTCTAGGGGAGGAAAACCCTGGTGCTCTTGGAATAGAAGGAATTACATCTCAATATCACCCAGTGCAAATAGCAGTGGGGATGAAGGTAAAGCTTCAGAGCTCCCCTGGTAAATTAATTTTCCCTAATTACATTTCATGGCAGGAAACACAGATATTAGAAGTGCCTGTTGAAATAATACAGTATTTAAATTCTGATTAATCCATAGGTCAGGCAAGAACTGTTCAATACATGTCTCAAGAAGGAGAGCTCTGCTTTGCAGGGAAAAGGGACAAACATACACACGAGTAGACACGCTGAGTAATTTCAAATGCTAGTTGAAATTTGGTGGCAGACAATAGATAAGTTAAGCCAGTAGCTAAAAAAATTACCAAAAGTGTGGAACATCATCACTAAGACATCTTCCAGAGATCTGAGGCAGAATGATTTATTAACTTAGTTTTCTTCCCTCCTCTGTCTTAGGAAAGATGATTTTTTTTTTCCTCTCCAGAAGTCCTTTGGTAAAAGCATAGTTGCAATTCACCAGCACAAATAATTATTGGTAAAAAGGGTACCCATAAAAATATTTGTGTTCTGGCGGGATCGTAGTTCAGGCTAAAATAGGACTAATTAGAAAACTGTAATTTTATTCAATTTTTGCCAATGTAACTACTTGTCAAGCATTTTAATTTCACTATGCTTTCCTTTCTTCAGCCATGTTTCCTTTTGCTTTTCAATTACCCTGCCACCTCCTGCAAGTAATCCCAGGAATGCTGATACCCAGTTACTCATTCAATTTCTGCCTAAATAATATTTTGTGATCATTTCTTGACAAATGCTGCAATATTCTCTGTTTGTTGGAGTGTAATGCTGAGGTCTGGGGTTCTCATGGACCATCCTGCTGGGGAAGGGATGTGCAGTCCCAACGTGTAACTAGGAGGAGTTACAGCCTCTGGATTATGCAGAAGAATAGATGGGAAAGACTCCCTCAATTTAGCCAGTAGCTCCTCATTCAAATCTCCCCCATTCAGGCTCTTGTTTTCCAGATGCACAGTAAGGAGACATCCTCGAGACAAATCCCAACAACATCTAAAAATAATTTCCAAGCCTTTGAAGCCTTTGAAATAAACACTCAAATGCTTGATGTCATCAAAGGAGGGTTTCTTTGTCTGGGCTGTTCACACACACTGTCCTTGTTGCAGAGCACAAATCAAGTTCTTGGAGTTCTGAACTGTGTGAGGTTTTGGGCATTTACAGCTGGATTTAGTTTCCAGTTCTCTGTTCACATTAATTTAGAGTAATATATAGCAGCAATATTATTGTAAAAAGGGATAATTATGAATCTTTCAAGGCTGGCTGTTTCTGGAAAACATGCCTTAGTCATATGTGAGTGATTGCCCTGGATACAGAACAAACTGGATAAAATTCAGTGATCTGTGTTATATGCCTTAAGTTTAGAAAATTGAATGCTCCCTTTCAGTCTTGTAATCTGGTCAGAAGGCATTTTTATTTTCTGTGAGCCAATATAGGTTTTTTGCAGCACTGATTTTGTGCAGAATTCTTCTAAAGCTGCATTTCAAACTGCAAATCACTTTGGAACCAGAGTTCTGCTGCAAACACTTGAGTTTACAGTGCCTGACGTGACTTTTTTAAAAGATGTAAGTAATGGATAAAGGAAAAGGATGGAGCAAAGAAAGCTGAATAGTTTGCTGTGACCTCTGGGTGACTCCACTGATGTAAATAAGTTTCTTGGGATTTTCATCATTACAGATGAGAGCAGAGCTTCCCCTTGGGGTATGGGGAAGGAGCTCTGTGGGTTATTCTCGGGCTCCAGCAGGCCAAGGTTGGAGGTGAGCAGCCACTGCACTGAGGAGAAACTATGCATGGAAGAATTTCAGTGATTGGTAGATATGCAGATTATTTCTCTGGTAGGAACGGTAAAAGTGTTTTGCTTTTTTCAGAGCTGAGAAGAAATTTTAGTCTAAAGTTTAAGCGCATGAGGCTTGAATAAATGCACCACATCAGCTTTCATAGATGCTGATTAATGACCTAATTAATGAGATATAGTTGATGTACTTAAACATTGCCTTCCTACCCCATCCAATAGAGAAAATGCTCTGAAATTATGAAAGCATATTCCTTTTCATTTCAGCACACTGTACACAAATTGACACCTTCTACAAGGGCGAAATATTTTGTAAAAAAAAATACTTTGCAGCACCCAAATCCCCTCACTCAAGCACCTGTTGTGGAATCCACATGGAAAGGGTGAGAAAGGCTTTTGGGACTGGTGAACTCTTAGAAAACTCTGGGAAATAGCTATAAAAGGTGCTTCTTGAAAAGGACAGTGTCATTTTACTGATATGTACTTGGCATTGTAGATCAGCTGTACCTTGCTGCCTTGACTTTATAAGTTCACTGTTAATGGAACCTGTAATAGGAAAAATATAGGGCAGGAAAAATACAGTTTACCTCTGGTGTTTTCATTTAATTCTGTGTATTTGTGTATTTTAGCCCAGAAGTTGAATCTCCTCACAGAATCCCATCTTGAAATATATCTTTCTTCATATTGCACAGGTTGGAATATGTAAACAGGGAAACCTCTTTGACCTATGTAAACTAGAAATTATATTTCAGAGATATTTAAATAATGTCTCAAACTGCCATCCATCTGCCCTTATTAATGAATGAACAGCCCAGAAATGATTTTCACTTCTGAGTATTTGAATAAATTGCTAAGCAGTTAAGATTACCTCCCATGTTGAGTAGAGTGGCTTATTTTCTGTATGGTAATAAATGAAGGTGATTTAATCATAATCAGTAAATGACCTGCAAAATTTCATTTTGCAGTGAAGCTTTTTTTAACCTATTGAAATGTGAAAGTATGTTTAAAGTAGGTAAACCTTCCTCCTCACTGAAGGCTGCTGAATGGGCTCAAATCTTCTCTGAGTCTCAGTTTAGAGATCTATTGACATCTTAGTTCTAAAACTACTTTAAAATGTGAGTTTTAATGTAAACACTAAAAAAAGCCTTAGAAGCAGAAGTGTACACACACTTACTTCTTAATCTGAAGCTGACACCCTGGGGGCACACTTCAGGGAGCAAAAATCCAGGAAAACCTCTGATTTGTTCTGCAACATGAACACACTTTTTACAGGCTTGGAATTGCTTATTCTGGGTAAAACTGGGTGGGGAGGGTGAGGAAGGAGTGGTGTGGCACTTGCACAAACGCCTGCTCTCAGAAGTGGGTGGTCATACCTGCCCATTTGATCTAATCCTGAATTTATGGCTGGAGTGAAATGTACAGAGAGGGGCAACCTGCTGTCAACTGGCAAGGTGAAATTTGTCTGTCAAGTTCTGCCCCAGCTGGGTGGCAGTTTTGGGTGGCAGAGGTGGTTCCTGCTCTGCCCTGGTGCAGTACCAGCTGCGCGCAGCCCTCGGGGCTGCAGGACACAGGCTCGCTAACCACAAGCATTTGTTTTCCTTATTTTAGTGGGTTTTATGCTTCATAAGGGAGACATGAAACTAGCCAGTGACCTCCAAATATTTGCTATCCCGGTCTCCAGCTCTGTCAATATATTTGAGCTTTATTTTTTCAGCATTTCTGGTAGTGTAGCTCTGTTTCTTCCAATCTGTGATTCCCCAAGGAGCCTGAGGCCATGTGTAGAAAATACATTCAAATAAAGATGGACAGTTACATTCTGGTGTTTGAACTGCAAATGCTACATGTAAGAGTTCAGAGATATTAAATTAATTGTTCTTGTTTTCTGGCACTATGGTACTCTCCCTCAGCCCAGCCCAGCGTGTGTAGTTATTTTAATAAAACATGATTGCAGCTTTTCAGCCTTTTGACTAACATGAAGTGTCATCTTGGCTTAACAGCTGATGCATCTTCAGTCTGAAAAACATATCATCAGGAGGAATTGATTCAGATTTTAATGGGGCTTTTGCATCTCTGAGTTCTGTTCTCTTACAATCTTATTTTACTTTTATTTGGGTAGATCCTTTCAGTTCGGTAATTTAATCACCTAGTTTCTCTTAATTAAGGCATCTTAACCAGTTTGATAGTTTATGAATTGTAAATCAGGAATGCTTAGGCAGAGCAGCTTTTTTGTTATCCTTATCAATAATAAGATGCTTAAGCTTTTGTGGCAATAACGCGGCGTGCAGAGCTTTCCATTCCCCTCTGTCTCCTGTTAGCACTCCATATGGTAACATTTAAGTGCGTTTCTCAGGCAAAGACTGTTGTTGCTCACCAGACTGGTCCCTTCAGGTGCTGGTCTCCATCTGTGGATTAATTCACTTCCATCATTCTTGCCACTGATACTGGAAACAGCTGTTGTCTTTTCCTCCGTGGCGCGGGGGTCAGGAGATGACCATAATGAACGAGCCAGCAGGAACCTCCATCTACCAGTCTGTCTGTCTGCCTGGATAAACTGGCCAATTCTTCCTCACCCTCCTTCATCTAGTTTTTTATGTCTTTTATCTTCATAGCTTTTTTTTTTCCTTCCAGTTTTAATGCTTTAATACAAATAATAAATTAAGACCACCAATAGAAAGTTTAATGTGTTTGTGGCTATAAGTTAGTGGTAACATTTGTGTTCAAACTCTCATCTTCTAATTGTGATGTTCAAATTATTATTTTTTTTTTTGGTGAACAGGTATTGTACAGTCACTCTTGGTCACTTAAGTTACACCTTCACAACAAGTTACCCTTGTTTTGTAACCAGGGGAAAAAAAATTCAAAACAATCATAAGCATGAACACTTCACTTTAAAATAGATTTAAGATAGTGCTGGATGGAATATATGCTTTTGTTGCTGCCCTACAAATTCTAAGGTCAAATACTGAATTTATCACTCTGTTCTTGCTTGGGAAAAAGTGCTGTGAAATGAAAATTCTGACTGTTTAAGGATCTGATCCTCCTTGTGCTTTATGGCATGAGAGGTTCATTGGCAACCTGTTCTCCTTGCCACAAGGAAGCCGTGGCCTTGATTTCTTGACAAATGCTGCAATATTCAACAGGATGTCAAAGTCTGAACTTCCTTTGTACCTGGGAAATGTTGGAGTATTCTTGTTCAATAGAGCTGTCTGAAAAACCTGACCTGAGAAAATGTCTCATTGAATATTTGCAGACAGGCTGTGGTATTCTTAAGAATCACATGTATGAGGGATTTGGTTGTTTTGGTTGTTTTGCTTTTTGTATTTGGTGCAGTTTAGCAAAAAAAAAAATTGTTAAGCAGTAAAAGGGTGCCCACCATCCAATGATACTCTACTGTTGTCAGTCATTCTACTTAATTTCCTTTTAATCTGGACTAATTGTTCTAAAACCAGTCAGGCTTTGATGAGTTGTTCAACAGCACTGAAGCTTGATGGAGGAACTTTGGGTAGAATAAGATCCAAGGACTGGAAGTTGGAGTTGCACAAATTCAACTTGAAAATAGGATGGATTTTTATAAGAGGAAGGGTAGTACCTCTTGGAAAAAAATGTATTTGTGGCTATGTGTTACATTTTCCACTGCTTGAACCTTTAAGAATAACATTTCTGTATGAAATGCAATAAAAACAGTCCCCATTAGCAAATAAATAATTCTGAATTTTATGCAGGCATTATTATCTGGAATTTAGTGTGATTGGATGGTACTTTTTCTGAAAAACAGATCCATCATTAATTTGACCTCTTACATTTTAAAATCTAAAGGTAAAGTAATACACATTTCATGGAGTATAGATTTCTGTCTCTCTCTCTTCTTCATCATTGCTGTCTTTTTTTCTTTTCTGGATAGCCCAGGCAAACAGCACACATCACTGACTGCAGGAGTGTTTTTAAACAGACTAATTGAAATTTAGATGTACTGAGATGTAGATTGCAATCCATAAAAAAATCAAATCCTAGTTCTTTGTTGATTCATGAACTGCATTTTTTTTCCCTTTAAGGGGGACTGAGCTTGCCTACCTGAGCTGTAGGTAAATAATGTAAGGGCAGTTTGCTGAGGGAGAAGGAGGATGTGGAAACAGAGCCACAGAGCAGCTGCCTGTGATGGAACAGAAAAAAAAAAAAATTATGATTAAGGTGCAGTGTAATGTTATGTACAAATTCTGTAAGATTTAGAGCCCAAATAAAGTGATTTTTTTTTCTTATTACAGCAGTGTGATCCCTCATGAGATTCTTTGTACAATTAAAACACATTTTTAAGGGGGATATCCCTTCTGCAGCTCTGCCCTGAATCTGGCACTATAAGCTTATCTTTAAATTTATATAGATTGAGAGATATATATTTAAATTTCTGTTCCTCTTAAGGGTAAATAAATATATTAAAATAAGCTATGGCTTGTATAGTACAGTATAACAATGATAAATGATGTTGTGTGTAATTTTTCTACTATTAACATAAAGTAATATAAACTGAAGGACACTAGTCTATTGAGAGAGTTAGTAGCTAATGTTCCATATCAGATGTGGACAATGTCAGGACTGAATACAGATTAGGCAGTGTCCTTTTCTCCCCAGGGGAATTAAACTTTGAGACACCACTGGCTGCCAATGGTTTTACTGCATTTTGTTGGTGCCTGTGGTGCCTTTCTTGGTCTATTAATTCAGAAGCTGTAAATGACAATGTGAGCAAAAAAAGCTTTTCCAGTGGGATGCATTTCATTTATGTATTCTTGGATCTACAATACCTTTTCAATCTGTTTTGTCACAATAACTGTTTAAAAAAATGGGTAGATTATCTGTGCTTTTGCATGAACCTTGCCAGGATATTTTTCTTCTCTATTTCTTTTTTCTTATCCAGAAAAAACAAATTTATATATTAGGGAGACAAAATAACCTGGGAACTTTAAATATTGAAATGTATTTTCCCTGCCTCCTCATTTTTAATGATTTATTTAAAAATAAGATTTATTGTGTAACACCAAGGAAAATATACACACAATCTCAAATACACAGCGTGTTTAATTAGGAAGTATTCAGTTTAAAATCCCTTAGAATTTACCAATTGTAAGAGTTTTCATGCATGTGTTTTAGTTATTGCACATTTAAATGAGTTTATAATCAGTAATATGGTGTCAAAACAAGGTTTGGTTTTAAGGGCTTTTTAATTGAAAACCATTTACTTTCTGAGAATATTATCCCTAACAGGCAAATGCAGGATGCTGTCAGCAGCTGTGGTGAAGGTGTGGGGGGTGTGTAGAAATTTGTACAGGTAAAAATAGGAATATTGGAAACAGGTTTGGAAATAGGTCTTTTACAGCAAGAGCTAGAAGGTAATTAGATATCATATTTATTATACAAAAAGCATGAGGGTGAAGTCAGTAAATCTGCACATGAATTAGATTTTTAAAAATTCTAAATTTCATTAAAACTAAAGTTGTTAATGCAACATGTTTGCAAAAAAATGTCTTTTACAACATCATGTTTCCTTTTGCTTAGGAAAAAAAAATTGATCTTGTTGGCATTTCACAGTTAACATGGGAATACTATTTTAGGTATTTATCACCTCCCAATCCTAAGTTCCTATGAAGCAGAAGCTGAGATTTCTTCTATTGACGTGCACATTGTTATTCTTCGGGTGATCTTTGATATGATACGTTTGTCATGGTTCATAAATTTTATTGTTGCACTAAAAACAGAGTTAGAATATCCTCAATGCAATTATAAAAATGTATTAAAACTGAGAAGGATAAAAATATGGTGCAAGATGGGCTTTTAATGATTGTATAAATGTTCAGCGTTCCATGGGAAAAAATTGAGCTTTTCAACATAGGCATAACAGTGAAATGTGAAGTGCAGGGCCAAATTTTTTTGCTCCTAGAATTATGTGGGTTTTCAACATACAGAAATGGTGTTTTAAATTCTACTTGAAAAGCTGGAAATATTAAGGCTTTGAGCAGCAGAAGAAAAGTTTGTGCCTTCCCCTTTGGTTGGCAATGATATGAGGATATATCCCCCTTTTCTCTCTTTGAGAGGCTGGGAGTCATCTGGAATAAAACACTTTGCTTGTTCTTGAGTTTGGTGTGGGTGGGAAATAAACATTACTGTGGGTGCACCACCCAAAGTGGTGTCCTTGGGAAGGTGCAGCAGTGGGCAGACCCTGCTGGGATGATTTTCTGCTCTCTCTGCTAAATGGTGTGCATGAGTACCCAGAGCCTAAACTCAGAGTGAGAGGAAGGGAAACAAAACAGGGCTGTGAAAAATTGAAACGCTTGCTCTGACCTGACTATGACAATTTTGGGAGGTGTTTTATGTGGTGATAGAATTGCAGAGATCTACCCTCACTAATACATGGTGCAAGAGACTCTTCTATTATACCTGATGACACCCACGACGCTGTAGTACATTATTCATTCAAGGCCCTTTTTGAAAAGGTCTTATGTCCTATATAAAACAGGCTATTATGTGATGCATACGTAAAAGAGGATGGATGTGACATTCCTCTCAAACTGTACAAACCCTTTTATCTGGTACCACCAAATACATGTTAAGCATTATTTTTGCCAGTAAAAGAATTAGAATTTAAAATTCAAAGTGCGCTAAGCATGTGGTTTCTTAAAAGATGCTTGTTTTCAAAATATAGGAGATTTATTGGGAAAGTATAGATTGAGATATTTGGAAAGATTTAACAACATCATAAAATATTTTCCCTGCAATTAAGTTTTAATTTCTCTTTTTATTGTGCTTTGAGTACCTTTTGCCAGCACTTCTCTATTTTCTGCTGCATATTCTATCCACTGTGCTGTGTCTTGTGTGGAGCACTGTCTCTGTGGTTGCTGCTGATGCAGAGTTCTCATTTATTTACATTTAAACTTCAATTACCTGGATATAATGCTTGTCAATAATACTGAATACAAAGGAGTTGAATATATCCCCAGTAAGTTATACTAAATCATGTGATTTTCTGCCATTTACTGCTCTCTTCATACAATTCTTCCTTGTGCTTTTGTGCAATATTGAATGACGTGCAAAATTTCCTTGTCTTCTTAATATTGTTTTCTTTATAGAAAGCGTTTCAGTCTCTCCCACCCTCTGAATATGGACAGTACATTGTCTGGGAGTTCAAGAACTTAACTTTGCCAATTTTCTTGGCACTTTTCTCAAAAAGGATGTGTACATATTTTTTCAACACATACATGACTATAATTTTTATCATAGATAAAACCTACAAATTTTGTAATAGGTAAAAACTTTCCAGTAAAGGAGTGAGCATGTTTTTTGTAATGTTAGAGGAGTGGAGTGTTTTAATGTTGATGGAAGTTGATGTGATTTGGAGGTGTTTCTTTATAGGCATTAAACAAAATGACATCAAGCCAAACAAAGCCTTGCATTTTTAATTGCTAACTTTTCCCCATTCCCTGCATAAGTAGTGATGCATGAAAAAGGAGCATAAAATATGACAGAAGCAGAGTTCTTTATGGGTATGTAGCTGTAAGAACAAAAGGAAGCTGTGTGAAGTGTGTGTAAGTACAACGTGGAGTATTTGTGGTAAATCAAAGGCTTGGTTGGGGAAAGGCTGAGGTAACAGACATTGCAGTGTGTAAAACCATAAATGCCTGTTTAGCTCATCCAGAATAAGATACTTTTGATCTCATCCTCTGTTCTATGTTGTTCTTGCGTGCATTCCCTTCTGGGGCTACTCCTTCAGTGTTTAAAAATCCGTTGTTCTTCACCCCCCTAACTATGAAGCCTGACTTCCTAACAAGAACTCCATTGCAGGCTTCCAGAAAAGAGAAAGAATTTTAGTTGTAAATACACAAATCCTCTGTTGAGAACTCTTTCCTGGGTTTGGAAGCCCTAGTAGTAGCTTTCTTACTTGTTTTTGAAAGAATACAATGAGCTAAATCAGCTTACAGCTGTAATTTTCAATCAGAGATCCAGTGAAGATGAAGCAATAGGATTCATGATCTGTTAGTAGGGAACAAAAACCCCAATGAATTAAAATGTGGATCAGAAAAGTGAAGAAGCACATAGCAGAGGTTAGTGAAATATATCCAAGTGTACACTTGAAGAGACAGAACTGTGAATATTCCTTCCTGAGCAGTGGATGAGGTGAGAGTCTCACAAACATCAGCATTGCACCACTGAGGTGCAAGAACCCTCCTTGTGCAGCCCATAAAAGCAGTCATTAAGGAATCACAAAATTATCAGTGGCTCCTTATCAGTGCTAAGCATCCTAACCCCCACTTTCCTCCTGACTTTAAGGTATTTAGCAAAGTATTAATCACTTTTCTGGAGCAGGACTTAAAACTTGATCACTAAGTGGCTGCCAAATAAAGTTGCTGCAGCATTACCAATCTCATTGCACAGTTAATTGAGCTGCATTGCATTGATTTTTGAGTGTTTATCTGTGTTGTCAAGGTATTTACATAAGTAATGCAGACTATGTTAAAGGCTTTATGCAAAGCTGCCAGAATTCTCAGCCCCTCCTCGATGTATTTGCTTCTGAACGTGTTGCTCCCTCAATAATAAATTCTGAGGGCTGACAGTGTCTAAGTCTGCTGCTCCTTTGCCCTCAATTTCAGTGAGATGGGCCATTGAAAACTCATTACAAGCTGTTTAGACTCTGACTTTGACTTTTGCTCAGCAGTGAACAAAATTAACAGCTCTTGGAGGTAGCAAAAGAGGCACTGAGCCAAAAAAAAAAAAAAAAGATGAGAGAAGACATTCAATATTATCTCTATTAGTCATGCAAACAAGCTTAAGTCCAAAGTACATGTGTTCTGCACATGGCTGTAATTGTGCAGCCTTTGGTGCTTTCATCCTTTCTCCCACCTTTCAATACTGTGCAAAGAGCTTCACCTGCATGGCACATACACACTCTGGAATGTGCTTGCATGCCAAGCAGCAAGACTCCGAGTGCAGCAGAATTGCTTCATAAATTTAACTATCACTTTCAAAATTCTATTTTTTTTTTTCTAATTTAGTGCTTGATAGTTTTTTATGTGATAATTTTAAAACGCTGTTTATAGCAAAAGTTACCTTGATAGGTAAAATATTCAGGAAAAAAGGTCTGTGTATATCAAGGTATCTATCAGTAAGCAGTCAATACTAAAATTTCTTTTTAAAGCAAGTTGCTTGTTTACACTCAAAATAAACCTTTTGACTCTTTTCTGATGAAAATTAAATTCCTTTAAAATGAGAATGACAAAAGTATCTATTATTATCTGCCTTATAATGTCAGTCCACTTCTAAGCAAGTGACAGAGAATTATTTTGTATAGTATAGACTCTGATGATGAATTTTAGCTCCTGCTCACATTAATTACTAGACATTTATGGACACTATTCTAATAGAGTGATGTTTCCTCCTGATCCCACTTTGTCTTTTTTTAAAACTCTTTTTATGTCATTTTGTGAGAATTATGTTGGCAACCAAGTAACATTTGCAATAGATGCAGTAAAAACTTTAGGAAACAAGTGAGTCAAACAATTCAGGATACAAAGTTCTCTTTAGCTGATGCCCTATGGTTCCAAGCTGATGAGCAGTTGAGAGAAAGGCATTATATATACTAGAAAATAGTGAAAATTAATGGGTACTTTATGTACCAAGCTAAGCTTCACTCACATGCTACATTTGTTTTAAATACAGTTGCTTTCTTCTCCCAGTTTTCCAGGTTGAGCAACTAAAGTGAAACCTGACCAAGCACCTTTTTAATGTGGTCAGAAAGTCAGTTCTGAGAAAGAGGTTGGAATTTGAAACCTTCGAAGGTCCCAGTTGTGTTTTTCTGATCCTTACACCACAAAAAATTTGACCTTCAAATCAGATAAGGTTAAAAATAAAATAATGGGTTTTTTTTTCCTGTTTATCTGTCATTATTTCATTTAGCTTGATATCCCATTGCTGTATCCTGTGATAACTGCACATACCTTAATTCCAGTGTAATCACAACTCCTGGCACTCGTTATGATAGCTCTGCTGGCTATTGTTTCTTTGGGTTTTTTGCCCTTTTTGTTTTGGGTTGTGTTATGAAATAGTAGTGATGACTTCATTTTCCTGGCCTTCCAGAAATGTACTGTGCATACTTGATCTTGCTTCCAAACTGCAGCAGTTTCGTTCTGCAAATCCCTGCCTCACAAGTGCTCTAACCCTTTGCATTGCACTTTACATCCATTAGTGTAGGGAGTAAAAAGCTGCCATTGAAAAAAAGAAAAAAGAAATACAGAAAAGGCTTCTGTGAAAGAGGTACTTTAATGTAAAGCCTAAATATTTCAAGTATTGTTCTGGTTTTATCAGTCAGTATTTGTGCATACAGGCTCTGTATTTTATATCTCTCTCTCATGACTTTATTTTCTTTTCTCAGTGCATCTCAAGGTGTGGAGCTGGTGAAGGTCAGGCAGGAAACAGATTAGCAGCATCTTGTACCACAATGTCACAATACTTAAAAGTGTTTACAGTGCCCACTGACACACAATGAATTTAGGACTGGCAGACTGAAGCAGAAATAAAACTATTCTTATTCTTCCAAAGCTGAACAGGGGCCTCGGTGGTTTATGGTTGTTTTAAGGTCCATTAATCCTTGAATCATGAGGCCGTGTAAAAAGTGACAGCTTTAACATTCAGTCCCTGGGTTTATTTAAAATGTTTTTACTTCAACACTGTTTCTAATTAATAACAGTGACTATATGACCTGATTTAAATGTATCAAATACCAGGGATGTGGATTTACATTCCTTCCTAGGACATTTTATCATTTCCAGCAGCAATGTGCAGCCTGAATTGAACAGTGCCAACGCTTCCCAGGGAAGAGCTTACTCTAACAGAGAGAAAATCAGATACTGGACTTTAATGGCTTTTACTCCTTCTATTTATGGATTTATTTGGGGGTCTGGGTAGAAGGAATATGGCTTAGGAGCCAAATGACAGAGCAATAACAGAATGTGTGTGTGCTCATACAGAATATGTTCATGCTCAAGTTTTCTTCCAGCGTTTTCCATTCAAGCTGATCCCTGAAATGCAAATCCCTGGAAGGAAGCAGCTAGGAAAGCATTGTGCAAAATAATACATAGAAAGCTAAATGGAACGGACTGATTTTATAGCAAATGTGTTCTTTAATGCAAACTGACAGGAATACTTTTTGTAAAACGTTAGCAAAAGGACCATGTAATAACTTCAGGATATACATTACTGGAATCCACTGGCTTCTCTTTGACCTGTGGTTAGAATCAACAGAACAATGTTGATAAAAGTTTTAGGTTTATCTAGTCATCATTATTCTTCAAAAATGCAGCTTATGTGACACATTGAAAAAGGAGGTATTTTCTGTGTACCAGAGTAACTCTATCAGTATTCTGCCCCCAAACAGATGTTCACAGGGATAGATATGTAGTCTTAACCAGCAAATATTTTTAAAATAATCATTGGAAGGCTCTAAACTAAGCAGTGTTAAATTGGGAGGAACAGAACTAATATTTGGCACTGAGTAGCTCAAAGTTCAACTTAAAGGTCTGGAGAAACCATTAAAAAAGAAAATAAAAGAAAAAAAAAAAGAAGAAAAAAGCCATCCAATCTCAGTAGGCTGGAAGGCGTCTGATTTTTCAGTGTAACTGTATTGTGATGTAGGTTCATGTGGTTGCAATAGGCTGTGTTAGGAGAGGCCACTGATCTGAGACTCCCAACAAGGTCATTCTCCTTTCTCTCAAACAGAGGACAAATGCAAGCAGCCCAGATAAAAAGACTGTGGAATACAATCCTGCATTTGGGCACAGGAAGATTTTATGTAAAGCTTAGACTAGATAAGGCCCCACTACCTCTTAAGGAATTTTGGGCAGTTTTGGGTCTGTAAATGCTTTTCAGACAGGATGTAAATCTTGAGAGATACTGAAGACACTTAGTGTTCTCAAAGAAGACTATTTATCCCCTTCTCATTCATACCCAGTTTGCAATGTCCTTTTCCCCAGTATTTTTTTGCCTTACCTCTTGCTTTTCTTGCCTTTCAATATAGGAACCTCTTAGCTGCCTGAGAAGCATAAAAGAAACTTTCCTTTCAATAGAATTTTTGGTGGCTTATAGCTGTATTCTAAAATGACAAAATTTTGGACCATTTTTGGTTTTTTAGTCCTCTTTTTAGGGCCCCATATAAGCTATTCAGAACTGTTAACCATGCAGTTAACACCAGTTATCAGAGGTATTGCTAAATTCCTCTTATCTGGTGATGTCCTTTAGCTTCTATATTTAGGCATGTGGAAAAACCCTTTTCATAGAACAGCTTGGTTTCAAAGATGACAAACAGTAAATTTTTCACTAAGATAATTTCTCTGACATTACTGTCCTCTGGTGTTGTATGATTGAATTCCAGACCTTAATTTCTGTGTAGTCCTTCTATTCTTGTCTGTTCTGTAAAAATGTATTTCCTACAACTAAATTACTTGGCCACCTTTAGCCTCTACAAAGTTGTTTGTATTAAGATATTCTTTTTGAGAAATGGGAATGAGAAAAACAAGATTGTGTGGGAGTTTCAAGTCATCTTTGCCCTGGGATGCCACAAATCTGGGAATTAAAGATTCTGTTGAGAAAGGAAGCAGTTGGAAACAAATAAAAATTATACTGGGGTATGTGTATGAGTGAGTCTTTATATGATGAACTTTATGAAATTTCCATCTGAGATTTGGAATTGTTTTTAATCAATGGAGTTTATTTTTCCAGTGTAAAAAAAAGAATAAAAGTTGGTTAAGATACTCGAAATCTTGCTTGGGAAATATATAAAAAAATGAAGACATCAGCTAAAATCAATTTAAGACAAAGTAAAGAATGAAATCAGACAGGCTGGGTAAGTCATGATATGAAAGACTGAAGTGCTTCTACTCTTAAAATGACAGCCAGTGTTGTGCATGACCAAAGAGGCAATAGTGCACTCTGCAGAATGATGGGTTTGCTTTGGCTGGGGATGTCACTGTGCAAGCACCTGGCTGCTGCAAGAGGGGATGCTCTGCTGGGTCTTTATTACTGTGTACATGGTCTCTTCCCACCATTGAGAATGGCATAACATCTGTATCATGTGGGCCTAAATGAGGCCATGGCACAGTTTTCATCAAACATTACATATATTGTAAGCTAAAGAAAGAAAAGCATGGGATATAATTGGCATTTTTCTGCAGAGCAACTGACAGTGCTTTACAACTTATTTTCAGCAAGTGTTATGTGCATACCTTTGTTTCTGGGAAGTGACAGTACCTCATAAAGGAGGACAGTGTAAAGTAGATTAGCTTTTCTAGCAGGAGTAATGCCATTATGACATTCTCTTGGACACTTTTCGTACTATGCAGGAAAACCTGGGTCCATTTTTTTTAAGATAAATTACAGCACAAGAACAAAAAAAGACAAGTACTCTGTCATCTTGGCATAATGCTGGGGATTTGTGACTATCCATGCATTCTGCCTGCACCGTGCTCTACAGCTACACCAAGAAGAAATATTGCTGGTCTATACTGCTGCACCTTGTTCAGGATACCATAGTTAATGTGGTGTCCATTAAAGTGTCTTTATTTTCAGTGGCTTTATAACTCTGATAAAAAGTCTTTGTAAGCTTTAACAGGATAGCAGATCAGCCCAACAGGGAGTTATTTTGCAAAGGCTTTAAAATGAGGTTTCAACTTAAAAACAAAATCATTTTTTGTTATTGAGAAAAAACATTTACACAAATTTTAGCATGTGTGTGTTGCTGAATCTTGCACACCTATAGAAACCTTTAGTTAATTGTGGGAGAAAAACAAATCCAGAATCTGAAATTGTTTTTCTCCATAAACCTTGACTGCATGACACATTTTTAACTTTCCACATGCCGATGATATTTACCCAGAATCCAGGCACTAAAAAGTTCTTGCAGGTATATGCTGATGATATTTACCCAGAAGCCAAATACATACTCCAGGCACTAAAAAGTTCTTGCAGGTATCATAATTTCAGAGAAGGATATCTCTATTAATTTTTCATATTTTCACTTTAAAGAGATGCAGCTCATTCAGGGGAAGACTTTCTAGCCAGGTGAGCCTCCATGGCCATGAAAGTTCCTACAGCCTCTTTGCCATTGAAACATGGGGTTGATTTGTTTATGGCCCAGCCCTGCTGAATTCACTGAGACCTCAAAATCTCACAGTGATACTGAACTTGGACTGGGATTGGAATGGAAAAGAGGGGAGTTACTTTTTCTTTTTCTGATTGCTGCAGCTTTGCTGTAAAATCTCTGTACAGGACTGCAGCTATGTTGTGTTAGGGTAACTTCCCTTAAGGCTTAAGTCAACAGCAGATTGTTTAGTTTTTCCCATTCCCAGGGCTTCCATTCCTTCCTGATTTGCCCTTTTTCCCTTGACTTTTAAGAAGAGACACTCCTCCTGCTTTTGTCCCATTTTTCACCTCCAGGAGGTGGTAATTCTAT
>NW_005054343.1:4822376-4832625 GCF_000277835.1 Geospiza fortis
CTGCTGGTTGCCAACACAACCATGTAATTCTGAGGGGAGAAAAATGCCTTATCTGCAGTTTTGATTTAAAGCAATTTCTTGAAAACATAATAAAGTTTCTCACCAATGGCATTAAAGTTAATAATCCTTAATGTTGGAAAGTGGTGGTTAAAAGAAATGAACGAGCACTTGAAGGTTGCACTCTTTTATTTTAGCAGATAGGAACTCACTTTGGGTTAGATTACAGATGTACCTGGTGCTGGCATGAAGGAGGCAAAGGGAGAGAAGAGTTTCTGGGCCATCCTGGTACCCTCTGAACTCTGTCCCATAGCTCAGGTGAAGGCAAGGTGGTGCCCAGGGAAATCCTCTCAGGACTTTTGGACCCAGAAGGAGATAGAGCTGAGTGAGAGGAAGAAAAGAGAGGTCTGGCCTCTCTCCTCCCCAGCATTAATCAGCAGTGCAAAGCACAGAGAGCTGCAGCCTCCCTGAAGTGCAGGAGCTCTCTGAGCTCCTCCCAGCACAACTGGAAACTTCTGGGCTTTGCTTAATTACTATTCCATCTAATTTTTTTAGTCCTGCCTTTTGCATGAAAGAGCACATGACCTAGATTCAGTCACTGGAATTTACCTCTCTCCATGTCCTTGGCAGGTGCTAAAGGGAGGCTTGATTTGACTAAGGAAGGATGTTTTGTTCTTCTGTATTCTTTATGTCAGAGTGTCTCAATTTATGTTAAATGTGTATCTTCTTTAGCTTTTATTATTGTCCCTAAGGTATTTTCTTAAAAAGGCAAGTGCAACTGGCTTCTTTCACTTTCAAGGTTTCTGTTACATATGTGTGCATATATATAGATATATATGGTCTTCAAATTCCTGTATAAATATCTTCTTTCTAAGCCATGTGAACTTAGGTCCCATAAGCTCACACTTTTTAGTCCATGAATCAGCTTCTTTGCTTTTCCTAATGCCTTTTCAAGTGCTATATTAGTTTCATTTTATAAGGTGGTGACACAATATTCTGGCTGGGCTTTGCTGGAGAATTAAATAATCCTGTTCTAACTTCACTGAAGATGCATTCCCATTCTGAGCAACTGTGGGTATAAGCATGTAAAATACAAGATACATGTTGGCTCTCAGTGTTTTTCCCTGTCACCTCACCTTTTGTTTTAAGCAATGAGCTTACCATTATCTCAAGGTCCTTTTTGAATCCCTTCTGCTCTAAATCCATCAGGTTTATCTGGTATTTGTTCACTTCTGGCCAACGTGTAGTGGTTTATGTGTGTCAACATTAATTCCATGAGTTGTGTCAGCCAAGTCAGGGAGGAGGCCCAAACTCCAGCATTGGGTTTGGGTAGGTTTTGTTGTTTCTTCTCTTTTTTTGTGTTTCTTTTTTTTTTTTTGCCTCCACGTTTGGCTCTCCCTGCAGCTGTGCAGTGTCAGCAAGGGCAGCCTGTTTACAGTTTCTGTTTCTGACTGAGTCATTTGTCTGGATTAGTTACTGCAGAGGTCTGGAGTGCAGCCTTTGGAGAGCAGCAGTTCCTAGGACCCTGTGAGCATTGCTTGCTCCTCCTGTGTCATGGATGTGTGCATCCCCAAGTGTGCATCCCTGTCCTGGCCAGTTCCAGACTCACCTGCTGCTGGACCTGCTTCAGGCACTGCTGATACAAGAAGTTTGGGCTTAGTGTAGAATCACTGCTTGATATGTTTGGTCATAGCAAGAATACTTATTTAGGGAAGGAATTCAATAGGATATTTTAAGAATAAACCAATTTGCACTAATAACCTTGAAGACAGCAACACTGGGAGCTGCCACTAATCTGAGTGATGTGTTGGAGCAGTGAGCTCCCTTGGGACAGTGCCTGCAGGGGTGTGCAGAGCTCTGGCTGCACACATTCATGCAGGAATATATCCACACAAACCATTTCCCTGCAAACTGATAGTGAGACAAAACTCCATCACTTGACACTTTAGCTAAAAGTGTTCTGATATTCTGAAAAAAATATTAATTTGTGGTACAATCAATTTTGGCATCAAGCTCCCAATTCTGTTGGTCAGGCTGAGTTAGCTGGAGTTTTGTATCTCTTAAATTCTTGCTAGTTGCTGTCTACCAGATTATTGCAGCATTAATTCTCATACAGGCTGTCTGTAACGAGAATAGAGATTATTTGAGATGTTATGCATTAAGGTTTAAGTTGACAGATTTAACAGCTATTTATCTCTAGGGAAAGTGATCTTTCTAACTTTTGAGTTAGCAAATGCTCCCTGCTGATACCCATTGCTCTTTTACATGTGTTCCAGGCCCCCTGGAAGTAATTAGCAGCAGGATAAATACCTGCAAGATTATAAGGTTTACATTTTGTTAAACATTTTTGAATTTCAATACCTTCCTTGTCATGAAAGCACTTCTGATAGTGAGCATACATCCTCTAATAATGACACAAATCATATTACTCTCAGCCATTTATCAGCATTCATAACATTTTGCTCCTGCAAAATTATTCTGTGATTTATTTTTAAAAGTAATAATCTGAAGGATGCAGCAGTACTTAACACAGCAGAGATAAGATGAGGCAAAATTAGTGAGCAATTAATATGAAAGGTTTTATTAGTTCTTTAGTTGAATTTGTGTAAAAAGTATAAAAAGTATTCATGTTATAGTCTACTTTGCATAAAGTGCAGATAATTAGTCTGTGCCTCTATATTCTGAGCAATGGTGCTGTTGAAGAGGTAGATGGGCAAGTTTCTTAATATTGAGATTTACTGTGTTGGTCCTCACAAACTGAAATAAAAATAGAGTTTTATGTGAATTTATGGTAACCCAGCCCACACTCGTTATTCTTTCAGGTCTTCCTTATATTGATCCTCACAAACTTAAATAAAAATAGAGTTTTATGTGAACCCAGCCCACAGTTGTTATTCTTTCAGGTCTTCCTTATATTGCCAAACCCTCTGGTAGATCCTGGTGATTGTATTAAAGCTATTTCTGTTTAATGCATTGAATGTTCTTTCTGGTCTCCCTAAGCTGTCTTTTAAGGACAGTTAGCAGTGAGGTTGTTGGGCCAGTTAGGTGCAGGAGGGGAGCAGGCTTTTCCCGTTGCATGGAGTCAAATAAGAATTAGAGCAAAGCACCAGTGAAAAATGCAATTTGTATTTCCATCATAGCAGTTAGTGTACACAAAGCTGTGACAATCCCAAAAGACTGTGCCCAAGAGTTTCTAAAGGAAAACAAAAGCAGCTTTTAGCCCTCAGGAGGATTTTTTTTTCATTCCTACTTTTCTTGATAGGAAACACTAAATGCAACACCACAAATAGTGGTGTGGGGTATAAGTGTGATTTAACTGTATGATTTACCTCCTGATGGCATCTGTTTGATCTCTGGCATATGTACATCCCTTACTTTAAATAATCATTCCAAGGACTGCTTGCTGGGATGGATGGAGTTCTTCCCAGGCAATCTGTTGATTCAATTCAACATCCTCTTACTTATATTTTATCTTACAGTATTTTATTTATTTTATTTATTATTCTTGTTGCTTAGAAAGAAATTTCTGTGAAAGTGAATCCACACATTCTTCTCTTGGGCATTTGTCATGTCCTGCCTGAAATGTAGTTCAGAGTTTATTAAACAAGCCAGAAAATTGCATGCTATCTCAAGAATGTGACTATTTGCTGTTCTCCCTGAGAGATGCCGTATACTTGGTTCTCTTGTCTCCACAGAGGAAAGGGCTGCTGTTAATGATGGCATTACCTAATTTTATCACCTACTTTTTATTGGGTGATTCTTTTATCAGAAGGTATGAATACATGTTGTGTTTGGTCAGTGTATAATACTCTTGGTGGGGGGAGGAAAATTGATAGACCCATATGAAAAGAATGTATTATTTCTAAGGTAGAAGTCGGTGTTTTGGGGTTGCTGATGGCACATGGAACACAAACCATTCCATCCTTTCCCAGGGTTTCACAACAGCAGGGTGAGTTCTGCATCTGCTTAATTTTCAGTTACAATGCCCGAGACAAATGCAGTACAGAAGTAATGGGACAGTGCAGTTGAATGTAATATCAAAAGGACTATTTTCAAAATAGTTCTGGTCATCAAACAGAAGAACACTTCAAATGTATTTGCCTGTTACTAATCACAAGGCAGATGCTGAAGCACATATTTTATAGAAGAGCTTAATGTGACATAACATTGAAATCTGGTCTTTTCTCACACAAATCCTGAAAATATGTACATAATTATAAACATAGACACAATATTTTGCATAGGAAAATGCATTTAATACATATACAAATATGTAATTAAGGTATGTGCTCTACCTGGAATTATACAAAGATTCTTGTTGCCTACATTAAGTGTTTTTTCCTGCTGGTTTGCTTTATCTGTGCAGTATTTCTGTACCATGTCAGGTATCTTTTCAGCAGCATTTGGGGGCAGATCTGTGGCAGGGATAAGAAAGTGGAAAATGAGATCTTACAAAGAAAGTCATTAGCATTGCCATTTTCAAAATAACAGCAGAAAAGTTGGAGTAGAACTGGGATATTTAGAAAGATTTTTCCACCTTGAAGGTTTTTCTGGGTTTGGTTTTAGTCTTATACACAACAGGATGAAAATGTTCATCTAGTTAAGAATAAAACAGAAAAAAATTATCTTTGAATACAAACTGGCCTTTTCTCTGCTGTGTGGAGTGTGTTAATATTTGCAACAGTTGTAAGAGTGTTTTAGTAAAACCATTATGAACTACTGTGAGGAATAGAATCCCCCATTATGTCACTGATAAAAGGGAAACAATTGAATATGACCCAAGGGTGGATTATTGTCACCAAGCAATGTTAGAGAATGTGCATTGCAGTTAGAGTAATCGCACAGCTAACTGATTTCCGTCCCTTTAAATTAAAATTGCACTATGAAACTACATTATCTAATTTTGCTTACCAAGACATTTAGGAACTGTTTTCAAAGTAGAGCAGACTTGAAGTAATGTGAAGAAATGGAGGGAAAAAAAGTCCTTATTGCATAAATTATTTCATATAATAAAAGTTCTGACTGAAGAATTCTGTCAAACTAGAACAAACTTTGCACAGAAGGCAAATCAACATTCATTGTCCCATGATCCAAACAAAATTATATAAAACTGCAGAAGTCAAATTGGTTACAATTTTTTTTCAACATTTAATTGATGTAAAGAAGAAATTATATAAAAAATGGTTTATTTAGTTTCCTTACTTTTATTTGGGAAAATTTTGTCTCTCTCTGGGTGTAGGAAAACTCAGGGGACAAGAGATTCAAAGCCTTCTGCAGTGCTTATGCAGAAAGTCTGCTGTTAAGACAGCAGCAAGCCAAGACTCATTAATTAATCTTATTCCTATATTTTTCTCATGAGTTTATAATCTCTATCTCATCCTAGACAGTTACACTTCCCCCCAAACATTTGTATATTTTAAAAGCCAGTAACATCTTAAAATACCAACTACCACAAAACTGAAAAGCTACCAGAATATTTTGGCTCCTTTTTCCAAGTTGGGAAACACATAAGACACAAACAAAATAGATACAGAACTTGGCTGAAGTTTACTTGAATTTTGCCAATGAAAGCTTGCAAAATGCAGCCAACTTGGCTATTAGAAAGATCCCTTGAGCCAGCACTAATTATGTCAACAAGTAGTTTGTGCTCAGTCCTTACCGAGTCCTGCGCTTTTATAGGATGGGAGGATGAATGTCATATATATGTAGGGAGCTGAGCAGCTGCTTCATTTACCATTACTCCATTTAAGGGTGTGCTAACCTTGCAACAACCTAGTGACATCATCATTTTTCACCTTATTCCTTTCTCATGGGGTATGTCTTCACAATAAGCCCGAGGTGAAAAGGTTTCCTCGGCAGGCAGACAGCCTGCATGACAAATGTGCTGAGGAGTCAGAGAAAATTTTAACCTGCCCTACCTAGCCACAGTCACTTTTTGCACCTAGGAGCAAAGTGATAAATGTTTTTCTTCAAAAGCAGGGAGGGGTGTAAGGGAGAAGACATGGGAAAAGAAAAAGTAGGATATGCCACGTATGATATTGTGCTGAATGGATCTGCATGCCTTTTTTGTTTTCCCCTCAGGTAAGCAAGCAGAATGCCTGACCCCTTACATCTTGGTGATGGGGTTCAGACAAGGGGATGCTCTTTGAAAAATCTGAGCAGTATTTCTGCATTGAGCAGATCTGTGTTACACTCACCTTGGTGAGCTGGGGTTTGAGCTGCATTTTTACTCCGTGTGTACCGTGGCCTAATCACTTAGAAAACATTCTCACACAGAGCTGAAAAGTCACTGTGATTTTTATGGATATTCCCTCTCACTCCAGCATAATGCCTGATTTTTCCATAGACTTCAAATCTCTTAATGTACATTAAGAGATGTTAATATTCTTTTGTGTCCCAGACTAAAGCCAGGTGTAAGTAAAGCTCATCATCCTTCGCAGTTGCTCATCTGCAAAATGCTTGGCTTAACGGCAGTGATTTTAAAATATGATGTAAAATTAACTCTGAGGGCAGTGTAGACATATCTATATATTTTCTGTAGCTACCTTTAGTTATTAAATAAGTAAGGATGTGATCCAAGAGTTTATGAAGTATTTTTCCATTGTGAACTCAGAGATGGCAGGCTGGTGGCAAAGCAGTGAAGGATGGAATGTTCATCTTGCATTGTTGCGCTGGGGCAGAGTCCTGCCAGAGCTGCTGAGCCGAGCCAGGTGTGCTGGTGGGAGGTGTTTGTGTCTGTTCAGTGGCTGTGGGCTGATCCTCAGCTGGGGAGGGCTCCTGGCCCCTGCCTGTTCCCCTGTCCCAGTGGGAATGGATGCTGTGGTGTCCCCATGGTGTCCCCTCCAGCACTGGTGGCTGCTGTGCTCATCCCTCAGCCAAGAACTGATTCCTGTGTGATCCCTGCACCTCCAGGGAGAGCTGGTGGATCAAGCAGCGTCATTTAAACCTGGAAAAAAGCAGATGGATGGAACAGATTTAGGATTAGGATATCAGGATGGATCTCCAGGAGCTGTGTCAGGGTCAGGGAGGGGGTGATGTGAAGCTGCACCAACAGGTCCTGGCACACAGCTCTGCACTGCCCATGCCTCTCTCATTTGGGAAGTTTTGTGGAGATGGTAATGTGCATAAAATGTGTATATTTGTACCTGCATAATGTGTCTGTACAGCCTGCACTGTAAAACCTACCAAAGAGCCAGGTGGGGACAGATCTCCCACACTGCACCGTTTGTGATGCACTGTATAGAAGACTTTTTAGATATTTTAATTGTCACATTAAGATTTTTAGATGTAAAGACATCTTGATTGAGCAAAAAGGCTTTTAGCTGATTTAAGTTGGAATAAAAGTGAGTGTTTCAAAGCTGTATGGTGGGAATAGCTCATAAATGAAGCATTTTTCCCCTTAGGGATATAATCAGAATGCAGAAAAATCCCCGTAGGAAAGACATTCATAAATTAGAAAAAAAATTGCTAAACAGAAGCATCATATTGCCAGATATTAAGCTGGAAGTATGCTAAAAGAACCCTGGCCTTGTTTGTAAAGTTGTGAATAAATCTGTTAAAAATAATTGAATTTATATTTAACTTGAAAAACAGGGTAAGATCTTTTATTCTGCACTTATAAGTTTGAATACACCTTCAGCTGCTCTTAGTTATCTCAAATTAAATCTTAAATTGAGCTTGTGGTTCTGTGAATTAATACTCTGGCCTTTCAGCTCTTTTGCTGAGGTCATTCAAATCTAATGGTAGAAATGGTCACAGGGTCAAGTCTGGGTATGTAGAGTATAGAAATGGTTTAATGATGCCAGCAGATGTTTGCATTCTGCATGTTGGAGTTGTAATGCACTGGTGGGCTCTGTGAAGGCACTCGATTATCACGTTATTATATCTTCATTCTATCTGAATTGTGAGGTAGGGAATAAGAATGCATTAAAATAAGGTGACAGTTCTGCCTTCAACCAACAAAAATAAGCAAAATCAGAGTTAATTTTCTCCCTATGCCCTTCTTAACTGTCCCTATTGTGCTTAGTCATTGTCAGGGCCCTGGGAGGTTAAACTTAAATAAATAGGCTGCAGTTGGCTCAGAAAATTGAGACACATAAGAATGACTTTGAAGTGCTTTGGGTTTACCCATTATAAGTCAGAACTTAAGTATTATATGTGTAGACTTTATTTCTCTATTAATGTCGTAATTCTGTAAAGGGTTGAAAATATCCATGAATATGAAAATATTAATAACCAAGGAGCCAATAAAGAATTATGAGGTCCCAAGCAGGTTCTGTCATATGGACTCAATGCTGTTCATATAAATAAGTGTAGATTTTGTATAAATATATTAGGAGAACAGGACATGCATTACACAGTAGCCAGTTTTAATAATTTTTGATTAGAAAGATATTAAAAATCAAGTAAATGTACAGAATTGCAAGCTGCACTGTTTGCAGCTTCTAAATACAGACTTGCATTCTTAATGCTCATTTATTCTTTTTTTGTTTAAATTTGACCTCCATTCCACCTCCTTCTAAAACACATTGTTCCAAAAGCACTGGTGTTTTTTTCACTCAGAAACACAACATAGCCAGCATCACTAAACAAAAAGGATCCCAGGACAGTTCCATTCCAGTTCATGGTAATGACATTTTGCAAAGCTCTATTCCTAGGCTAAAAGTCACACATGAAGTTTCATCCTTTCGCTTGTAGCAATTTTAAAAATAATTTTATAGTAGTTTTAAAAGTAAGTAAATGAAACATGACCAAATGCTGACCAGCCTTTTGTTTGGCTATTCTGTGTAACACCAGCATGGGATATTTACTGCTGTTGTGAGCTTTATTTGTCATCTCTCCTAGTTCCTCCTTGCCACCTTTCTCCTTGGTGTGCACAGATAATTACAGCCAGCCATGGTGATTGTCATTAAGGCTGTGGCAATAACACCTCTTCACAAATATACTGTGATTTGAACCCACTCCATCATAAGTTTATCCAGTAATAATGCATTTAATGGACTCACAGTGGGGTGAATATATGGCAGAGCACAGCTGTAAATTGCAGTAACTCCTTAAGTCAACAAGGACTCAGTGTCCTGTCAGGTGGGGCACACATTCCATGGGATGTGCTTTTCAAAGGCTGCTTCCAAACCGTCTGTCCTTCCTCCAAAGGTGTGTGCACGGCAGTGTTACCCCAGCAGGCTTGTGCACGGGGCAGAGCCTGTGTGCTCCTGTTTGCTGTTTGGAGCCAGCAGAGCGTAGGAGAGGGGAACGAGCAGCCACCCTCTGGGTCTTCCATCATTATCATTGCAAATAAATAAATAAATAAATAACCTAAATTCCCCTTCCTGGGCCAAAAGCTGCCTTTGGGCTCACCTCTGCCGTCTTGTTGAAAACAATGTATGAACCAGCAGAGCGCCCTGTGGTGACTTTTCATTCCCCAGTGATTCCTGTGCTGTGCAGTGTTCATGGGGTGAGAGGGGAAGAGGGAGCATCTTCTTCCCCCTGAAAGTCATCGGCAAAACCTGCAGGAGAGCTGGAGCAGTACAGGCATGGAAAGATCCCTCGAGCCTGCTGGATTGTTATGTTCTGCAGCAGTGTGGAGGGCTGTGGTGAAGTGTGATAGATTTGGTTCTTCTGCACTGTATTATCACTTGGTTGCTTAAGTGGACTAAGCAGTCCACAACAGACAGCATGAGTTAAATCCACCAACAGCAGAATTTTTTCTAATGTGAAATCTTGCTACCATTTGTCAGCCTGGAGATGTATTATGACAATCAAGAGATATTGTGCAGGCGGTTGAAATAATTTTGATGTGTTGATTTTTATTTTTTGTTTATTTGTTTCCAATCCATGCTGATTAATCCTAGGTTGTATATCACACCATACACACAACCTACCTGTGTGATGAATGTGCTTAGAAAGGTTTAAAGTTTTGCTTGCTGTAACGTCAGTGCCCTTGAAGGCTGTGGGCTGACTGATCCAGGATTGAGAGTACAACCCTTTCTCCCTCTCAGATGCCCCCTTCCTCCTGCTCTGCTCCCTCCTGGGATGAACCCTGTGATGCGCCAAAGGCTAAGTCTGTGCTAACCCAGAAGAACAACAGGAATTAGGTAATTCTTTATTGCTGACTTTTCTGGATGTGGCTGCCTGTGCTGCTGGGGAAAGGCAGGAAGGCAGTGATGAGCCCCTGGAGGCTGTCAATGGTTCATGAGGAGTGGAGGGTGGCAACCTTAACCTTTGCACAGAAAAAGCTGTGCCTGCAGCCTCA
>NW_005054343.1:4832642-4877067 GCF_000277835.1 Geospiza fortis
CTCAAGTGAAGCACAAGTATGCCTAAAGGTTCAGAGCAAAATCACATAGAAATTACCTTTGCATCTATTTTATCTGTGGACTTGGTTGTCCAGTTTTTTTATGTGTCTTTGTGCAGGGAAATGCATTGGTGCCCACAGATTTATTGGCATTGTCATTATCATAAAATTCTAAATGAAAGTTTCCCTTTCTGCCCCCCCAGACTGAGTACAGAGGTATCCCAAGCAGTGATCCTGGTCATGATAAGCAGCGAGGAGGGATGGCTGGAACAAAGGCATCATGTTGTACAGGCTGGTTTTTATCCTCAGTCAGCTGGATTGCAAATACAGAGATAAATATGCATTGCCAAAAAAATGGATTATTCTTTTCTTTTTCTTTAAATACTGTGGGGTCTGTCCCTTGTTCTACAAGAAGACCTACAAGGTCACCAAATTAAACCTTTATACAATCCAAAAATTGAATCTTAGTACATCCATTTTCCTAACACAATTTCTGCAGTACCTATTGGTGCTGACAGTTTTGGTCACATATCTCTATTGTGCTGTTCAGTTTTATTTGACAGTGCAGGATGGCATCAGCATGTATTGGAGGTAACATCTGAGCTGTGGCTGCTCTCTTGGGACTGCTGTACTACTTTACCTCCTTGCCATCATAAATGGATGTTTCTGTCATTCCCTAAGATTTCCTCCTGGGTTAGGCATCTTTCTTTAATTATTAATCAAAAGCAATGTAACAATCATTGCAAACAAATGTATCACTGTACTGAAGCAAGTATGTTAGATGGGATGTTAGTACTATTAGTGGAACAGGGTTTGGATGTAAAGGTTGTGATCTTGTCTTTTGCACATCTGCTTGATACATAAATTATTATGCTCATCTGAGTATTGTATTTCCCTGCTGCAAAAAGAGAAAAATGCAGTAGCCTGGCTTTTTCTGCAGCCTGCAAACTGAACAAAGGCCAAGTGACTTATGCAAAGCCATTCCTGAAATCTGTGACATAGCTGGGACAAAAATGTCCCGAGTTTGAATGCAACCATATGCTTACCACAGGGAAAAAAGAGAGCATGGCTACAGATAGGCAAAATCCCATTGCTTTTGTTTGAGTTGAGGCTGGTTTCTGAACTCCTATTGTCTGGGCAGCTGAGACTAGTGGATGAACTTCGTGTGACCAGAGTTTTCACCAATGTTCCACTTGCAACAGTCAGGCTTCCAGAAAGAAATCTCCATTTAATATTTCTTGTTTTTCTAGGCACAAATCAGTGTGTCACTGCTTGGTTCCCAGTTTGCATTCACTCACATAGGTCTCACTTCAGGCATGGGACCCGTGGCAGTACCTGGGGAGCGTCTGCTGTGAATTAAATACCTCTTGCTGGAGGCTGCACAACTTCCCACTGCCTGCTCCCCTTCCAGCTTGCCAATTCAGCCACAGGAGATGGGGTTTCATCACTAAAAACTGCTACTCATTGTCTCAGAAAAAGAACATCAATATAAAGGATTTGCACAGAAACAAAGCAAAGGCTTCATTCGGTTTCCATTCACAGCAGCAGCTCAATCCTGCTGCTGAATGTGCAGATGTACAAAGCTGGGGCTCTACCTAATAAAACATGTGTGATCAAATCTGAACTGCTTGTCTCTCCTTGAGACATTCATTTAATACATAAATTTAATATACTTTTCTTTGATAAAACTCTTATTAGGTGTTGAAGACATTGCCATCTTAAATATCAGACTAAGGATATTTATTGACTCCTGCAAATCAGTAGTTCTACTGAAGATATTAAGTTCCAAAATAAATTATCCGTATTTCATTGTGTGCTGTATGTAAGGGTACAATACATTGCATTATAGAATTTAATTTTTTTTTATTCTTGAATTTCTTACAGGTATCAGTCTTAATTCAAGTGAAGTCAGGCCGTCTATTTTAATATTAGCATAGCTGTAAAAACTGCCAAAAGGAACTGCCAGCTTATGAACATTCATTTCCATTTGTGTTCACTCAAGTCTTCAGAAAAGTTCTATCTCCTTCAACAAGCTTTTTTCTATTATAATAATAATATAATATAAATATCTGCATTTATTAAAAATGCAGTTTTGCAGCCCAGAGTCACCCTTGTAGGGGCACTGAATGCTGGCCCTTATTGCTGGAAAATAAAAATTTTCTCCTTCTCCTGTTAACCTCATATTGACTTTATAGGAAGCAGAGGGCAAACCTTCCAGAGCAGCTGAGAACTGCTGTGTACGCCACTCATAATGAAACTTTTGTGAATTCCTGCTTAGGCTGATTTGAAAAATGCACACTGAAAAGTGAGAATGATATCAAATTCTGGGTTTTTACTCCTAGAAAAAAGAAATCCAAACAGTGAGCTGTACTATTTTAATGAAACTGTTTTAATCTACCTGTCTTAAAAACATTTTCTTCCTTTAATCCTGCTGCACTCTGGATATGATCACTACATAGTAATGAGGAAGAGGTCAAGGTTCCAGTTTTGCATTTCTTTCTAAGTATCATTTACAGGATTCAGCCTCTGTACTTTTAAAAATGCTTGACCCCAGCCTGGCTTCCACTCTTCTTGCAGGCCTTAACCTCACCTGCCTATACAAGTCTTGGCAATCAGGGGATGTTTTTAAGGCTTTAGGAAGCCACAGACAATTAAATAGATATTTAAACAAATAAAAAAGTGATGTTTGCTTGTAAGCTTATGCCAGCTCAATTTCCTTGCTTTTATCTTACTATAAATACTATCACTATGTGATAATCATGTGAGAATTACAGCAATTTCTGAGTAATTTGAGGTTATCTGTAAAAGAATGCATGTTGTGAAGTTCTTCTAAATTATTAGCTAGATCCATCTTTAATATACATTCTATATAATATAAATTAGTGTCATTCCAAAGGATTTTTAACTGCAAAAAGAATTACCAATTGAATGTTTGAATATTTTATTGATGGTTAAAAATTATAAAATCTTCCATGAGTTCATGGAAATAGATGTTTTTGTGTATAACATGGCATTGTTATCCTGCTTTTTAAAATGCCTAGGTTGTGGGTGCTCCTTCTATTTCAATGAATAGAGTAGTGACCGGTTTTGGGTGTAAAAAACAAGAAATGTGTGATCTACCACAATTAGGTCCATGCAAACAGTCAGCATCCAAATTACAGGGGCTCTTAATAGGTTCTTCAAGTCTCAGATTCACAAGCATGTTCCTGTCTGAGCTCATCAAAATATTTGCAGAAAACTACACTGCAATTTAGTTGCCTTGTGGGTTTTTAATGGAATATTTGGAAAGATGGATGCCATGTAGATCAGAGATTGTTCTTGCAGAAGTTATTAATCTCTGAGAATAATTTCTCCACAACATCGAAATACCTGGGGTGTAGTGGGAGAAGTGGTTTAGTTGTGGAGGAAGAATAGTTCAGGAAGCTGCTGATAGGAAGAGAATTGGGGCAGGTGAAAATATTCCTCCCAAATTCTGGGATTCACCTTTGCCTTTGCTGTGGGTGGACGATGGTGAGGGAGATTCCCTGCCTGGGAGTGAAACTGAATTTAAACCTCAGCTTGCATGCTGAGAACCCAAAGAATTGCAGAATGTGTCCCTTTACTCTGAAAAAGAGAAAAGGAACACGAGCAGTCTTGGACTCTATGTAAATTGTTTCATTGTACCTGCTAAATATAACATGAAAAACTTGAGACTTGTAAAATGTCACCTGCTCTTATCGAGCTTTGAAGAGATTACCTCTTAACAGAAGTTTCATTTTCATTTTCTCCAACACTTACTGAAGTGAACGAGGGCCGTGACTCCTTTCTTTCCTAATCCTAGCCAGCAACTTGCTTTTCTCTGTGTTTTATGTCATTCCATATGACATTGCATCAAGGCAATTCAGTGCTGCATGCGGTTGAACCAAAAGCAATTTAAGTCAAAAAATGGACAAATATGGATGTCATTTATAAAGCTTGTTCAAAGGTCTCTGGCACAGCTCAAAGCTGAACACTTTGGAGGTGCAGCAAGGTTTTCCTCCACTTATTTCTGAAGCCAAATTGTGGGGGTTTAATAGAGGTCTGCTGAGTGAGTAGCACACAACACTTTTTACTTAGAACAATCCTTTCATAATCTGAAAGTGGTTTTGTTTTTTTATTATTTATGGAAACTTTTTAGAAGAAAAGTATAGGACCCATTATAAAAACAAGTGTAGCAGTGTCAGTGGAGCAGCTTTGCAGACTAAACCCCAAACATCTTGTTGTACAGTTTGTTAAAATCTAAAATCTTGTCCAGTGTAGAAAGTTGAAATATGATGAGGAAATAAAAGACGGGAGTTTTGATGGCTTCCCTGTTTTCACACCCATTTTAGTTATATCCTGAATGCTTACAGTTTGTAAATAAATTTATTACAATTAATTATTATATGTTTCCTGTATTTCCAAAAAATACATTTGTCAGATATATTGCTGTTGGTAAAAATGGGTTTAAGTATTCTTGTCAGTAGGTTTGGCTGATTAATTAAGGAACTTATTTTAATAGCAGAATAACATCATCATAGCTTCTTGAAGCAATTAAAGTAATGAATTACTTGCATTCCCTTACATTTTATCTTCATTCTCTATCTTTTGCTACACTCTTTTCCAAATAGTAAATATATTCAGTAATTATATCTGATAACATGTAAGTACTTTATATTAGATAGTGAGATATATAATGCAGATAAAAATAGCCTAGATTACATCTAGTGTATATTACATTTATTTTATAAATGTGATGCCTGATTGCTGCATGTTTCAAAAGAATTCTGAAAGTTTGATAAACTGATAGGCACTTTATACAGAGGATTTTATTTCACACACCTCCTTAGCTCTTGCAGTTACTTGTGGAACAGAACATGGTTTAAGAGTGCACGGCAGCAGAGCTAAACACTAAGGGAAAGATGGGAGCATATCCAGTTCAAACTGCCTCTGGTATTTAAGGCACAGCCACTGTTAAATATTTTAATAACAGAACCCAATAATATTTGTGGAGTGCCATATCCTTAAAAAACCCTAAAATCAGCCTGCTGCTGTAGTATTTAAGACTTTATCCCACATACTGAAACAGACTGTAAATATTAATTGAAATACTACTACAGAATTGTTGCTATTTTCAGATGCTCTTGAGATTAAAGCAAAGGTATCTAAAAAATGCTGCTGCCCTTAAGCAGCAGCTTCACCTGCAGCTTGCCAGGGTGGCTGTACCAAGGGCAAGAGGCTTGGGGTGCCTCTGGGGAGCGTGGGGAATGCACCCTGAGAGATGCATTTCTGTGCTCTCCCACTGAAGCCTCTGGGTGTGGGGCTGGTTTGGGGGGCAGAAGGATGGGACAGTGACTCTGGGTTCTCACATCCTGCTGGTGCCCCAAGGGCTGAGCCCAAGGGCTGACCCCAGTGACTCCCCAGGGGCTCATGGCATCCTCTGTGCCCTGGGTTTCTGTCCCCTCCAAAGGCTGCATTTGGCAGAGCCACTTTTTCCTGGGTTTGACCTGCAGGATGGAACTTGATTTGGAGAGCTCTCCAAAGTGGCAGAAAAGGAGTCCCTGGCAGGCTGGGAGCACAGTCTAAAAGGACAATTCTGCCTTGCTGTTGAACCAGCATCACCCCTCAGGGCTGAGTGCAGCTGACCTCAGCCTTGTCTTTCCAGGGAGTTTTGGAGGGCAAAGCCCAGTGAAAGGCTACATGCCACATTATTAATTTCTACTTTGGTGAAGTATTCCTCAGCACTGAACAAACATTACAAGTAACGCATCTATTTAATGGAGTGTATTATTTTATTATAGCTGGTTGCTATAATGGGCAGTTAAAGCATGATAAACAAAAGCAGCAGAAGTGTGATGTAGTAGATGATCAGATCTCTTTTCCTTATATCTGTTTTGTCAACTTGCGTTCATCTCCTCTCTGTTTTCTTTGGTGGGCAGTCATCAAGGCGTGAAATAGCTGCCTTCCCACGTTACCAAGCCATGTAAATTTTGCTTTGGGAATGAGCTTATTGCAGGCAGCATTCCTAACCATGGTGCCTGAGCACCACTTGCGTAGGGAGGAGCACACAGAGAAAATGTTTGAATTCTTAGAGAAGGTGTAATTAAAGTCATTCTCTAATCTGTGGCGTGGATGAAGTTTAGCATATGAAATAATGATAAAAGGTCATAAATATGTTAGAAAGTTAGCATATCAAAGTAATTGAGGAAAAAAATGGTGACACTCAGATTGTTGATGCAAATGAGCATATCATTAAATGATGCTATGAACAAAAAGACTGGAAAAATGCCTCTAAAACATGTATTTTTCTATTGCCAAGACCAAAATGCCTTTTTTTTTTTTATGTTAAGGTTTAGTAGTCTTCCTGTGTTTTGTCTGGTTGTATAGGTTGACCATAATTTTTTTTTTCATTTCAAGACCTGTATCCTATTGATGTTATTGCTGTCCACTACACTCCTTCCTAATGGCAGAGTAACACTGAAAGCATAATTGCATTTCCTAATTATGTGTAATTAAGCAAAACCCAGATGATATATTCAGTGAGCTCTTGGTATAGCCAAGGGTCAAGGACTTCTGGAATTTTGTAGCATTTCTCTAAATAAGCACATTATACTGTTAAAGCCAAGATACAGTTTTGTGCAGTCTGTTCTGTAAACCTGCTTAACAGCTAAAATTTATAGTATTCATTTATTTAGCTGAGTAAGGATATAGTTGAGATTTTCCCCCCTCCCGTTTTTTAGATTTGTCGTACTTAACCCAGGAAAAGGACTTTAAACTCAGCACCATAATGTTCTGCATGCTGACAAGCTAAGTGATATTTATTTTTTCAAACCTTAATCCTTTTGAAACATGGAGAAATAAATACATCCTCTTATCTAGCATATGCCTGAGACTGGAAATAAATTCTTATTTCCTTGTAGTCCTGTACCAATGGTCTACAATGAATAATTTGGGCAGTCTCACTGAATATAATAGGAAGAGCTTCTCTATTACCAGTGATAATTATAAGGCTCATAATGGGAAACCTCCAAAGCCCTACCATCAATCAAGGAAAATAAACAATGGAAAATGATAGGTATATAGAAGTGAAAATTGCAAAACCACACATGAAAATGCGGTATTTTCTGCAAGGTTATAAATCACGGGGGAGTCATAATTTTAAAAGTAATTAATATTCTCAGATTAAAACGTAACTTTTTAAGGAGTTTAGCAGACATTTTTAGAATCAGAAGCTGGATGAGTCAGAGCGTTAGTAATGGGATTAAGGAGACTTTCACTTCTAGATCATTAGGTCAAATATGACCCAAATCCACAGTGCCTGAGAGTTATCATTTCACAGCTGTGCAGTGGCCTTTGTAAAAAGATTTGTTGGTTTTGGTCTAGACCACAGCAGGAAGGGTCTGCAGCCCAAAACCAGCTGCTCTGTGAGCGGTTTTATTCTCAGCAAAAACAAAAGAAGTTGGCCTCCATCATCTCAAAACTTGCAATTTGGAGTATTAGAGCATCATTAAAAATCCTATGACATGAATCCTTCCAGTTGCAGAAGCCAAGAACAAAATGGCCTTTGTGATGGAGCTCCCTGGAAGTGATTTC
This sequence comes from Geospiza fortis, assembly GCF_000277835.1. Classification (NCBI taxonomy): domain Eukaryota; kingdom Metazoa; phylum Chordata; class Aves; order Passeriformes; family Thraupidae; genus Geospiza; species Geospiza fortis. The sequence goes on from NW_005054343.1 coordinate 4,840,230, forward strand.
TCCAGGCAGGGATGCAGATGAATGTTGTTTACTGGAATTTTTTCCTCCCTTTGTGTCATGAATGCTTTTATTGGAAACCTAAGACAAAAAGGAGGCAAAGGCTTCCCACATGACTCAAAAAATAGATTTGAGTGATGACACCAAGGTCCAGTTCCATCAGTTTAGCCATCTACACCATTTTGTTGGTAAAATTCTTGCTGAAGATTTGTAAATGAATGATAAGCTAGTTTTGCTATTGGAGGTAAAAGAAGTAGGGACCCACCAAGTGTAAAATATTAGTATCAAAATGTTGAAAACCCTAGTTTTTGGGTGCTCAGGGGTCGCACTAACATGTGCTTTCTTACATTTCCTTGTGACCAGTGCCGTTGCCTCACCTCCCTTTGGACTGTGGATTATTTACCCCTCTTCAGTCCAGGACACTTACAGAGATGCTGACTTGCAGTTTTCCATTCCTTTCTTCCTTTTTCCTGGCCAAAGCAAACTCAGTTCCTTCCTTTCTTTCCCCGCTTCCTTCTTGTCCCCTGTGGCCCCCAACCCACTCTCCAGACACAATCATTTTTGGCAGAGCTTGTATTGTGAAAATACTGGAGGACCAAGGAAATGTCTATTGCTCTAGTTACAATGTGGTCACCACCAGTGGTTTATTCTATGACTAAATCAGTCAGTGCCTGGAGGATTCAATTCTTTAAATCCTTTGTCCTGTTTTGGGATTCCTCCATGTTCTTTTCCATACATCTGATTGAAGGCGAGGCTCTTCTTCACATGATTTCCATCAAACCCAAATGTATTTTTGACAGTAGAGAAGCCTGTCTACGGTCTGGATGAAGTTATTTGTAATGTTGTTTATTCATGCATGCACAATATTAAGTGTTTCCCAGAAATATTTGTTCCTGTGCTGGAAGGTTAAAAGGGGCAAAGACCAGTGAATCATTGTAACCTGGTGCAGCTCTAGCAATGCAGTTTGCTGCAGGGCTTTGTTTCCTGTTGTGAATTTCATTTACTAGGTACCCATGGCACAAAGCTTTATTAATTGCATGGAGAAATGACACAACTATTATTCCCAGTAACAAATGAGTCACTAAGTTTGCAACAGCAAATGGAAGATAAATGCATGTGTGTGAGATCTGAAATAGTTATAGGAGCTCTTCCTAAAAATACATTTCAACTGATTTACAGCATTCTTGAGTAGTTTAATGTGCTGTACTGTGGGTGATATATTCAGATTTTCAGAGTCCTGATGCATTTCTGAAAAGAATGTCCAGTGTTGTTGTAAGGATTAAATGTCCCACGGGGAATGAAGGCACCAGAGAATGGAGGACAATGAAACATTAGATGTAAAAACAAACAGATGTAGCATAATAAGTAAAAGGTCAATATGTGCTGAGGACCAGCATCTGTAAAATCAGAATGGAAATTTCAAATAGTCAGAGGCCTGTAGGGCAGCAGAGCTCCCTCCAGTCCCTCCCAGACACAGGAGCCATCAGACAGCCCGTGCTGAGCATGGGCTGAGTGAAAGAGCAGTTCCCCTTGATATTTTTACTTGCTTATTAAAAAATTCATATGGTTAATATTTAAGTTTCAGAAACCTGTGGCCAACAAGAGAAAGTTCTTCTAAATGACCCCATTTGTGCTAATGTAACAATCTAATGAAAACTTTAGTGCTTATCTTTGCATAATTTCCATTCCTTTTTGCTGTTCTGATTATTAAAATTGCTCATTTAAGGACTGTCTTTTGTTTTGTTTGATTTCAGCATTCCCTTTGGTAAGAATTGCAAAAATTGTGAGGAAGTGGATTTAATAGACACGGTCTCAGAAATGGTTAGTTAAATGGTGCTGCAAATACTCTCAATTTTTCCCTTTGTTCTTCTACATATGTTTAAAGATATTTCTGTTAATTTACAATTTGAAAGGTGGGTGAGAAGCAGAGAGTTTGAAAAATAGATTACTGTCTTCATTAATACAGGTTTGACCTACAAAGTCTTCACGTACTTAATGATTAAAAACCAAAGTACTAAATAATAAATTATAAGAATTTATAGGAGTCATCATCTTGAAATTAGCTTACTGAATGTTCTTATCATAATAAATCTGAGTGGGTGTCTAATTTAGTGTTAGCTGACTAAAATTATATGTTGCAGTCAGATAAAAAAAAAACCCAAAAAACTTTTGTTTCAAGACAAATGATATGAATTTAATCAGAAGTAACCTGAAAGGCTACCATATTTTGTTGTGTCTACTTTGTAGAAACTTTGGCAAAACTGATAGTGGTAGAATGAAGATCGATTTCAATTTGTGAATCTGGCAGACAATAAAATTTCCTGTAGCAATTCAGAGATGTTTATGATAACGCTTCCCTCACTGCTCCAGCCAGTCAAAAACCCAGGGAACAAATGACAAAATATCTGCTCTGTCCCTTATTCAATCTCAGCACAGCAGAATCGTTTGCCAAGATCTTTTTATATGATTGTAGAACAATCTCTCTCTTCCCTCTTTATCTCTCACTGTTATAAGAGATGTTTCTCAATTCAGTTTGAATGTATTTCTCTTTTCACATGAATATGAAATGTCACATAGAGACTGGAATGTTTTCAGAGCTGATGAGCTGCTTCTAAAATTCAGCTGCTGGGAATCCTTGAAGGAAAAGAAAGAAAACCAAACATTAATTTAGGAAACATATTAAAAAGCAGTCCCAATCAATATTTTGTTTCAATGCAAGCAGTAAAAGGAATCCTGAGCCCTTCCTCAGGACAGTCATTCTGAGCCAAAACAAGTGGGTCTGGCCAGTGTGGAGCCAGCCTGTAGAGAGCCTGTGCTGCTGAGGCTTCACCGAGCCAAGGACTGGAGCCCCACTTTGTAAAATGTGCTCAAACCCCAGCAAAACACCTTTGCAAAGGAAATTTCTCTCTGCAGTTTATAAAGAGCAGCCAGAGCTGCAGATAGCAGTCAGGTTCTGCTTCATTCTTTCACTTTGCCTCAGTCCCTCACCCTAATTAATTAGAGGGAAATTTGCCTTCCAGAGAAGAAGAAAATACCTCTGGGACTTTCATCAGGAAGTCACAGCTCTTGTGTTTAAAAGGGAAAATTGTTGTTGTTGTTTCAAGTGTTAGAATTTTAAAATGTGATTTACCAGTACTTAATTTTTATCATTAGTGCCAATTCTGCAGCGCTAAATGCTGTTGATAATATTTAAGTTTCTTTATGTAAACATAATTTTTGATTGCAGATTCCTAATCAGAACTAGAAAACCCATGTGCCTCAATCATTTTTCCCAAAGAGCTCCTGGAGATCAGATTCATCTCTGAAAATGCTGATTAGTCAGGTTTCATTACATCCTTTCTGAGTATTCAAATGTGGAAAAAAGGCAAAACAAAGATGGGAGTATAAAAATTAGATGCATTATCAAATTAAAAGAGCTTATATCTCTCATTTTCTAAAAAGCCTGTACCTTGGCAAATGTCCTGGTGTTGGACTCAGTGTGATCCCAATATCAGGCTCTTTTCCAGTTCTACCCACCACAGATGCCCTAAAACAGAGAACAGTTCAGGTAATTAACATGTAACACTGTAATCATTGTTAAATTGGAAAAGAGGATGCCTGTGAAATAATTCTTATTTGTCTAATCATTAACAGTCTGATCCAAACTCCCATTGTTTTTTAGGAGTGAAGATGAGCCCCATTTTCCATCTTAATTTTATTTTCTGCCTTTTACAGCATGAGCAGTGGTATTTCATTGTATAATGCAGTGCAAAAAGTGAGAAGTGCTGAGAGCACAACTTGGGAAGTCAGTCTCCACAGCTGTCAAATACACATTCCAGGGCCCTTGGAGCCATGGGATAACTTAGAATATTAAAAAAAAGAGTAGGTGTGACACTTCTCAATACAGTATTAGGTCAAAGGTTGGACTTGATCACCCTTGGAGGTCTTTTCCAGCCTTAATGATTCTGTGATTCTGTGGCTGTTTTGTGCTCTGCTCTTTCCTTTGTGCCTGTGCAGGTTTAACCAGAGTTTGTGGAGATGTTTCAGTGAGCAGTGAAAGATAAGCCAAACACCAGGACAGAGCTATTTTCACGTTCTGTGAAAGAACACTCGTTTTATAAGAGCTCTGGGGTTTGTAATGGGAGAGCTGTAATGCACTGATATTTTTTTAACACTTATTTTCAAGTATCATTAGCATTACTAATGTGTGTGTTACTTTTAAAGGCTTGACTCAGCGGTTTGCACGTGTTCCAGATTTCTGGCTGCTGATGTGCAGCTGTGCTGCTGTGTAACAATGCAAGGTCATTTTTATGTCACACATGTAGAAATAGCAGAAATTGGATTCACTCTGGATTAACATAAAGTCCCCTTAAGATTTCAGTGGAAAAAAACAAACAAACCTCAGCATGATCCATTAACATCAGGATTCAGGGGATAACCTCCAGCATGGCTCTAGAAACACAAGATTACAGACCATGGTCACTGGGAACTCTCTGCACTTGGATGCCATAACCATTTCTCCCTGTCTTAATTATTTGGCTATTTAATTATTTTATTTTTATTATTACATTAATTATTATTGTATTAAATAAATTATTATTATATTAATTTATTATTTTTAGTTATTTAAGGCAAAGGGACGGATAATTTGGTTTTTTTTCTACTTCATTTTAATAGATCATGGTTTTAAGATAAAACTGGACACAGATGCCTCTGTGTGATACATGCAAAGATACAGGCAGGGAAAAGGAAACAACATTTGGCAGTATCAAATCGCTTTGTAATGAAGTGGTGCTTGCTCACCTTCTCCCTGCAACTTGTTGAAGTTTACATTTCCATGTAACATTATGTATTGCATAATTTTTCTTAGGATTCAGCCAGCCTGCTAAGAAAACTTTGAGAAAGGAGAAAATGTGCATTTCCCAAATACACTATACTTTGTACCCAGGTCTGCAGTGCAAACCAGCAAATAATTTTATGAAATAAGAGAAATTATGTTTTTTAAATCTTTAAAAGAAATGAATGTGTGAGCAGATAAAATAGGGCAGGGAAGAGCCATTGGGTTTCCAATTTAATAAAGGCTTGTGGTTCAAAAATACAAACACACAGCCCGGTGGCCAAGAAGCTTGTTGTTATGTTGGGATTTTTTTTTTTCCACATGAGTGATATTCTTCAGTCCTGCAAGTTAGTAAAACCAGGACCACTTGCCATAGCTATAAGCTATCAATAAAAATTAATGTACCAGAGGGAATTGAAAGGAAAAAAATGTACTTAAGTGTTCAGGGCCATCGAGCCACCCATGCATCCTCTGCGAGTGTGTTCCGGCAGTGGAGCTGTTATTGTTGCCATGGGCTGCCATTTAATGTTATTTTCCTAAGTAAATGCTTCTGTGCTCTGATCAAGGACATTGGCAGTAAACCAAGACACAATCTTCAGAAAAATATGGTGCTGAATGGTATTGAATACTGTTCAACCAGACCTGGTATCAGAGGGTAACTAAAGCCTCTCTTTTTTGAAAGTCAGTTCAAACACAGGTTTAAAATCCTTTCAAGAAGGGAAGAGTTCTCTTTTTCTCTTTTTCTTTTTTTTTTTTTTTTTGGTTTTTGAAAGATTTTTCTTTTAAGAATGACAAGAGGAATTAGAAATGAAAAAAAGAGGACTGGGGTATATCCACTCTAAGGTGATTTTAACTGAGGAGAGTGGGGAGATCAACAGCAAAACCAAAATCCCCAAAGAAATATATTTCTGGGATAGGTTTTTGTGTTTGTCTTCTTTTCCAAGTGGGTGTTTGTTGTTAAACTGAGGGGCTCCCCTGTTAACTACATCTCCATAGCGCTTTTTTCTGTGGAAGATAGTTTTGGCTCTGTATCCTGCTCTGGATGCTGGTGGCAATGGTGTAGTTCTGTGTAAAAGGAAGGGACAAGAGGTCACCCCCAGGATGGCTGTGTTGAACTAAAGGAGGCTCCACTGAGGAAGACTAGCATGGATAGCATTATCTGATTTTTTTTTCCCTTTGGCTAAAATGGTAACTGTACTGTATTTGTCAATCAAGAGAGTGCATTTTGAACAAGGAGTGTTGCTGCCTTGACCCCTGCAACAGCTGAACCCACATTTGCTAAAAGAAAAGAGAAAAAAAAAAGATCTGGAAGGGGTTTTCATTTGCAATGATCTGTGTGCAGAGCTGTAAAAATTGCATAAGAAAGGCAAGATGGAAGTCATCCCCCAGGTCAATGTTGCCATCAGTCCACAATGTCCATTCCTTCCTCAGGATGATTATTGTATTGAATGTTACATTTGATTCATTTGTATTCATTTGCAGGCATTAAACCTACATTTATTCCAATAAAGTAATGAAGGACAGGGTCTGTGCCCCAGGGGCCTGAAATCATCATTTTGGGTATGGGACACTCTGTGGTTGCAGCAGAGAATCCTTTGGGGTATGTGGTGAAGAAAAATGGAATTTTGCATCATTTTGCTATCTATGCTAGTCTTTTCCTGTAGGAAGGGTCTGTCCTAGGGAAGCCCTGTGCTTTTTTGCTGCTATTCCTGGAGGGATTTCTTTTTTAAATCAAACTTAGTTAGCCCAGAACTTGGTGAAAAAGAAAAGGAGGATATTACAAACCATGAGACTGACCTGGCTTTTTTGTATGTATTATTGATAAAATATAGACAACCATGCTTATTTATAAATCTTCAGGGCAAAAGAAGTTGTTTGAGCCATTCTTCAGGTTTATTCAGCATGTTTTGATTCTCACCCACCTTTCAATCCAGTCCTTTCCATTTTCTTTTGGTGAAGCATTTCATGTGTGGCAGTTTTTCAGAAAAAAATGCTATACAGGGATAGATCAAATTTCAAACCATCTTGCTCTAAGAAATGGGATGAGCAGAAGGCCATGGAAAGAGACAGCAAAGAGGGAAGAATTTTTCCCAAACCCCAAAATCTCCCAGCCTCTAATGCTTAACATTATTCCATTAAGTTTTGCCTTGTAAACTTTTAGCATCCACAGTGTCTTGTGGTAGGGATTTAACACCTAACTTTATATTGCATGAAAAATTCAGACTTCTTTGACTTGTTTTGAGCTTGGAAGCTGCCTCCAGCTCCTGTCTGAGCGAGGCTGTCTGTCCCTGTTCCCCCTCTCCAAGCTGCTCACAGTCCTGAGGCCACAACCACATCCCTGCTCAGCTGCCCTGTGAGGAAGAAGATGCAGAAGTTTATTGTGTACAGAAGTTATTCCATAGCAATAATAATTTCTTTAGCCTTTCTCTGCAGCTCTCCACTGCTGGGATAGTTTTTTAAGGTGAAGGTACCAAAACTTCTCACACCGTCCAAGCTGCAGACAATCTTCAATTTATACACTGGAAAATTTGTGTCTTTTATTTTATTCTCTACTTCTTTCCTAATAAATCTCAGTTTCCAATCTCATTTTTGATTGCAATGAATGTTGAGCTGATGTTCTCATATCATTGTGATACATCCCCAAGATCTTGCTCTTGCATTCTAAGTTTGGTACAGACGTATGATGTTGCATTTTTTTCCCATGTGCATCATTCATCTACTTTTAATTTCACCTGCCATTTTGTTGCCTGGTTGCTGAACATCATAAGATCTTTCTGCAAATCTTCCCAGTCAGCTTTCATCCTTGATAGTGTGAATAACTACTCCTTTTTCCAGTATTGGTGAGGAAAGAGGGGAAAAAAGTGGAAAGACTTTTCCACTGCAGATGATGCTGCATGGACACAAATTGTTTAGAGTGAAATCCAGTGATCCCCACTAGAGGCAACGTGATTAATGGAACTGAAACCTCAAAAATGGTCTTGCAACTACATTTTTAATGCATAATATTTGCGTGAGTTTGACATTCAGCAAAATGCTTTCTCTCATGCCTGGTTTGAAGTTAAAGATATAAATGGAATGGCCTAGATTTTATTTATGCATCTAAAGTTGTTAAGGAGGTAAAGGAGAACGCGGAGATAGGCAGGCCAGGTTTCATATCTCCAAAGCACAGTCCCAGCATTCACAGAAACTTCCCCCCTGTTGATTGAATCATTCCAAGTTGGGCTGATTTTGGTAGCTAGGAATTTTATATATTTTCATAGAATAAGCAGATGTTTGTTTTATTGTCCAAGGGAGAGGTCATAATGTCTGCAGTGTGATCTTGGAGAGATCAGCATAAAAATGTGTCTCTGTCATGCACACACACACATAAATACACACATTGCTGGCAATGGATTTCCTAGGACCAATTTTAGCTAATGTTGCAGATTGTGAATAATTGAAAAATGTAGTGGAAATGCTTAATCTGAATTTTGTGTGAGCAATAGCTAATGAATATTTGGGAGAGTTTCTGAACTGTCGCTTAAAGGCCCACCATGCTGCTCTGTGCACTAAAAAGGACCTGCAGACAGCTTGTACTGAAATTTTGAAAATCCTGGGGAGAAAGAAGTTTAAACAAAAGCTTTTCCAACTCTTTGAGTTCCACAGTGTAGAATTAAGTTAATAAATAAGAGCTTAATATTGATGAAAAGTAAATGTACATCAGTATTCTGAAATCTCAGCATTCTGTGGCACTAGGAACTCTGTCAAATCTGATGTCTTCTAAAACTGTCCATCAAAGATCAAGTATTGTTTCATTACTTTTTATTCTAAGCAGGAGAAAGTGAAATTGCATTTGAAAAAACCCAAGCAACTCCTTTTTGTCATTTTAAATTGAGCAGGATGGGTGAAGACAACAGGACCAGAATCATCAGGGTTTGTGCCATTTTCAGGATGTGAGGTACATAGTAAATTTTGGGGTTTGTCCTTTTGTACAGTGACAACAAAGATCCTTAGCCAGTCTTTCTAGACTTCTATTATTTCTCTCTATGAGAAAATGTTTTCTTTGCTTATTTCTGATTTAAAGTTCTTTATTTTTCACTTGTCCAATAATTTGTATTGAGTTAATAGTAGCACGACAAATTAACATTACCTGCAAAATATAGGATTTGGGTTTTGCTGATGTGGGTAATTCCCCCTTTCAAACCACTCCTCATTTCTTTTTCTTTTCTCTCTTGATACTCAAATTTAGGTCATTTGTCCGTCCTTATAGCTCTTACCTTTCATACATTAAATTTTATTGCTGGCACTCCAAAAATCCAAATAAATTATGCCATTTGCACTGCTATCATCACCCTCTGTAACCTCAGAAAAGTCAAGGAGAATAGTTAGGCAGTTTTTTTTTTTCCTTTTCTAAATCTCTACCATTTACTTTCTATTATGTTACAAATATGTGTTCCTTTCTACCTTGCCTGTCAGAATGGCTTTCTACTGTTTTCCTTGCTAATGTTGACAAGGTGATTGACTTGCAGATTTCTATAGCAGTTTTAGACCTTAAAAAAAAAAAAAAGAAAAAGAAAGACTGCTGTTATATTCCACAAATTCTGTCTTTTTTAAAAACTGCTTGAACTTCAATTATGATTTGTGGCCTACAGATCTTTGACAAGAATAAATCCTACAGTGTCTAGTCTGACAGACTCAATTTTTGTTTTGAATTGCCTCCTACTTTTCTAGTCGTAGGCACTGTGGTAATTATAGACATAGTCAGTGGATGACAGCCAGGATATTGTTATTGTAGTCTTTGGTTTAGAGAAAGTATTAATTTCATATTTCAGTTGTTTTACATGCTGTCAGGGTATAACCCTTTCCTGGATTCTAGAGTACTGAAAATTAAAAGTACTGGGCAGTTCTGCTTCAATTCTTCAGCCACATCTGTTTTAATTGCTAGGTTTTATTTCTTTTTATTGGTCTGGCACATGTCTGTAGGGGCTTATCCTGCAGAAATTTTTTTAGTATGTACTTATATAATCAATTCTGGTGAAAATCAGCAGTTTGAATTGAATATAGTCAATGAATATTTTTATGTTTGTATTTAAAAAGGGGGGGAAAAGCCTATGGGTGATAGTTCATTATTAGCTTATAAATATAGTATAACTTCCTGCATAATTACAGGTTTTTATAATTTTTATAATGCTTTTTGCTTATTTTCCTTTGGATAATTTTCAAAGTACTATTATTCCCTCAAGAGATCTCTAAGAGGCAGAATTTCTGGCTATTAAAGATTTGCCATCCCACAAGCAGCAGACTGAGAATGCCTCCAGGTTATTTATAACTGGATTTTATCTCAGAAAATTAACTAAAGAAGATAAACCAAAATTCTAGGGGAAAATGCCTTAAACGTCTCATATATTATGCTGTGCTCAAACAGCTATTTTAATTTTAACAGCCTGGCAAGCCCAGTGGAGCTCTTTTTCTGGTTTTGGGCACAAAATAAGATAACACTTTTTGAATTCCTCTAGGAGATCATCTAAGTGCACTTAAAGTGGAGGCATAAAATATGAGTTTACAATGTGATATATTTAAGCTTCACATGTTAGTTTAATTGATTTTCTGTGTTTGCTAGTTCTGAGAGCCCCAGAACTCCTAATTTGCCCTTTAAAAAACCAGTACATTTTCCAAACGTTGCGTTAGCAGGCAAGCTGCTTCGTTCTGCAGAAAGTTTTGTTGTGTTCTGGTTCCTATAACCCTTTCCTGATCAGCAGCACTAAATGTTCTGCCAAGATTTCAGCGAACACATACATTTACATGCCTGCAAAACCCCCTTGGTTTTGGTGGGCCACTCACATGGGTAGAGTTACACATCTGACGTGTGCTCCTAAATCAGGGATGGAGTTCCTTAACTGTGATTTGTGGGTGGAATTTGGGGGAGCAAATGAGGGAAACCAGCCTGCCAAATGCAGAGCACCTCAGCTGGACTGCCTGTGAGAATTTAGGTGTCTGACGTGATTAAGCTTAAAATAACAAACTCGTTTTCTGTCTGACATCCGTTATATTTGAACTAAGGTCTAGCGGGGTGAAAGGTTATTGCAATAATTTATTGTACCTTATAGTACAATCAGTGTTTAAAAAAGAATGGTAGCTGAAAGGCATGTTCTATTCTTACTTCAAGAGAAAAATACTATCAGATTGCAAGGACTAAAATAGTTGCAGTTTCTAAGTATGCCTTGTAAATAAAATTATGAGCAAGGAATTTTCAAGCCGAGTTTCGGAAATGAGTATCAGGTCCTTTTCTCCATGTTTGTAATAATAATGCCTTGCATTTCTGATTATGTCATTGTGATGCACAATTGGGTGACCTTTGCAGTTGACAAAATGATTAACAATTTCCTCTGGCTTTTGCTTTTAATTATTCACCTATGTGAAGTAGAGAATGGACTGTATGAGCTGGGGCACATAACAATGATTGGCTCGTATCAGTGTTACCACATGGCAGAAAGGTCAGAACAGCTGCCTTCAGTGTGCTTAGGCTTAGATAGTACTCTTAAAGAAACTGGCTTTTTATTTATGGAAACGTGTTATGGAATAAAAATTGATGTACATATATGTTACATATAAACATACTATGTGTATATATATATAAATATATGGTATTGATAGGAAGATTTCCATAACATCTTGAAAAATTTTAGTTAAGGAAGAATAAAAGCTCCCCATTCCTATAAGGACATATTTCTACAGCTTCTCCTCCATTACTTTTTCAGGACACAAAAACCAGACTAAACTTTGAATTTCAGCTGAAAATTGCATGAGGAGATTAAGGATCCCATTATCTGCCCATTTAGACTTCTTGTCTTTAATAAGTGAAAGGATGGCTAAAAAAATATGGCACAATCTTCTGCCATATGTATTTTCTTTTCTAAATTATCTAGTCTTATAAATATTTGAATAAGTTTTGCTCAGAATAAACACTTTCCTCTCAGCTTAGCTCTTATGGCTCTTGAGACCATAACAATTAGATAAATTAATATTGATTTGCTAAGAAAATGCTTCTTCATCTGTTAGAATATCTCCTACTTTAGTTTAGAACAAAACTTACAAATTCAAAAGGGTATAGATAGCTTTTGACCATTTTCCTACTGAAAGTTATTCTGGGCAGCACTGCACAAAGTTACTGACCTGTACTTTCTAAATCAGAGATTACATAGAAAAAAGTCCCAAAGGTGCAAGAAAGGGACAGTTAGCTACACATACAGATTAAAACTGAGCTTTAATAGATATAACCTCCAATGTATTTTTTAGAATTCATTAGCAGTGGGGAACTTGGGTGGCTGGAGCAGTGTGATAGATACTACTTGGAGATACCTGCTTACCAGAAACAGGATTCATCGAAATATCAGAAACTTACAAGAATTTCAATTGCTACTAACTTTCCTATTAGAAAGGAAAAGATCTACTTGTTCAAATTACTAATTTTCCTGTGAGATACAAAGAGAAGTTACCCCTTAGGGAGAGATTTGGCAGAACTTTTGCAGTGTGTTGTTCTGTGATCCACCAGGCTCAGGGCTTGGCACAGGCGCTGTCTTAGCTGGGGCAAGTGAACTTTAAGGAAAAGACAAGCAGGGAATGAACAGGACTTCAGCAAATAAAGAAACAAAGATAAGTGTTGTTGGCAGCTTTACATGTACATATCTTTGGGGCTAATTAATATGAATCTCTGCAAATTTATGCCATGCTTTTGTCCCTCAATTCATATACAAATTCTCAGCATCTAGTATGTGCATTTGACTAAGAACTCTCAAACTTCATGGTTTTCCATTTGTCCCTGAAAAAAAAAAAAAAAGAAAAAGAAGAAGATGGAAGTCAGGAAGGAGCCCATAAACCAAAATAAAACTGATATTTCATTTGTGTTTTGCTGATAGATATTGAGTTCTTCCCATAGCCTTGTGCATTAAGGGTTTTGCTGAGTGAGCTAGGACACTGTCTCTTTAAGTGTTTAACAGTAATTGGTTCATGTCCTGATGTTCATTGAAAATCCTAGACATTTCATGGAAAATCTTCTTAATGAGGGAATGAATTTTTCATTCACATTAGAAAGCTCACTCTGACAAACAATTTCTAAATAAAACTTTGGCGACATGACATCCCATATTGGACTTGACAAAGAGGACAGGTGCATTAGAATAAAACTGTATGGCGATCCTTCAAGCTGTCAGCCATGAATATTTTATTTCTTAATGAATCATCTTTGTGAAATGAACTTTCTTGTTGTAGTGTCAGTGCCATTTACAACAAAAAACCTGCTCCTTTTAAAAGGTGAACTCCTTAAAGATGCTGATGCCTGCATAAAATACTTAACCCTAGCCAAGGTATTCAGTAAATTTAATAGTGTATTTTTTTTTCCAAAACTGTTTGAAATGTAGTCTCATACTACCAGGTGTGACTGTCAAACACAACCTTTTGCAGTTGCAATTTTGTTAACAAAGCCATTATTCAAGGTAGATTAGCAATGGGGTTGATCCTTATTAGAAAACAGAGAATACTTGCCTAATTATTGTTTTGATGCTTCCTTTATTTTAATGGTATATTACATTTATTTAGGACTTGTGTGTAATAGTAGATTTATGTAAATGACTTTATATACAAAATTCATTTCTAGCAGAGAAGAGAAGCTTTCACCCCCCTTGTATCCCTGCTCCTTACAATGTGAACAGAATAAATCATAGGCAATCCTGTTGGCATTTTGGGGGTATTTTTTCCCCAAAGGTGTGAAGTCAGTGGTGGTTGCAGTGGCAGTGAAGGGTGTTCAGAGCCTCCTGCAGCTATGACCCCCAGTATCCAGGTATCCCCACACTCTCTTATTTCTTTATTCTAAGAGAATACAAATGTCAGATCAGTTTATTCTTCCTCACAGTTTGTCATAGTAGATTTGAATGTACTGGTTTGCTAACAATTTTACATTCATTGAGTTATTTTAAAAGCATATATGTTTCAGCATTTTCCTTTTGTTCTGCAAAAGCAGCTTGATTTGGATTCTCTGGGGAAAGCTCAATTTTTATTGATATTAAAAATACCCATTTGATTGCAAACCTCAAAGTGGACTAGATTCAATTTAATTTACATAATGGTGTCTTCAGGGACAAAGATTGCGTGTCCTTTGTGGCATTAGTTGGTGGATGTTTGTTTCTAGCATGTGTCAAGTTCAAATTACAGGGTTTGTCATTTTACTTATAGGCTAAATGTTTTGACTCCAGGAGATATGATTATACTCATTGTCTTTGCAGTCCCTGCCCTGTGTCCTTGCTGATACTGGATATATGTGAGGAATTGTCAGCCAGCACCCTGATCTCCATGGAAAGGTTACAGAAATCAGGAATAGATCCCTTTAGTGCTTCTCTTGTAACCTCCTCCTCGTGTTCCAGTTTCTTCCTTTCCATGATGGACTTCTTGTCTATCCTTGTGTTAACTTTCCTTCCAAACATCTGTGCTTATTAAGGAAAACTTAAGGTTCTGCTCTTGTTGAAATCAGTAGCATCCTTTCCACTGCCTTTAGCTGGAGGAAAAAACCTATATTGGAATAAATCTCCTGAGACTCCATTTTCTTGGGTGGAAAAAGCCCATTCTCTATTCACATACCTTGTTTTTATACCATTTTACAGACCTCGTGTGTGACTCCAATTGGTCAGGAGCTTTCTTGCCAATTACTTTATTGGTTAGTAAAAGATTGTTACCCTGTATTAATTGGTCACTGAAACCCCAGTGTGTAAGTGCAGGAAAAGTTGTTTGTGAGAGATAGTTTTCATTTTTCCATCTAACCGTGTAAAAACAGTTTGTACAGGTGCTAGTTGTTTTTCACCCTGGAATAGATTGTTATGTTAATGAACTGCTCACACCAGGATTGCTTTCACATAGGAGCTTGCAAAGTGCTAGCTTCCCTTAGAAGAAATGACAGGCTGGCTACTGATGGAAAAGAGAAGACCTGATTTTATGAAGCCTTTCTTTATGATTTTTCTGTGTTACTGCAACAGGCCTGCATTCAGAAAGGTTTTATTTCCCTTGGCATTGACTTCTCACTGTGTGCTTCCCATGCAGTCACAAACTGTCTGTAGGGTTTGTCAGATCATGGGAAAACCTGGAATTGCTTCACTAGGCTTCACAAGAAGGTGCTCAAACTCCACCCTTGAAGGATCTGTGTTTTGAGATTGCTGTTTATGGATGAAGCCTTCTATGTGCAGGAAGCATTTATCATCAGTAATTAGTGACATCAAAAAGGGGCTGCCTGGGCCAAATGAATTCCACTGAAGTCCCTGAATGGGATGTCTGCAGCAGGCTTTGGAGAGCTGAATGTGCCCTCACATGCTTTGAGGTGGTTTTGCTGCTTTGTTATTGCTTGTGTTCCTGCAGCACCAAAGGACCAAGTCATTTTTGCTTTGTTGAGCACCACAGAAATGCACACCTGGAGTAAAAAGGCAGCTCCTGTTTAGAAGTTCACAGTCCAGGAGTAGGACAGGACACCACCATGCCCTGAGTGGATAGTAGAGCCCAAAGAAACAAGGACACCATGGCAGATAAATCAGGGGAGGCAGCGGGTTTCAACAAGTCCCAACAGCCTAAATATTCCTTTTCTTGGTGTGGAATTTTTGAAGGGGATTTAAGGTTGATGGGGGTAGTTCTGTGGGCATTTGAGGAAGCACTTGCAAAACTTTGAGTCAGCCTGAAAAAGTCCAAGTGTCAACAGTAGGCACTGGAATCTTCCATAGTGGGTGGGAGAAGGGAAGAATCAGTCTCTGCTATGGACTGGTATTAGAGAAGGAGGGGGATCCACTGTGAAGGAATTCCCGCTCTTGGAATGTTATATTGTATTGTATTGGGTGTTAAGAGGGTCTGGGCTGGCCACACTAAGGGTTGCAACTCAGTGGAAAGGCCCTGATCTTCAAAATTCCTATTGATTTAAATGGGAGTTAATGCATGTAACAACTAAGTGATCAAGGGGCACTGATGATAACTCTCTCTTAATCTTCTTTCCCATATCTAATTAAAATCTTAAGAGTTTTTTTAAGCATTCTTGCCTTTCTCTTGAAATTATCAGTCTGTCTTTATCCTTCTTCAGTTTCTAATTTTACTTGCATTTAAATACTCTTTTTCAATGGCCCAGCAAGTACTAATCAAATAAACTTTAAAAGATTGCTCCTGATTAAATTATTTTTTAATAATGAGTTCCTGTTACCAGGGAATACAGAGTTAAAAAGGTGATATCACTAAAATTAATTAGCATGAGACATGCTGGACTGGTAGAAGTGACTGGATCTTAATCAATAGCAATATGATTACACCCATGCAGCAATTATAAATTATTTAAAACAGTACCCCTAGGTTACTGACTAGTTGCCTTTAAATTAAATTCTCTGTCAATAATTGATGCAAAGAATTAATGTGAGAACACCTTCAGTTACTGAAACTTTTTTAAGGTGGCATAAAATATTGAACTGTTGCCTGTCATTAGCAGCCACCCTGTCTCTTTTGCCCAGCATTGTTCTTTACTAAATTGGTCGAGAAGGACCTCCAGAGCATGAAAGATGACTAATGATCCTGATGCTGTGCTCACTCTTCTTCTAAGGACACTGACACTGAGAAATATAAATTTCATGTGCAAGGGGAACTAAAAGCTGATGAGACCTGTAACGCTCCTGGTCCATTCTGCTGCTGAAGCAGTGAAAAAAAAAAAGCTTTTCCTTGGTTTTTAGATTATGTTAGATGAAGAAGATAAAAGGAAAACAGTCTGAAATGTGCTGATGTGTAAGTGGTGTTTAGCAGGCTGTTGATTTGTTAGGAGTGGTAATTTCCTTCCCTAATGCCCAGTCATATAGGAGTTAAAAATTTTCCTTCTGTTCTCTTCCTTAGTATAAATTTTTGTTTTCTGGGGTTTAGTGTTTGGGAGCAGCCTGGATGCACGGGGTGTTAATTCTTTCAAGGAGCAGAAAGAAACTATGATAATTGCAATCTTGGTAACATCAGGGAGGGTGCCAAGCAGGTCTGGTGCATCTGTTGCTGCAATCTCAGTGTGCACAGGGAGGGCATCCACATGTGAGATTTTCATCAAAGTTTGACCCCTTTTTTTACTACTGACCATTATTTCTTGCTCTATAAAACCACTGATGTTTGGGTAAACTAGTAAGCATTTTCTAGATTAAGGCAGCATAATTTAGGACAGTAAGTGTATACTTTGAGAGGCAAAAAGATCTTAAAAATTCTAGAAAATATAGGGATATTTCTGGTGACATAATTATTGTCAAAATCCTGCATTTGAAAATATTATTAAACCTTAAGGTTTAATAAAACCTTAGCTTGACTAAATCAGAATTATTAGGGAGGTATTGACATAAACTCTCAGAAGGCAGGAGGTTCATGGATGGAGCCTGGAGCTGGGAGGGGATGTTTGCTCCTGCTTTTTGGCTTTTGCTTGCTTACCATGGGAAGCTGGCAAAGCTGCACTGACATGTGGACACAGTAAAAATTTTAAAAGACAGTCAGTCTTGTTATCTTTTGCTCTTTCAGTTTGCTCTTTTTTTTTTTAATTTTATTTTGTTTCCAAAATGCACATAATTTACAAATTTATTTTAAATTTGTCCCAAACTTACATATTAGCACTCAAAAAATTACACTTTTGGCAATTTAGTGAATAAAGACACTAAAATGTTCTGTTGTTTGTTACAGCTGTATAAATTGCATGTCAGTGAAGTTTGTTAGTACCAGTAAAGACTTGGTGTATGCCATGAACAAGTACAGATCAGGGATGGGGAAAGTGCTAAGAAAAAAAAGAAATTTTATTTATTTACAGAGTATTTTAATGGTGTAACAGAGATATATTAAATGTTTATGAATTATAAAATAGTACTTCTCATTTTCTAACAAAAAATCCTTTGACAAAGTTTGGGATAAATCGAGTGAATTCAATATTTAAGTCAGCATTTCAGAAAAATAACTCCAAGCCAAACTCCAGGTGTTGCAGACTCCAGGGGAAGATGAAAGGTGCTTTTCACTGTTTGAAACCTTCAGTCCAACACCCTTACCCTGCTTCAGCCCCTCTGCATTGTCTCCATGGGGAAGTGTGAAAGTAACGAGAGTAAAGATGTTATGAAGTCTAGAGATTTATAATTTTATCTCTGGTGGAAATTTACCTCCACTCTGAAATGGAATTTTTAACATAATTGCTAAAGTTTAGGAGCACAGGAGCAGTTTACCAGGGAGTCCCTCATGATAAGCAATTGGACCAAGGACAAACACAGCAGAAAAAAGCAGTGGTCAGGTGGAGAAATCAGGAACTTCCAACCTCTCAATCTTTCCAGATTACTGCATCCCTACACAGCAGTTCTGGTCCATTTCTGTGCCTTGCTTTCCTCATCTGTGAACAGCAAATGATGCAGGGGGTGATGTGAGAGTTATTTAGGGTAGTGGGTAGTGTTTTGGAGCTGGGTAGTGTTTTGGAAGTGTAAGTCTAACTTTGTGACCTTGCCTGTCACTCCTGGATGGAACCTGTAGGACATGGCTCACTGCAATACAGTGTATTTGCCTGTTTTATATTAAATTCTAGCAAAATTTAAATGAAATTTATATAATTGCAGAGAGATTAAATAATGGAGATTTAAACTCTCCATTAACAAAAACTGCAAACAAACCAAAAGATTCCTGGAACCTGCTGTTTGATCACTTCACTGATTTAATCAAATGTTAAATAAATGGAACAACAAGGATCTGATTTGCCTTGTAGTATTTATGATGTTTGATAAGAGTTTGCATTTGAAGACATAAAAAGCTCAGCTACTATTGTGTGCTGACAGAATGTGTTTAGTCAGAGTTTCAGTCTAACTAAGCTGTTCTGTGTGCACAGGAAGACACTGTCTGTGTGTTTATCTCAGTAGCTAAAGTTTCTAATTCATAAAATAACTTCCATCCGTGTTTGTTAAAGTGCATACCAAGCCAACAGACTATTTGACAGAGTGACATCAGCAGCTGATGCACAGTTTCATGTAGCTCAACAGTACCAGGATAAAAGTTTGTGGTCTGTTTGTAGAGCTGCTTATGCTTCTCTTTATCTGCACTTCTCTTTGCTGTTTTATTTCTGTTACAAGTCGAACATCCTGTGTTGGTGTAAAGGCAACGGAGGTTTCTCCTCACTACAGTGCAACTGCACAATCTCCCTACAGAAAAGATCTGACATCTCTACAGTTTAGTGACTTGGAACCTTGTCTTCCCCTGTTCATTTTTACCCTTCAGTCCTTTGGCACTTGCAGAGTGGGAAATTTAACAAATGGTTAGAAATCTTCGGTCGTGCGTTGGCTCTGACTCGTGTGCAGGAGATTTCGCATATATAACTCTTAAGTTGATGAGCAATTGCTCATTTTATGGATTTTTAAGCAAGCATGGAAAATATTTCAGGTTGGATAAAAATTTTGCTCCTGTTTGAAATATGAAAAATTTCACTACTTTCATGCTTTCTTTTTGTATTTTCTTTCACTGCAACACATAAATTGCATTTACTTTGTGAGACTAAAATGACGTTGAACTGGGAAGCCATATTTCAAAACATTAAATAAAAATATATTTGAACAAGAAAATAGAAGCATTAAAGAATAAAAATTAAAAGCCCCATAAATCCCATTTCATCCTTGTCCACTCCTGCTGAGCAAAAGATGACCCCAAAAGAAATGCACCTACTGAAGCAAAACGGCTATTCATTTCACTGATGTGAAAATTTCCCAAGTGGAAAATAAAATCATAGGAGCTGTTTTGGTTTCCTTTTTCCTATTCTTATTTGGCTTCGCCATACCTGGTAGCAGATAATACACGGTTTTGAGGACAACTATCTATAATATAGTTTGGATTAATGTTAAACACAACAATCTGAAAAGTGTCCTTATTTTTTTGCTGAAAAATTGGTTAATGTGTCCAGGACAAGCACTGTGACCAGCTCAGCCATCATGCTTGCACAAGCTACTCAAGTGTTTCTTCTGCCTGACTGATTCTGTGGGAAGATCTGAGGGAGGTGGAGAACGCCATGTTAAAGTGGGATGAAATGAAATTAGAAAACAGAACAAGAAGCCTGATTGAAACTGTGTATGACAAGTGTTGTTTCTGCTTTTAAGAAACTCACGAAATCAACCATTTAGACCGCAAAAAGATCTCCGACTTCCCATGCCAAAGGTGTTTTGCGAAATCGATGACTAAATTTGTCCAGGATTTGTATTTTAATTCTCAGAATGTTCATTGACAATCTGATTAATGGGTTATTTCCGTTTATCATCTATCTTGAGCTAGTTTTACAGAATACAGAGAAAGCACATTGTTCTGAAACGTGGTTATGTGACCAAAACGAAAGCACGCATGAGCTGCACAATCCTACGCCGCGGCTTCAGCCGTGTTCTTCCCGTAACGCTGGGCCTGAGGTGATTTACCAGAACACATCTGCACACATATCACACATATCTCACATATCTCGCATGTACATACGTGAGAACTTGTGTGTGCTCTGCATCGGTGTCATTGCTGCTCACCAAAAAAAAAAAAAAATAAATCAATATGCTTTGCTTGAATTCTTTCCACAATGACCATAAATATTAGATTGGTGCTAATGTGCAATGTCCAGCTTGGAAAACCACATTTCAAGGTCTGATAAATTTGCCAGAGGTAAAAACGGGCTTAAAAGAGATGTAAGTACTACTACTGATAGAAGTAGTAAAAGGCGGCTGTAGAAATACTATTATTATTTTTGATGCATAGTTTTTGAACAAAAATTCAGTTGTGGATTGGTCTGGTAGGTGACCCTTTGTAAAGCTTGAATCTTTAGAGAGAGAGAGCAGTTTGCTGCTACCATTAATATCTTTATTTTCACTGCATCCCTTCATGGAAACAACTAATTATTGCCCTGAGAAGCAGGTGTTGGTGTTCTTCCTTTTCACACAGGGAGAGCGAGTAACAAACAGAGAGCAAAGACTCAACACCAGAGTTTCACTCCTGGTGCTGGTGAGGTACCTGTGTCATGTTTCAAAAGTGTTTCCAAACTCAGAAATGGGGCAAATGTTTCCAGCGGCACTCTGAGGTGCAAGAGTTAAGGGTGTTGAGGACACCAGGTGGTTGGCTTGGGAGGTACAAGGAGTTTATGTCCTGGAGATCCAAGTTGGGAGAACACTCCAGTGGCCATGGCTCCACCAAGATAGTGCAAGGGCTCTCAGGCATTTCTGGGGCAGGGGATGGTCCTCAGGGGGCAGGTGGAGGCTGACTTTGCTCTTCTTGAGGTTTGCAGTGATGCTTTGGGCCACTGGAAAGCTGCAGGTGAAAGGGAAAAGCTTTCCTCCACTTTGTCCTTAGAAGCCTTTCCAAATCGAAGGACTGAAAGCGAGCAGAAGTCCCCTCCACAACGACACTGAGCCAGCCCAGTTTGTTCTGGGTGGGTTTTGCTCTAAACTGCACCTTGTGCAGCCTCAGGAAGTTTATCTTCACACAGGAGGAGCCTCTGATAGATGCAGGGTGATGGGGTCTCCTACAAGATAACACAAATCCCTCCCAGCTTCACTGGAGCTGCTGCTCCTCTCAGCTGACAGCACTAGAACATGGCCCTGCAATGGCCCCTGTTCCCACAGCTGTGCAAACATGCCCAGTGACATTTTCAGTCCAGCCATAGAAAGTGCTGATGGTTTGTACACCCCTGAAATGTGGCAAATGGGCCTGTAGCAAGGGGTGGTCACTGCTAGGAAAAAAAGCAGGAAGGGAAGAAGCAATAGTGTCAATATTTTAAGGAGGATTACAAAATAAGAAGGAAAAAAGATAACAAAACCTTAAAGAATTTTTTGCTATTATTGAAGAACATGGCGAGGAGGAGACACAGTCTCCCTATTCCTGCTCAAGCAAGATGTATGTCTTTAAATTAGCTTGAATTCCTGTGGGTCATCCTGTAAATACTCTTACCTCTCCCTTAGGCAGCTGCAGAGACTTGGGCCTGGTGTCCTTACAGGAAATGACAGACAGGAAAACTGTTTTAGGCCTTTGGGCAGAGGCAAACCTTTAGTTACAAGAGAAAAAAGGGGAAGTTGTCACTGACCTTCTTCTGGGCAGCCCTGCTGGCACAGGGTGTGAAGCCAAGCTGTGTTCCCTGGGGGATGGCCACACTCTCAGGAGGGATCTTTCCAAAGTGGTCTGAGTGTACAGGGACCAAAAGGAGCACTGCAGGGCAGAAAAATGCCATCTGAGCATCATCTTCCTGAGTCCAGCCAGGATGCTTGCAGTGCCAGAAGTGAAGATGTGTTGCTACAATAGAATTGCATCTTCAGAGGGAAAAGCACAGGTTATTTATTCCTACCTGAACCCCCCAGCTCCAAGGTAGTTCACTGCACACAGAGAGAGGAACAGCATGGATTTAGGATGTTCTGTACTCTCCTGGCACTCAGGGAGAGCTGGGACTGGTGGCACCATATGGCCCATTTATAGCCTGGGCCCTGAGAGCTCTGGGGACTGTCAGAGGCCCCATTCCCCACAGGGCTCTGCTCTGAAAATGTGCCCAAAGCCAGCTCAGATGGTGTCCACCAAGTACCAGCAGGCAGGGGCAAAACCCTCAGCGCTGCACTTTTTGCCTTCCCTCTTAATACAGAAAAGAATTGTATTATGCATCGAAAACATGAAAAAAATCTATGTTCATGTTGTAGAGAGCATCAGTGGTGTGGTGTAAGAGGTTTTAAAAAACTCAGTATCTGCTCACAGGATCCTTGGAAAATGGCCACAGACCCTTTTTAGTTTGATATTTTCTGTACTGACACCACTTTTTAAATTAACTGACTTTTTTTTTTTTACTTTTTTTTTCCCCTTGGTGTTCAGCATCTCCAATTTTAAAGTTTAAATAGATCTATACTTTCCCCAAGGACTTATGTGCAAACTAATATTAAGATTAAAATCTTTTATGTTTGTTCTGTAGCTTGAAACAAAAAACTAGTGCATAGTCTGTTTTATCCCACTGGCTCTCTAAGGTTCAGGTATTAACATAAATACAGCCCATTAACACTTGTTCCTCTCTGTCAGGACATAAATTAAGTCTGCAGGTGTTCCATGAAGCTTTACCCTTGGTACTAATTAAGCCTTGATAATTAGGTTTGTTAAATTCAGGCCTTTAAGCTTATATTCCCTCTTTGGGTTGCCAAAATGGGGATTTGCAATATACAGGGCCTTTTTTTGCTGGTTTTCTATTTTTTATTTTATTTTATTTTGTCTTTTTTTAGTTTTGTTTTCAACAAAACTGCAGTAGTAATGAACTCTCCTTTGCTTAGATGGTTAAAGATTCAAAACCTGTGAAGAACTTGGATATCTGCTGATATTTACATCAGAACATTTTCTTTTGCTGGCTTTTTTGGCAGAACACAGTCATTGTAGTGGAAAGTTTCCAGTCCATATGTTAAACACACAGATGCTTCAACTAGATAAATGGTTGCATTTCCAAATGAAATATCATTGAGAAATGTACAAGTGGAGATCTTAAAATGATAATATTAAAAAATACGTTGAAAAACAATTGAAGTTTAATTTAGCGAGCGTATCCCATATAGCAATAAGATTTTCCTTACAGAGGAAGGAGTATAGATAAAAGTTCTTACACCTTTGATTTTTGTCAAGTGTTTTAAAAGGTTCTGTTCCCAGGTCATATGGTCTCAGTGCTAAATAAAAATAATAACTGGAGAAATCTGGTTCAAAGGAATCGTCCTGGGAGGAGGGTTATTTGTAACACATACACAGAACATTAAATAGTCTAATCAAAATGGATTTTCTTGCCAGTTAATCTCTTCTCTTTTGTTTCTCCATAAATATATAGTCCATCAGATCAAATGTTTGATAAATGTCATTTTTCATCTAGAATAAATGAAACCACAACTACAACTCTATTAGAGGCACTTTTCATATTATTCATTGCAATCATGCTAACTTGATGCTAATGCCTTTTATGTTTTTTTTTATCCATGGGATATTAAAAAAATTATTTTTACTCAAAACATTGTTTTTTTAAAGAAATCAAAATTAAATTAATTAATTAATAAATGCCATTAGAGACTTTCACCCCCATTAGATTCTCATCCTTCATTTTATTTAGTGTTTGATTGACCAGAAAGCCACAATTAATCATTTTTGGGTAAGAGCTTTGTTTTGGGTCAGCAAAAGCATTTTATTCAGATGTAGTATGGAAACATGCATGCAGTGTAAGATGCCTAATTTTTTAAAAAATATTGTTATTTTTAATAAGACATTGTTTAAAGTTTGGGAAAAACCATTTGGTTAACTTTCTTGGAAGGATAAAAATTAATTAGTGTGCATATTTGGACCTTGCTGCAAAAAGGATTTAATACAGAATGGCAGGAAATAAGAATTAGGATGTTAAAAGAATATTTTTATGTATCCATTGTGGCATTCAGGTTGTTGCTCCTTGGAATGGTTCAGCTATGAAAGAACCCCGCTGAAGGAGAGAAAAGGCAAAATATATAATGATTATCATTAAAAGGCGTCACTTCTTATTGCAGAAAATACTAATCTCACCTTGTAATTTACAGCATTTCTATATTTATAATGAGAAATAGCATGATACATAGCATATTTCATAGTAACAGTGTCCTAAATACTGAATTAATTGGCAGATTTTTAATGGTGGCCCCATTGAGGCGTATAACGATTGACAAAATACTGTAGGAGAGAGTATACTTGATAGATTCCACTTATTAATAGGTCAAAGTCATTAGGGAGATAATGTATGAGAGGAGCTCCACTCAACCCCTCAATGTTTTGACTTTTTAGAAAAAAGGAAGCCTGTGAGCTGGGCCATTGGAGTCCAAGCCTGTAATAATACGTAGAGTTTTTAAAGTTAATAATGCTTTTGGTTCTGCAGCATTTTCCATGTCAAGGGGGGAGAGGAAGATTTTGGTTTGGATATATAATTATTGCACTGTTTTTAAGGGTTTGACCTCCAGCTGCCAGTTATAAATCTGAAAGTTGTTGGAAGCATAAAATAAATTTCTTCTTGTTTGTGTGCACCGGTTTGGCTTCAACATCCACATTTGTGCTTCTGAAGCTTCCATTGTTAGGGATTCAGGAGGCTTCATGTTTTATTAGGAGGTTGCAATTTCTGCATTTACAGGAAAACGCTGCTTTCCCTTTTTTGTGCTCCCCCCATCCTGCATTCTGATTTGGAAAAACCTCAAAAATAGTCCCAAGACTTTGCTGAGACGTGGCCTGTGCCGGAGTGAGGGACATTAGACATGCACATACCCCCCCTTCTGTACAATAACTGGCCTTTCCTGTTATATTACTGAAAACGTTATTAACGAAGCCAGGAGTCATTGCTGATTAAAACCCTCAAGGACAAAGACATGACAACTTTTTCCTTTGCAGCGAAGTCTCGCACTGTACATTGTGCAGCTCCGTGCGGGAAGGGAGGCTGCTGCAAGGGCTAAAAGGTGGATGGAAAGCTGGGGGTTAAGGCATTTCAAAATGTCAGGCAGCTTGTTATATTGCAGTACATCATTCTGTCCCTGGAGACGGCTGCTGAGGCCTAGGCCAAAGCTATATAGAGAGCAGAAAATTTGACACGAGCTTCCAAATTTTCTCTTTAGCTCTCTTGGGCTGCAACCCATATGCCATGGTTAAACCATCAGGCTTTGCTCCACTGAGACCTTAGGACAAAGCAACTCAGTATTTCCTTTTCAGTGAAAGTGACTGCTTGTTTCCCTAGCAGAAATCTCTTTTCCCACCCACTGTCTTAGAATGAAAATTTTCTTTCCCCCCCCCTCAAGTAAGAGGTTGTTTTGAATTGCATGCCTCTTGTTTTCCTGTTCTTAACTTCTCAACAGGACTAGTGGAATCCAACAGTAGATTTTAATGAATTATAAAAAGATGTTGGTATTTGGATTGTACATTTGCTGTGTTTTTCAGAGGCGTGTAGTCACATGTGAAGCAGCAGAAGTAGAATTTGTGGACATTCCTCCAAACCCCACCTTGTTAGTGTCATTGCAATGTATGCCTGAAATGTAGGAGAGGGATTCTAACAAATATTGCAGGCTTTTTAAAGCAAAAAAAACCCTCATTCAGAAAATTCTTTATAAGGGCAATCACTTTTCCCATGAATTCTGTCTCACATGATCAGTAGTTCATTACTAAACAATGTAAATATATGAGATTCCAACCTAATGAAAGTGCAATGAAATCACAGCCCACGTTTTCACTCCTGCACATGGAACCAAACACACTGAGGTTTCTGTTGTCATGTAATAGCATGATAATTTATTATTCCCACTGCATGTATCACAGTTGTGCAAGAGAGCCAGAACATGCCAAAATTGCTATTTGTGAGAAATTGAGTTACGGCCAAGTGTAGTTAAACGCTGGGGCCAGAACCTCATCTCACTTTCCATAAAGCTGTCCTGACAAGCAGCTGAGGATTTTCATAGTGTTAGAAAGTTTCAGATGCTCTGGAGCTGGCAGCCTGCTCTTGTAGCCCCCTGTGCATGCCTGGGTCAGGTACAGCACCTAAAAATCTCCTTGAACATGCCTGGGACCCAGGCCAGGTGGAATGATGGAGAGGACTGTGGGGGTGCCTATGCCTCATGAATTCTTGCTTCAAACATAACTTGGCAAAAAAAACCCCAAGATCTGTGCTCTGCTAAACTGTTTTACTACCCTTATGTCTTCCAGCCTGGCTAAACTCAGCATATTTAGATAATTTTTTTATTCCTTCCTTTTCTCTAAAGGATATCTGCATGAGCATGTGTAAGAAAGAGAAAGACCAAATGGCTTACATGCTTGTTTTCTTCTCCAAGTTTATCCTTGCAATATTATTGCTGTTATTACCCCTATAAATTAAACTTTATTTGACAAGTACTAGTGTTGGTGTTCACATGTAAAGAGTTTGGAGATTTCAGAAAAGACCTGTGAGAATGATGAGAACTTTTATCCCATAGCAGAAGAATAAAGCAGCACTGTTTTTGTGAGGAAAAGATGAAGATATTCTTTGCTTGGAAAAAACTTCTGCCAGAAAAGAACTTTTAATGTAGCAGGAGGAGATAAAGTGGCTGGGCTGAAACCGCACAAATTGTAGTTTTAAAATTATAAAAAAGAAAAAAGAAACAGTGCAATTAAGCACTGTAACAACTTACCAGGGAGGGTAGTGACTTCTCCATCACTTGAAGTCTTTAAATCAAGATTGAATGTCTTTCTAAAAGGTGTTGGTTGTAGCTCAACCAGAAGTTATGAGCCATGGGCTGGATGCGGGAATCCCTTGGCTAAATTCTGTTAAACAGAAGGTCATAGTAGATGATCATAATGATCCCTTCTAGCCTTTAAATCTATTACTCCATTAATCTACTCCAGCCATGAAAGTGTCATTTGCCCACACAAATTTCAGATCTTTTTTGAGCTTGCACACATTTCAGTGAACCAGCTTGGATGGAGGCTACTCCGAAAATGTGAGCACAGCTCCTTCTGCTGAGCAGCTGCTTCAGGGCCAAACTGGAGCCTTTTCTTCTTAAAACTTTATTCCCCAGAGGAGTGGGCTGCCTATTTGTGTGATACAAATATGTGCTGTGTTTTCTTCTCAGGCACTGTAGCTGAGGTACATAAACATGTAGAGTTTAAATCACAGAAGGAGACATTTATAATTCTTGTTCATTTTGTACACAAATCCATGTGATTCCATTAGATATGCAGCACAGCCTGTTATACAGTAGTGAATGGAGATCAAGCACTTCTGTTTACCTATGAAATTGCCTATTAAAATTACAATAACCACCATAAAAATGACTTTTTTATGTCTCTCCTTTGAGAGGAAGTTTCAATTTACTGGTTCATATGAAAATATCTTGCGAGTAATTGTAAATATTTTAGGTAGATTTACTCTGATATTACTTGATGTGTCAAATTCATTGAAAAAAAAAGATTACTGAAATGTTAAAGTGACACAATCAAGTTGAAATCTATTCAATTATTTAAAAAGAGGGAAATCATTTAATATTCTGTACTACTATAGAGCTCCTCCTTACAAATTGTTATGTTAATCCAGGTTTGAAAGTCGAATGTTCCCTTTTACTTCTCTTTTCCAAAAGAACCCTTAAAAATCATGAAAACAGTGGAACACGTGGAATTATCAGTATACAGAGGGCCTTATCTGTGATTGGTTTGAATCAACAGAGTTCTTCAACATTTGGGACTCCAGTCAGTCAAGGGGGAGAAAGTGTTTTCTCTTTCTTCCAGTGTGGCTTGTATCACCTAAAACTTTACATCAGGCTGTATAAAAGAGATCTCAGGCTAACTTTTGACCATTATTATTATTATTATTATTATTATTATTATTATTATTATTATTATTATGCAATTTTTCATTTCTGATCCAGATCACAAATCAGTGGCACTGCTTTCCCTGCCCTGGAAAGAGCCCAGTCCCCGAGGCAGATCCATACACTCAGGTCAGAACCCAAATGAGCCAAGGTGAAAACCAGGCAAAGCCAACAGGGTTTTTTGGTTGTTTTTCTTGGTGGTAGCTGGAAAGAAAAGAGTTTCCAAAGGTTAGCCAGTCAGAGGCTGGGGTGAGATGGAGGTTTGGGGTGTGTTGCAGTGTTTTTGGGAACCTGCCCTCTGGTGAAGAGTCTCCTGTGGTTTGTTTAGTCCTTTTCCCTCTGTTTTGGGCTACCTCAGAGGCTAAAACCAGAGGTGGGCCTATGTATTTTCTGGAAAGGATGCGTATAGACATGAATGTTGTTTTGGGGAGAGCCACTTCCTCTCTTTGCCCCTAAGTAAGGCCCTTTTCAGTCACTTTTTATGGAAAGCAGTTAGTCAAGGCACAGCCTAGGGGCCAGTTTTGTGAGGAACTGAAGCCTTCCTGCCTCATCTTGTGGGAGTGGAGAAAGATGAGTGAAGAGGGAGCTCTGCACATCTTAGAGTAGAAGCACCCAGGACATTTGGGGTTTTTTGGTACCAGCTCAGATGGAAGAAAGCCACTGTTCTTTGTGGGTGCTCCTGGATGTTTTTCCTATGGGACCTATTGATCAAGCCTTTTCTTTGATTTCTCTGAAATTCAGCAATTTCGTAATCTGAACTGGTGTTTTGGGTGCTGTTCACTCAGCTCCTGGAGGATATGAGGGTGTGTGGCCTCTTTTCTGAGGTGAGTCAATGTAGTTTGGTGCCTTCTTTAATGATGTGGGTGTTTGTGGACAGTGGTGAGGAAAGGACATATGCTGCCACTAAAAATTACATGGATAAAATTCAGATCCTGTTTCTTCCCAAGCCTCCAAGAGATGTGTGCTCACTGTTCAGCTGTTAAGATTGTTATTAAACTTTATGGACCATAAACCCCATGGAAACAAGGAAAGTGAACAACTATGCTATTACAATAGTGTCAAAATAGGAGCCATATTTCATAGCCTCAAAACTGTGAGCCTGCCTCCATGAAGCATTTCAGCCCTGGTGGACTGCCTCAAACTAGTGTTTATTTAATCTCTAAATTAAATGCAATGTTGCTAATACATAAAGCCTTGAAAAATATGTTCCTTTAAGTTTAAAGTTCAGTTCCATAAATCTAGCTTTGCAGACTGCCTTCTGAAATGGGAGTTGATTTTTTTTTGTTGTTTTTTAATTTAAATATTTGTCAGACATCCATCATCTCTTAATATTTCCTGTCATGGGGATCTACTTAATTCCAAACTAAATCCATCTTGATTTCCACTAAATACCCCGACTTGCTCAGTACAAGAACAGCCTCCTGATTAGGGGAGACAGACAAACAAGGGGATGAAAACATCCTTGACACGTTCTTGGAGGGTGGGAGGAGGGAAAGCAGAGATGCCAAATGCAGCCTGGCTCAACAGGACAATGTATTTACTTTCAAATGTATTTATTTTGAGAAAGGAACTGTCAGGTTCTGGGTGTAAGTGTGGTTTATTTAGCATGTTAGCAGACCTGTCCCTTGTATGTATATATTTGCCTTTCAGTGTCCTCCTGCAAATTGCTTTTGACTCGGCCAAGTTACAGCAGTTTAAATACCATCTTTCATGTAGGCACAGGAAATTTCCAACAACAGCACTTCAAAAACATCCCCCAGACTCATATTGCAATAATTTAAAGAGCAAGGAGCATGTATATCTGTAGGGTTTTCTGTATTTTTTAAACCCCTTTAGTAGTGGGAAAGCCATCCATTCCCTTTTCCCAGAGATTATAAGCTCTGTCCAATCTAATGGAATATTTTAAGGTAGGTGAAAATACCAGTAGTACTGTCTAGTTTTGTTATTCTTGACCTAAAGAAAAAGTGAAGGTGCAGTTGTGTTTGAATATTTTTCAATTTTTTTTCTATTAAAACATAAATTCTCCCAGATTGATTTTCTTTTTCCTAAAGAGAGGCTAATGTAGCAAAGTGGGGCTGCAGTAGAAAACCAGAGAAAATAAAGGTGGTATAACTGAAACTTTGTCCTGCGTTCGAAATTACTTATCAGGCACTATCACATCATGTGTTGCTGGTTTCTCTGTGATTTGTGGGCAACTGCTCTGTTGAACTGTTTTTGTTTGAGGTTTTTTTAAAATATGTTTGGTATTTGTTTTTTTTCACTCAAGCATCCAAAAGAGATTTCAGGATTGGAAAACAGATAATCAAGTTTAAAAAATAATGACTAATACATTTCATAGGAACACAAACTTAATATTTCTTCTTTCCCTTCCTATAATGATGATTAATAAAAAGGCAGCTTCAGTGTGACCTGTCCCTCCTCCTACACACTTGCTTTCCTTTTTTCTACAGCCTGCTAATGACTATCACTGTAATTGTTAGGTGCTGTTGATCATAGGAAAGGAATGTATTTCATGCTGCTGTTTATTGTGGGTCTATAAAGCTGATATTCCTCTGATTCTCCTATCTGAGCTGATTAATTGTCACCAAATTAGGCACTGTGCTTTGAAGGAATTTAACCTATTGTTTTCTGTTTGTGGCAAACATGTTAATGCTGGCAGGGAAAGTTTCTCACCCGTGTGTTATCCTGGCTTGTTGCTCCTCAAATGTGACCCCCTGAGTAGGGTTTAAATGTTATGAGCCTGCAAATGTAATTTTTCACGTGATTAGGAGGTTATTTTTCCTAAGTACCTTGCTAAGTGTGCATTGATGGCATTGCATGTAAACTGACCTGTACAGTGCTTTCTAGCAATGATGTTATTTATTTGTTATTTAATGTTACTGGGAGCTGTTTTTTAAAAGAATAATGTTATCCAGTGAATTGTTTGTAAACATGCCAGGAGAAATTAATGTAGAAAACACATGTAACTTATTCCTCTATGAAAATCAAAGAGGGAAATAAGCTGAGTGATATATCTATATGTTTATACATATATATACACACTTTTTAAACTGAGTCAGCAATTCATATGAAAACATCCATGCCAAGAGTTTCTCTGCCAGGAAGAGTTGTATTCTTCCCCAGAAGACTTGTGTTCTTCCCCAGGTGCTTCTATTGTAAAGTGTCTTGTTCCTTAAGTGGGCATTATGTTACTGTATTTTATAGGTACCTTCCCAAAAGAAATTTAATTACATTGTCATTTTAGATGGTAAGAATAAGCTGCACAGCATACAGTTCCCAAAAAGTGAATTCATTTTTAATGTGCCATCTGTTGCTGCAATACAATATGAAGATAAATAGTTGAAAAAGAGAAAGAGAATTGACAAAAAAGAGAAATGGGTTTTGATTTGCCCTTTCATCGCACACATAAAACAACATAAGCTCAATCAATGCACAGAAATGAAAGCTAATACATAATAGCTGTTGGTCCTGAATTTTCCCCACCTATTGTTTCAAGTCCTAATTAAGAAAGAGGAGCTCTGAGATCTGAGTTTGTGCAGCTCCTGCTGCCTTGCCCAGGCTCAGCTGAGCCATGTCAGGCTCCTGGCAGCAGATTTGGGGTCTGAGGGGTCCCACCCTGCTGGGCTGGGCTGGGCTGGGCTGTGGTGGCACCTTGGCTTGGCAAAGGGGAGAACCAACATCCAAACTCATGAAAGCCCATGCCAGGAAGGTTTAATCAGTGCTTTTCATGGAAGGGATATTGCTGGATAGTTTGGGATCCTTTACCAGAGAGATCCCCTGCTCTCATGCCATGCTTTTAGACAGCTTAAAGCTGAGATTATTGTTTAGCAAAGTGATGTATGGGGAGCCTTGAAAGGTGAGGTTATTTACTATGTGTAATTAGCTAGGGTTATTATTTGTAATATAATATTTGTAAAAGACACTTTGTGCATTCTAGATGTAAGTACCAAAGCCCAGTAAAAGGGTTTTATTAGTTATAAAGATCAGTTAGTGTCAAAAAGGTATTCTGTAAAGCCCATTATTCAAATGCTTGAAAAGAAATATTGAATGAAATTACGAGCATAGAGCCTTTCTTCTTTAGGGACATGTGCTTCTATGAAGATTTTCTGGTGAGATAAGATTGTCTATTCCTCCTCTTCCCTCCTTGTGTTCAAAATGAACTACATTTCAGAGACATCTGTGTGTAGACTCTCAAAGCTTTAAAGGAACAACAGGGTAAGGAAATGAGTGTTGTTAGCTCAGTGAAATAAATTCCACCTGACACTTTAGGGTGACATTGCCTTGTTCCAACAGGAGGAGATTGAAGAAAGAAATTCTCTCTTTCCTATGATAAGAAATATCCCTTTATTATCCAGACCCAAAGTGTATATTAAAAAATAATAATAAAAAACACCCAACTGGCTGCTTTTCCCAGGATGCTGAAGTGCCATGTTGAAGAAGTGGGGAAAATGGTTTAAATAAAGCACTTGGTATGTGAACATGTCCTCTCTTATCAGCATTTACTTCTTAGGATCAAGTGATAAAGGAGTCAGATATATAGAATTTGGTTTGTTTGGAGGTTCCTCTCTTCCTCTGGGAGTTTAATATCCCAGACAGCTGGCCACTCCACAAATAGCTCAAGATAGAATTTGTGGATTTTGTTTTAGTATAGCACAAAAAAACCCTGAACAGAAACCCAAGAAAGAGACAATCCCTGAAGTTTTGTTAGGCTAACTAACAATACTAACTAATGAATAAAGAGAGAAACAGTTATTTTACTATGGCTGTTGTGGTAAAATTAGGTAATTGGAGGGTTTTTTTGTGCCTGATTTGGAAAGATTTAGAGCAGTTCCTGTCTCAGGTAGCTCTTGAAATCAAAAGACCCTTTGGGCATCTGCTGCATAAGTAAATTTTAACTTAGTCTTGAGAAACTCTCTGCAAATTTCCATGGAGCACTTATTGGTCTCTCCCCCATTTAGTGCAAATCACCTAGATTCATTAACTCTAATAAATGCAATGATATACGTGATATAGATATCTATAAATATATATATGATTCAAATTTACTGATGTGACAAAGGTCTTGGCTCCCACCAGAGCTCTGTCCCACTGATTTTTATGATTCCTTCTTTGAAAGTTTGTTCTAGGAAGAAAATGAAGGAGAGATGGTTTTGGTGATGCTTTCTCTTGGCTTTATTACATCTGTAAATCCTTCTATGCTGATCATGACAGTAATTCCAAAGAGCATTTTCTGACTTCTGTACTGAAATACGTGTGGGAATAATGGAGTTTTGTTGTGTCTGATCTCAGGTTGGCTTTATTATGCAAAACCAATGAGCAGCTTCTAGTGCTCAGAGAATCCTGGTGGAACATATTAACAAAAGCTTGTACAATTGCTCTTTACTGACTGTCAAATGATGCTAGGCTTGTCCTCAGTTACAGGGAACACGGTTTAGTTTTGTTTTATGTTGTTGTTATTTAATTGTGGGAAAAAGAAGCTTTGCTTCATACCTGCTCTCGGTCTCATTCATATTCTCCTCCTTATTTCCCTTTTTTCTTTCTTTCCTCTTTTATTTTCATAGAGATTTCTAAATCTGATTAGCAATCACTACAGCTTGAGAAACTGGCCATTGTTTTCACCCAAAATCTGCATTTATTCTACTTAAACCCTTTTTATCAGAGGGGAAAGCAATTCAATAATTTTTGAAAAATTATGCTCTCTTTTGTTTTGTTTTTCTTTTTTTTAAAGAATGGATTTATTTTTTTAAACTTTATAACAAGGATATTTAGGTCCACAGGAAAAACACTGCTTTTTGAACAAACATCTGCAGAAATGTGCTGTATTGAAATGGCACATTCAGGAGGCAAAACAGCCCATTTGTTTTACCGCCTTTATTCAGTGATTATCACTGTTGCTGAAAGTTTTAGTTTAATTCTTGCTGTTTCAATTTTAGAAGAGTTTGGAAGTATTTATCAAGGTTTAGACAAAACTAGAAGTTTGAGAAACAACCTTAAGAAAGTATTTAGGTAATTTATGAATTCTTCATTTTTTCACCATGCAGACATCAATAAGCTGAACAAAATAGGTCTGTTTACTATCAAGTCATTCAGTCCAATTAAGGTACTAGAAAGATTATTTTAAAATTGAGAACTAATGTTTGCAACTTGATTTCTGTGGTTTTTTTATTCCCCTCCCCTTTCTTCTGGCAGGGGGCAGCAGGCAGATATGTCTTTATTTCAACTTTATGCCCTCAGAGAGGGGAGAGCGTGACAATATCCAATGTTCGCCTTTAGGGAGTGAGGAAAAGCTGTGTGACAAATCTCCTCTTTCCAAGACATAGGGACAGAAAAATATATGTGTTGGTTTGGTTTTTTTTAATCCCCCTCTTTTTTATTTCCAGAGGACAGCTTAGTGAAGGGCCCTAGGTTTTAAAGATGAGACTTGTGTGTGTATGTGGTGGTGCTTTTTGCTCTAAGGAGACTTGGAAGGCAAATCTGATAAAGGAAGAATAAACCTCTGTTCTGATCTCACTGGGAGCAGCTTCCTGGTCAGCAGCATTTGCAATGCTTGGTGTGTATTCAGCTCTCTAAAGCATCTCTTCAAAAAAGCTGCTTTTCCTACCATCCCCTCAGCAAAATCTAGTACCATACAAATCTGTTAAATATTTTTTATCCTAATCATTCCTCGTGGCTGCATCTCAGAGCCATGAGCTGTGTCCCCAAATTCTCATGTGACTCTTCTGTTTGTTTGACCTTGCTGTCGATGCCGCGCTCCTGCTCTGAGTGCGAGCTTGTGGTTGTAGCAGATACAAACCAAACCAAAACTGTTCCCTGGTACCTTTGCAGCACCTCTGAGTTGTGTTACAGGTGCTGAACTTCTATCCTGATGTAGCACAGATGCTTCTTTCCAGCACTGCTGAGCCTCTCGCAGGGCAGTGAGACCCCAGCGTGGCAGCTCATGACAGTTGTGGAAGGACAATTCTCCAGGAGCACATCAAATTCTGTTACCTCCTTCACAGGAAAATGTCCCACCTTCCTGAGATGGGTTTTGTTTGGAACTATGCAAATAGTTCAAGCTCAGGCCAAAAAAGAGCAAAGATGAGTGCAAATAGCACAAACCTGATGAGGAGCAGGTTGGGGGGGCTCAGCTTGGAGAAAAGGAGGCTCGGGGGGGACCTCACTCTGCAATTCCCTGACAGGAGGGTGGAGCTGAGGGGGGTCAGTCTCTGCTCCCAGTGATGAAAATGCTGTAAATATATCATGGGATGTAAGGGGATTAAACATTGGAGGGACAAATTATCATAGGTACATGTGTGTTATTTTGATTATCCTAGCTATTTCAGTATCTCAGACAGCAGTTTATGAAGTGATCAGACTAGATAACAATGTTTGAGTTAATGTTCAACTTGTAAAAATGCTACAGCAAATTATGTAATGCTATACTTTTGTGTAAAATCAGTCAGCAATGTTCAGGTATGACAATTGAGAATAGGACAACAATATTGGCTTTTCTTGTACATCTGACAGCAGAACAGAGTCCAAGTACAGCTCACTCATAAAACAAGTGCTTTTAAACTTCCACCAAATGTGTTAATATTTTTTCTAAGCCTTTGAGTGATTATTTGTCACCTTTTTGTTGTTGTATTTCCTCTTTCTCCAGTTTAGCAGAATCTGTGGGCTATTTTGTCTTCAAATCAAAACACATTTCAGTCATCAATAAAGTTCCAAGAAGAAGCTCTGGGTATGAGACAGCTCAGTCAGACCAGGAGATTGTGGCCCTGCTAGTGACAAACTGGAACAGAAATTCTGTGGCATCAGTAAAGGGATGTGCCTGGCTTTGTGCCCACCAAACAAAGCCAGGTGTGCCTTGTTCTCATGCTGCTAAAGGAAAATGAATATAAACAGATTCTCTCACCTGAGCATCCCCTGCTCCCTGACCACTGCAAGTCCTTGCTCTGAACGATGCTGTTCCTTGCTTGCAGAACTGCCTTCTGCCACTTTGCCAGCGTAAAGCTTTGACTCTCATAAAATGTTTTAAATTTGAACCTGGGACAAACTTTCTTTTCCTTGTTCCATCTGTTTTCAAACCATTTCAAAGTACAGTTTTGGGCTGGTACACTGAGGGGTCTCAGTGGTGCTGTGGGAGGGACCAGTGTGACACGCGAGGTTTGGCTTCTTGAAGAGCTGAGAAATTTAAGAGCAGGAGGGGAAGGAGGAGGAAAAGGGGAGGATGCACATAAATGTTTAAGGCATAAATTAAGGCTGCCACAGAGCTGTGATGACTTTAGTGTCTAATCTCCAAGCTGATTTCTATGGCTGTGCTCTGTGTGAGCTGCATTCCTTCAAACAAACCCTTTTCTTCCCAAGGACCTCTGATCACCTTTTCCACTGAGCCTGCACTGCATGGGTGCAATAGATGTTGATGTCTGTGTTTCCCTGAGTGTTACAAGGCTTGGACTTCAGGGTATTTTTCATATAATTCCCACTTTCAAGAGATCAGAGACATGTGCTTTAAACTGGGACAATATTCAGACTTGGATGAAATAACGTAATGCACATTCTTGTTTGTGTTTTTACACTAAAGCTCCAGTCAGGAATTGAGAAGAGAATGCTAATTGCTATGGCCTCTGGTTATATAGTATACATGCCTACAAATGCATTTTGTCCTTTGTAAATACACATTTACATAAAATATTCTTTATATTTGTGTTTCATTAAACAC